>NC_139345.1:222356771-222839271 GCF_055883805.1 Amblyomma maculatum
TTAAAGTAGCAAATTCTGGAATGGAAAGAGGAAGCCACGGAGCTGGTGGAATAAGGAAATCAGGGAAGCTATTGAACAACGACGGGCTGCTTCAAGGAAACACCGAATGGCAAAGAAAGCACAGGTATCTCAGGAAGAAATCGACCAAAAATGGGAATCATATCGACAAAATAAACTTCAAGTGCAGGCCCTCGTCCAAAGTAAAATAAGACAGTCCACCGATCGCTGGATGGCTGACATACACGATGCCTCTAGAGGCAGAACAAGAAATTTCTGGAACCATATGAGCTGGCTAAGGAAAAAGAATTACAGAAAGCAGGATCAAATTCAAGATAACAAGGGAAATTGGTTAAAGGGAGACAACGCAGTGAACTACATTACATCAGTTATAGCCGAGTCATTTAAGAACGACGATAGGGTAATCTCCGCAAAACAGTAAGCAACACAAGGTAGCAGAATACAAAGCAGCTTAGAACTGATCAATCTAAACTGAAAAAAGGCAGAAAAAAATATTCCTAAAAACACATCTACAGGAATAGATGGAATTCCGATCAAGCTGATTAATGAACTCGGTCCAAAAAGTAAGGAAACGCTGTTAAAAGCTTTGGAAACAGTCATAACGAATAAGCAAATTCCGGACAGCTGGCGGCAGAGTAAAGTGAATTTTATTTATGAAGGGAAAGGAGAAAGGATGCACATAAAAATCCTACAGGCTGATTACCATAACATCTGTTATGTACAGGTTGCCATGCAAGCGGTGAAATTAGAGGTGCAAGCATAGGTAGAAAGTAACAAGATACTCGGAGAACTTCAGAACGGCTTTAGAAATGATAGGCGCTTCGATCATAGCCTGTACGAGCTTA
Organism: Amblyomma maculatum; assembly: GCF_055883805.1. Taxonomy (NCBI): domain Eukaryota; kingdom Metazoa; phylum Arthropoda; class Arachnida; order Ixodida; family Ixodidae; genus Amblyomma; species Amblyomma maculatum. Next base: position 222,357,635 of record NC_139345.1, read on the forward strand.
CCCAATGCATCGAAATATCTAGAGTGGAAAATAGACCTTTGTATTTGGCCTTCCTGGACATAAACGGGGCGTACGACAACGTAAGCAGGGAACTCCTGTGGAACATATTAAAAGAAGAAGGTATCGGTTATGAGATAATAGAGTTTCTACAGGAAATATCCCGGAATAACAAAGTAGAAATTACATGGGAAGGGATAAGGAGTACGAAAGATGTCAAAGTATGCAAAGGATTAAGATAAGGCTGTCCTCTATCACCGCTGCTGTTCATGCTTTATATCGTAAACCTGGAACGGAGGATACAAGAAAGTATCCTAGGTTTTAACCTGTCATATAGATCAGGTCGAAAGGAGGTAGAGCAGCGCCTCCCCGGTTTGATGTATGCAGACGATATTGTGCTGCTAGCTGAGATCTGGAAGTACTGCAAACTCTAATTAAGTATTGCTGAGACCAAGGGGACGCTCTAGACTTTTGTGTTAGGGCAGTTAAGTCGGGTCTGATGATTTTCAACGGCTCAACTGATCAGGGTCTTAAACTACAAGGCCATAAAATACCCAGAGTAGCAGCATATAAATGTCTGGGGGTATGGGTAAACGAAGGATTGGCATACATTGGAAAGCATGAGCAATCAATTAAGGTCGAAGGGCGAAGAAACGCCGGTATAATGAAGCATAGGGCATTGTGGGGATACGATTATGAGGTTTTGAGGGGTATTTGGAAAGGAATTATGGTGCCCCGACGTGCTTTTGGAAATGCGGTTTTGTGCCTAAAATCAGACATACAGGCGACATTAGAAATAAATCAGAGAGCAGTTGGACGATTAGCACTAGGTGCCCACGGCAAAACTACAAATGAGGCGGTACAGGCAGATATGGGCTGGGCATCTTTCGAAGTATGAGCAGCTCATAGTAAAATATTATATGAGGAACGCCTGAGGAAATTGGACAGTAACAGATGGGCAGCTAAAGTATTTAAATACCTATACTTAAAAACCGTTGACTCACAATGGAGGAAAAGAACTAGGAAACTAACTAGTAAGTATGCGAGTCACAAGGACGGAGAAATAAAGAGCGTTAAGCAAGAGGTATGGACGAGTCTTCAGCTGGAGTGAAGATTGCTGGGAAACGTATCAACGACCTTAGATATGCGGATGAGACCACTTTAATGGCAGAAAGGGAAGGAGAACTCAAGAGACTTCTGATGCGCGTACAAGAAGAGAGTGAGTAGTTTGGGCTTAAACTGAACATTAAAAAGACAAAGATCATGGCGTCTTTCCCCATCAAGTCCTGGAGCATCAAGAGACAAGAAGTGGAAGCCATGACAGATTTTCTCTTCTTGGGCTCCAAGATAACCCCGGAAGGAGACTGCAGCCATGAAATTAGGAGACGCCTACTTCTGGGAAAGAGAGCCATGGCTAGCCTTGGCCGCCTAGTAAAGAGCAGAGACATTAGTCTGCCAACCAAGATCCGTATAACTCGTGCTATGGTATTTCCAGCTGTGATGTATGGATGCGAGCGTTGGACTGTGAAGAAGGCTGACCGCCGAAGAATTGACGCGTTTGAATTGTGGTGCTGGCGGAGAATCTTGAGAGTTCCTTGGACGGCCAGAAGATCCGATCAGTCGATATTGTCGACCATAAACCCTGGCTGCTCATTGGAGGGTCAAATTCTAAAGTTAAAGCTCAGCTACTTTGGTCATCTGATGAGAAGATAGGAGTCGCTGGAGAAAGATTTATGTTGGGAAAGGTTGAGGGTCACCTGCGAAGGGGTAGGCAGCGAACGCGATGGTTAGATGGCATCCTCGACGCGCTGCAGATGAAGTTATGTGATGTTACGAAGATAGTGAGAGACCGGAAAGCGTGGCGTGATATGGTCCATAGGGTCACGAAGAGTCGGACACGATTGAACGACTGAACTGAACTGAAGCAACAGGCGAAAAAGGCAGAAGGTAAAAATTGGATAAATTCGATGGAAAAGAATCAGTGTGCAATTATACCGAAAGTAGAAAAGGCAGATCAGGAAGGAAGCTTTCTTTGATAACTCAAGAGGCAGCGCCCTACTTTTTTACGCTAGATCAGGATGCATCAGAACACGCAGCTACAAAAAGAAATTTAACAATGAAGATGACGCATGTGCTGTATGTGGTAACTCCAGTGAAGCAATTGACCATATTATACTCGAATGTAATGGTATCCATCCGGAAGTTGATGCCGGCGCAGTCACTGTTCCTGAAGCTCTGGGGTTTAGAGATGCCAGTGGCCGGGTGAATAAACCGGCGGTGGAAGCTAGCAAAAAACGACTGGAAGATTGGTGGCTTTAAAGCAGAGATGTTACATAATGTTAATAATATAGAGACAAAATTTTAATAAATAGAATGATGGTATAGTTAACCAATCTAAAACAATAATTGAGATATAGGGAGAAAAATGAGCAGTATAGCTATTGCTACCACCCAGTTTCAAAGGGGACGCTCCTATATTCCATCCATCCAACCATCCATCCATCCATCCATCCATCCATCCGAGTGACAGATACTGCGCCTTTCCTTTCCTGTAAACGAATTATAGAACGCAGGTGAACTTAGACGCGCTCGACATGGAATCCAAGGAGATTTTAGCTGCTGGCAAACGGCGCAAAAGTCTCGAGAAATGAACTTCTTCTGATCCTGAGGGGGTCACTGCTTTTAGCTACGTATATCCAGGCATAGCTGAGCTAAGCCATGTTTATTTTTCTATAACTCCTCTGTCTGGGTTGAGGCCTACTTTTGCAAGGATCACCCTGCCCGTCTCGGTCTTGGGTTTTGTACCTTGCTGGCCGGTGTCAGGCGCGTTCATTCTTGCATCGATGTCGTGTGTCGAATTCGCACCGATGTCTCGGGGTTTAGAACGCGGTCTTTCATCCGGCTTCTTCGGCAATTTCATCGGCGGAAATGTTTTCCCCCATCACTTGCACGTTCATTCTTGAGTCACTTTCGTCGGCTTGTGCCGCTTCGTTCGAAACAGTCAGTATACTTGGCACCGCGACCGTCGGCGGCGCTCAGCTGCTGCGCCGGCTAGGCCTTGCGTCTGGCGTACACGCCTAGGCCCAGCGAGGCTACGGCATGATCGCAACGCAGAAAATTCAATATCTCCGCGAAGAATTTTATATGCCACGCCCTGAGAACAAGGAACATACTCCAGGTCATGTTTTATCCTGCACTACTGTTTTGGATTCGAACCGTTAAGGGTCTTGTTATCTACAATAAAACATATCTTTCCAAGCTTATTTGGTGCCGAAAAAACAACTCGAACACCGAACCTGTGGGCCACTTTCTTAAGGTTATGAGACAGTCGGTGTATACAGGGAATAACCGCGATCTCAGCCCTGGTTAAAGTGTGTTTTCTGTGAGTTCCTTTACATTCTAACTGTTTAATGCGAATTTCATTGTATATAGGATGCATTATTTTTATTATTGTTCTTGTTGTGTTTGGTGTTCTATTTTTGACCGTGACGTTTTTTATTTATAAGATACAATGTTTGTAATTCCGTTACAATAATGCCCCACGGGCGATGTAGGTATATGCTTAAATTAAATAAATAAATAAATGGTTGCAACAAGCATACTAGAGTGAGTTGAATATTTTTTATAAGAAAAGACCACCAAGAAACTCTGGGACTCAAAACGAGCGAGTGTATGGGTCTGATCCAACGAGCGATGCAAGCGGTCACGACCAAAGTAGAAGGCGTGTTCCAACAGTTTCCTGGGCTGTTCAAAGAAACTAGATGCATTTCGCGACGACACACCGCAAAGACTCCGCGTCCAGCCGGCGAGAAGGGTGCCACGGTTTGTTCAGCAGCCGCCGAATTAGAGCGGATGGAACAAGAGGACATCGTAGGAAAAATGAGCAGCCCCAGGGTACGCCCATTGGTCATTGTGCGCAAGAAAGACGGCAAGAGTATGTCATGACCTCAGGAAGATTAACGAGAGTCTAAAACGGGTGCACTATCAGCTGCTTCGTCGAGAGGACATTGAGGCGGAGCTGGCAGGTGCGAAATGTATCTCGAGTTTGGTAGCGAATGCGGAGTTTCACCAAATTCTCCTGGATGAAGATTCTTCAAAAATATGCATGTTCGCGACACCCTTTGGTCGTTATTATTTTCTACGTCTTCGGTTCGGCATTGCCTCAGCCAGCGAAGTGTTCCAGAAAGTTCTGAATGAGATATTTGATGGCCTTCCAAGTGTGCGAGTGTATGTCGACGAATTTGGTATTTGGGCTGCAACTAGGGCAGAGCATGACGAACGGCAGCAGAGCGTTCAAAGCGCGGATGAATAGGCAGGCCTGACGTTCAACGCGACAAAATGTCATGCTGGCGTTAAATAATAGTTAGTTCACAGGTAGCGAAAGGCGCAGTATCTGTCACACTAGCTCTGTGGACACCTGAACCGCGCCGTAAGGGAAGGGAAGAAGGTGGGAGTGAAAGTGGAGAAATTGCATTTTGGGCGACTTTCTTAGCAGCAGAGGCATACGACCAAAGAGCGCTCTCGTGAAGGGCCTTCTAGAAATGCAAAAATTGCAAGATAAACAAGCTGTGCAGAGAATGCTTGGCGTTGCGAACAACTTTAGCAAATACTTACCAGCACTAGTTCCGCAAACGACAGCATTGCGGTCTCTAATCAAGCAGGATGCGCTGTTTGAGTGGACACTCACAAGGAGGACTGGTAGGACATTTGCATGCATGGATGGATGGATGGATGGATGGATGGATGGATGGATGGATGGATGGATGGATGGATGGATGGATGGATGGATGGATGGATGGATGGATGGATGGATGGATGGATGGATGGATGGATGGATGGATGGATGGATGGATGGACGGACGGACGGACGGACGGACGGATGGGTGGGTGGGTGGTAGGTGGGTGGATGGATGGATGGATGTAGTATGTATGTATGTATGTATGTATGTATGTATGTATGTATGTATGTATGTATGTATGTATGTATGTATGTATGTATGTATGTATGTATGTATGTATGTATGTATGTATGTATGTATGTATGTATGTATGTATGTATGTATGTATGTATGTATGTATGTATGTATGTATGTATGTATGTATGTATGTATGTATGTATGTATGTATGTATGTATGTATGTATGTATGTATGTATGTATGTATGTATGTATGTATGTATGTATGTATGTATGTATGTATGTATTTTCACGTAGCCGTTTAGGCCCGTAACCAGAAGGTTGGGTTTTAATGAGGGGTTGATCTAGCAGGTGCAGAAGAGCAGGGTCGGAGCACCGAGAGACGGCAGCTAACTTCAGCTTCTTCTCGAACGCCACGGGGCACTTCTTCGAGTCCGTGCACGAGACTCTCGATGAGCAGCCGCCTAGCGGCTGCTGTTGCACACGCTACAGTATGTATGTATGTATGTATGTATGTATGTATGTATGTATGTATGTATGTATGTATGTATGTATGTATGTATGTATGTATGTATGTATGTATGTATGTATGTATGTATGTATGTATGTATGTATGTATGTATGTATGTATGTATGTATGTATGTATGTATGTATGTACGTACGTACGTACGTATGTATGTATGTATGTATGTATGTATGTATGTATGTATGTATGTATGTATGTATTGTCACGTAGCCGTTTAGGCCCGTAACCAGAAGGTTGGGTTTTAATGAGGGTTTCAGCTAGCAGGCGCAGAAGAGCAGGGTCGGAGCACCGAGAGACGGCAGCTAACTTCAGCTTCTTCTCGAACGCCGCGGGGCACTTCGAGTCCGTGCACGAGACTCTCGATGAGCAGCCGCCTAGCGGCTGCTGTTGCACACGCTACATTACCCCCCTCTCTAAAAAATAAATGTCAAGTCGATGAATTCGAAAGCAGAGATAAAAAAAATAAATCAAGAAACATGCGGTAGGCGGTGCGCTAATTTCCTCGCGAAAAGTACAGCTTCATGCGCACGACATGGACTACCTCGGATTTCTGCTGGCGACGAGTAGAAGAAAAGCCGTCCGGCAGCACTTCGTACGTGACGTCGCTCAGCTGACGGAGCACTTTGTATGGGCCAAAGTACTGCTTCAGAAGTTTTTCGGATAGTCCCCGACGTCGAATCGGAGTCCAAAGCCACACTCTATCGCCCGGTTCGAAAGTCACTACACGGTGGCGGTGATCGTAACACTGGGCGTCTCGACCTTGCTGGTCCGGATGCATGCCCTCGCCAGCTGTCGTGCTTCTTCTGCGCGTTGAGTGAACTCCTCGGCGCCAACTTCGAGGTCACGGCCGTCGTGGGGCAACATGGCTTCGAGCATTGTCGAAACTTCGCGGCCATACAATAAGGAGAACGGCGTCATTTGCGTTTTCTGCTGCGCCGTGTTGTACGCAAACGTGACGTACGGCAGGACGTTATCCCACAACCGATGTTCAACATCCACGTACATGGACATCATGTCGGCGAGAGTTTTGTTCAGACGTTCTGTTAAGCCATTAGTTTGTGGATGGTAGGCGGTTGACCTGCGATGGGTAGTGCCGCTTAGTTGCATGACAGATTTCAGTAGCTTGGCAGGGAAAGCAGTGCCTCGGTCCGTTATTATAACTGTCGGGGCGCCGTGCCTCAGGACGATGCGTTCGATGAAAAATTTCGCTGCCTCGATTGCTGTACCGCGCTGGAGAGCCTTCGTTTCAGCGTAACGCATGAGGTAATCTGTAGCGACAATTATCCACCTGTTGCCCGAATCAGAAATTGGAAAAGGACCCAACAGATCCATGCCAACTTGTTCGAATGGGTATCTTGGCACTTGAACAGGATGCAGTAAACCGGCTGGTTTCACAGGCGGTGTTTTCCGTCGCTGGCAATCATGGCATGTCCTCACGTAATGTCATACTGCGGCCGCAAGGTTTGGCCAGTAATAACTCTTTTTAATTCGGGCCAGAGTTCGAGCATACCCCAGGTGACCCGCGGTCGGCTCGTCGTGACATGCCTGTAAGATTTCTTCGAGAAGAGACTCTGCTACGACGAGGAGGTAATCTCTTCCCGCCGGAGCGAAGTTGATCTTGTATAAAACATTGTTTCGCATGCAAAACGATGAATGCGTTCTGGCGAAAAGACGGGGAACTTCTGTAGTGCGCGCTTCCAGAAAATCGATAAGTGGTGCGAGAGCCGGGTCGTCACGTTGCTGCTGCGAAACAGTGAGCGCGTCAACGGCTGCGATAAGGGAGAAGTCTGGTTCTTCGTCTTCCCGCGCAGCCTCGACAAGTGAACGGGACAAGCAGTCGGCGACGTTGTCCTGACGTCCAGACTTATAAACGATGGTCATGTCGAACTCCTGTAGCCGTAAGCTCCATCGTGCAAGGCGTCCGGAGGGGTCTCGCAAGTTCGTTAACCAGCACAAAGAGTGATGGTCACTCACAACCCGAAAGTGCCAGCCATAATGATAGGGTCGAAATTTCATCACCGCCCATACAACAGCCAGACATTCTTTTTCGGTGGTTGAATAGTTCGATTCGGCACGGGACAAAGTCTGGCTGGCGTATGCGATAACTCGCTCGGCACCGTCGTGCCACTGGACGAGTACAGCGCCTAGACCCACGTTGCTGGCATCTGTGTGGACCAGAGTCTCGGCATTCGCATCGAAATGGGCAAGCACAGGTGTTGTCTGCAAGCGGTGCCGTAACTCGTCGAAAGCCTTTTACTCTTCGTCCGTCCAGGTGCAGCTGTGACATCATCCCGGGTGAGACGTGTCAACGGAGCGGCAATGCGCGAAAAGTTTTCAATAAACCTGCGGTAATAGGCGCAGAGGCCCATGAAACGGCGAACTGTCTTCTTGTTACATGGAGTAGGGAATTTGGTGACGGCTGTTGTTTTAGCGGGATCGGGACGAACTCCTCGATGGCTGACGACGTGGCCCAAGAACAGGAGCTCTTCATAGCCAAAGTGACACTTTTGTGGTTTTAACGTGAGGCCGGCAGATCTGCTAGCCCGTAGCACAGCGGAGAGACGTTGGAAGTGTTCCTCGAACGTTGGCGAAAACACAACAACGTCGTCCAGGTAGACTAGACACATCTGCCATTTAAGACCAGGTAGAACTGCGTCCATCATTCGCTGGAATGTCGCTGGAGCGGAGCACAATCCGAAAGGTAGGACTTTGAATTCATAAAGTCCGTCGGGCGTGACAAACGGTGTCTTCTCGCGATCACGTTCATCGACTTCGATCTGCCAGTAACCGCTCTTAAGATCAAGCGATGAAAAGTAGCGCGCGTGGCGCAACCGGTCTAATGAGTCATCAATGCGTGGCAGCGGGTAGACGTCTTTTTTTGTGACTTGATTGAGCTTACGGTAGTCCACACTGAACCTTAAACTTCCGTCTTTCTTCTTAACGAGGGCCACAGGTGAAGCCCAGGGACTCCTCGATGGTTGTATGACACCGTCATTTAACATCTCGTCTACCTGTTGAGCAATGACTTCGCGTTCCCGCGGTGACACTCGGTAAGGGTTCTGTCGGACTGGTCGGGTGCGGTCGTCGGTTATTATGCGGTGCTTGGTCAAGGGCGTCTGTTTAACTGCGGAGGCGGATGAGAAGCAGTCTTGAAACTGAAAGAGTAGCCCGACGAGTCTGTCCTTCTCTGCCGGTGATAGAGCGCGATTCACATCAGGGTCGAATTTGGGCGTTTGGCTGGCAGACGTGTTGGTCTCAAGAACAAAGCAGTCGTGGGCTGCTTCTGCGACACCTTCAAAGTAAGCTACCGTGGTGCCTTTAGCGATGCGCTGCCGTTCGTTCCCGAAGTTCGTAATCAGCACGTGAGCTAGACCATTAGTCAGATGAACTATACCGCGTGCAACACAGACTCCATGATGTAACAGAAGCTCTGTGTTCTGTTCGGCAATGCCGGCAGCACAAGACTGGTCGTCGCACCTGACTGTGACGAGAGCAGACGAACGTGGCGGCATAGATACATCCGCGTCAACGATGCGTAAAGGTGCGTGGCGTCGTTCGGAGTCAGCGGTCGTCGTTGCAGGCGTCGAAAACGTGACAGTACGGCGAGGAACTTTAATAATGGCCCCATGCTCACGTAAAAAGTCAATGCCAAGTATGAGGTCCTTGCAGCAGTGCGGCAGGATAACAAAAACGGCTACAAAGGCTGAATCGGCGATGGTTACTCGGGCAGTGCATCGTCCGATCGGCGTCATAAGGTGACCGCCAGCAGTACGAATTTGCGGCCCCAGCTATTCAGTTTTAACCTTTGAGAGCCGATCTGGAAAATTCTTGCTTATTATTGAAAAGTCTGCTCCGGTATCTACCAAAGCGGTTACTGGGTGTCCGTCGAAGAGAACGGAAAGGTCGGCGCTAACAACGTGATCGGCTTGAGGTTGACTGGGAGTTTCGGGTTCATGGGGCGGCGGAGGCATCGTAGTCACAGCATCGGGCTGAGTCGTCACGGGAGGGTCTTCGGGACATCGATTCCGTTCGTCAGCAACCTGCCCCCCTGAGGTCGCCGCCTTCAGTTTCCCCGGTGTGGGCTTGGCGACCGGCGCCTCGGCACATGATTAAACTCACGGCGGCCGGGTGACGAGTAGCGCACGGGAGAAGACTGTGTACTGTCGCTCGAAGAGGTTGCACGGGTTGCCAGATATTCTTCGATTTCTGGAGGGCGTTCGCCGACCCGGGGACGCGGAGAATCACGAGCAAAACCCCGAAGACCGAGTTCCCGGTATGAACAACGACGGTACAAGTGGCCGGGTTCTCCGCAGTGGTAGCACAGCGGCCGTTGGCGAGGAGTGCGCCAGACGTCTGCCTTCCGAACCGGTTGCTGCATGACGTTGCTCTGCTGCGATGGCGGCTGGTAGAACAGTGGCTGAGGAGCGGACGGCTGCATGACGAGGCTCTGCTGGGATGGCGGCTGGTAGGACGGTTGGTAGAACGGTGGCTGCAATGTGGGCGGCGGCTGTGCTTCGAAACGAAGCTGTTGCGCAGGAGGCACTGCAGGCCGACGAAGAGCCGCTGCGTAGTTCATAGAACGTGGCTCCGACGGTGACTTAGGCGGTGACAATGTCTGACGCATTTCTTCCCGCACGGCTTCAGTGACAGCCACGGCAGTCGGGTTAGGTGATCCAAGATTCAACTTGAGGAGCTCCTCGCGAACTACCTCGCGGATCAGCTCACGCAGACAGTGATCGTCAGTGGACTTGTTCAATGTGGCCACACTGCTGAAGGGCTGACCACAGGCAGACTCCGTGCGCCGGTATCTTTGCTGCAGGGGTCGCTCAATGAGGGTAGCTTCATTGATGAAGTCCGCGACGGTTTGAGGTGGACTCCGAACCAGACCAGCGAAGAGGGGTTCTTTTACGCCCTGCATCAGGTGGCGCAACTTCGCTGATTCCGTCATGTCGGGATCAGCCCGTCGGCAAAGACGCGTCACGTCCTCGGCGAACATGGCCACACTTTCGTTAGGTAGTTGCACACGGGATCCTAGGAGGCGGCGTGCGCGATCACGGCGGTCGTGGTTGGCAAAGGTTTCCCGCAGCTGCTGGCGAAAGGAATCCCAATTTTGAAGACTGGCCTCCCTATTCTCATACCACGTTTTAGCAGTCTTCAAGCGCGAAATACACATTGCGCAGCTTCTGAGCCGGGTTCCACTGATTAAATTGCGCCACTCGCTCGAACTGGTCGATCCAGTCGTCATCTTCCCCAGTACCGCCATGGAAACTGGGGGGCGTACGAGGCTGCTGAAGCAGCAACTGATGCTGACTTGCCTGGGCCATTGTAGAAGTCTCTAACTGCTGGTCAGCTGGCGTCGGTTCAGGTAGAGGGGCGAATTCCGGCGCCAGACCCCGGAGGCGACGGCTGCAGCGATGAACGGGTGTAGATACGAGCGGAAGCCGGTTGGGACTCGATGAGCGGCTGCGAGAGGCCCAAGACATGTAGTTCAAGGCCTCACCTCCACCAGTGTCACGTAGCCGTTTAGGCCCGTAACCAGAAGGTTGGGTTTTAATGAGGAGTTGAGCTAGCAGGCGCAGAAGAGCAGGGTCGGAGCACCGAGAGACGGCAGCTAACTTCAGCTTCTTCTCGAACGCCACGGGGCACTTCTTCGAGTCCGTGCACGAGACTGTCGATGAGCAGCCGCCTAGCGGCTGCTGTTGCACACGCTACAGTATGTATGTATGTATGTATGTATGTATGTATGTATGTATGTATGTATGTATGTATGTATGTATGTATGTATGTATGTATGTATGTATGTATGTATGTATGTATGTATGTATGTATGTATGTATGTATGTATGTATGTATGTATGTATGTATGTATGTATGTATGTATGTATGTATGTATGTATGTATGTATGTATGTATGTATGTATGTATGTATGTATGTATGTATGTATGTATGTATGGACGGACGGACGGACGGACGGTCCGTCCGGACGGATGGATGGATGGATGGATGGATGGATGGATGGATGGATGGATGGATGGATGGACGGACGGACGGACGGACGGACGGACGGGTGGATGGAAGGATAGGTGGATGGATTTGTTGAGTTCGCCAGTCTTGGACTCCCTTCTCGGCCAGACCATTGGACCGTGGTAATCGCGGACTGGACGGCACATGCTTGAAGTTGTATCTAGAGGCGAACAAAGCAAATTCATGTGAGGAAACCTGAGGACCGTTGTCGGTGCAGACTTCCAACAGAATTCCATGCCGTGCAAAAATTGATCAAAGCTTAGCAATGACAGTGCATGTCGTTGTGTCGGTAAGCTTTTCGCCCTCAGGGAAGTTAGAAAACACATCGAACACGCACAGGTAGGCGTTTCTGCCGTACATACAAATGTCAACATCCACACTGTACCAGGCATGATCTGGTATCGGCCTAAGCACCACTGGTTCGGTTTCTTCTTTGTATGCGTATTTTTGACAAACAGAACATGTCTTCACCATTTTTCAATGTCCGCGTTCAGTCTCGACCAGAATGCGACCCAGTATTTTGGCTCTCATATTCTTCGGAATGATGATCTTTGTCCCCTTCATAATCATACCCATAACTTCTGATAACTCAGGACCAGCCTTCAATTTCTTCTCCATTATTTAGTTGCTGCAACACTGTCTGCAAGTCTGGGTCAGAGGCTGTCGCTTCTGCCAGTCGATCAAACATTATCTTGCTTACAAGTCTGAAGTCACGCTCACTGCATGAACTTCGACGTCATCAGTGAAATCATCACGTTCGCTTGGAACGTCTGGCGACGATCTTGAAAGCATATCGGCCAGGAACAGCTGTTTGCCTGGAACAAAGTGAAGAACATAATCGTATCTTAGCAAGCGCAGGAAAACTCATTGCAGTCTTAGTGCATCTCACCAATGGCTTTCGAAGCAATTGCTGTTAACGGTCTGTGGTCTGTTTCGATGGCGAACTTGCGGCCGTAAACGAAATGAAAAAAACTTTTTCGCAGCCGAAAGTAATGGCCCTGCTTCTTTCTCGATTTGCGCGTATCTTTGTTCTGCCTCCGTCATTGTGCGGGGTTCATAGGCGACCGGCCGCCAACTACCACCGTAGTTCTGAAGAAGGGCAGAACCAATCCTATTTTTCGACGCATCAGCAACGACCTTGGTCTCTCTAGCAGGATCGCAAATGGCTAGCAAAGGCGGACCGTTTATTGCGTCACAGACAGCTTGCCATTCCTTACAGTGGTTTGCAGACCATTCAGAAAGGGCGTCTTTTTTAATGAGACTTCGTAAAAGTGTCGTCCTTTCAGCTAGATGCGGTATATATTTCCCGCAGTAGTTCACTACCCCGAGCATTCTGTGAACGCCGGCTTGGTCGTTTGGCTGAGGCATTTCACTTAAGGGTGCGGTCAGTGCGGGGTTAGGTCTGATTCCGTCTTTGTTTATGACATCACCCAAAGAGTCAATTTCTGCAACACCGAATTTACATTTCGCCGCATTGAGCGCCAGGTCGGCCTTTTTGGCTAGTTGCAAGGCTGTGCGGAGGCGAGTATCGTGCTCTTCCCTTGTATTGTATCAGTCGCGCATGCGCTCTGCCCGTATATATATATATATATATATATATATATATATATATATATATATATATATATATATATAGGCAATATATACCAGCAAGCAATCTCGAATAAACGCTCGTCTTCTTTTTGCTTCCACGCTGCGTGTTCGTTGTTGGACGCGGGAACATGGTGTCAGAAGTGGGATGGCGGTCACGTATGCAATAACGTGCTGATCGAAGCGGTGTCACTGCGCACTGCACGAAGAATTTAGTGAAGCCACCGCAGCCGCTGGTGCTGTCCGGTTGCACCGCGAAGAACTGGAGCCTCTTCAAGCAGCGGTTCGAGCTGTTCCTGCAGGCCACGGAGTCGGCGAAAGAATCGTGGACGGAAGGAGCCAAAACCGCACTGCTGCTCACGGTAGCCGGGGAAGACTCCCTAGAGGTATTCAACAACTTTTTCTTTTCGGAGAACGAAAGCAAGGAAGATTATCAAACTGTTAAAAAGAAGTTCGAGAAATACTGCAAAGAGCAGCAAAACGAAGTGTACGAACGCTATGTCTTTCGTTCAAGAACGCAAGCTGAGGGCGAACTCTTCGAACGCTTTTCACGGGACTTGGAGACTTGCACGAAGCTGCAATTTTGGAACCTTGAGGGACTCCATGGTCAGGAACCAGGTTGTCTCATCATCATCATTTATTAACCCTTAAAGGTCCCGTTCGGGACATTACATAAGGGGGGTGGGGGTGGTACAGGGTTGTTCAGCAGTCATACATGATCATAAATATAAAAGCAATATATAAGTATAGAAAAAAATATATATATATAGAAAATAACAAGATAAGATAAAAACACAAAATAGAAACAGCAGGTAAAACAAGGTGAAAAAAGACAAGAGTAACAAATTCAGATAAGTCATGGCAGAGTGGCAAAAATATAAAACAATTTCAAATAACAGCTATGGAAGTAAAACCGGCTGGTCAGTTTGTAGGGCTTGGTAGCTGACATAAGGTACAGGAAGAAATAATCCAAAACTACGCGATAAGATGCTGAAAGTTAAAGACCTTACTTTACTGAGGGTGGAGGAAATTTTCAAGGCTGAAGAGGCATGCGCCGAATAAAACAGTACATGGGCTCAAGCGGAGAAGCAAGTAGCACGAATTGAAACGCGCCAGCAAGGCAACTTTTAAGCCTGTGAACAGTGTCCAGAATGTTCAGAGCAAGACGAGGCTCAACGAGAACAGGACGTTTCTCGGATAAAAACACGCCGGCAGCTCAAATGCTCTAAGTGCAACCGCTTCCACGAACGCGGCAGATGCCCAGCATTCGGCAAAACATGCTTCCGGTGCCGTGGCGCTAAACATTTCTCAGCCTGTTCCAAAAACGTGTCACAAGTAGGCGAAGTACGCGGCGAGCAGGAAGGTTTTGAAATGCTCAACGTCAGCTTAGGCAATAGAGCTGATTGGGTCATTCACGCGACAGCAGCTTCCCAAGTAGTGACTCTACACACACGCTCGCAAGCGAATTTATTACCTTACTCCGTTTTTCAAAGGCTCAAAGAGAAGTCTGCTTTAAGAGCAAGCATTTCCGTCCTCCGCCCATACACCGGTGACGTTATAAAGCACATCGGCGTGGCTACGCTAAATGTGGTTGTGAACGACCATAGTGGGTACATCGACTTCATCTATTTATTTATTTATTTATTTATTTATTTATTTATTTATTTATTTATTTATTTATTTATTTATTTATTTATTTATTTATTTATTTATTTATTTATTTATTTATTTATTTATACATTACTGCAGACCCCATGTGGTCCAAGCAGGAAGGGCAAATAACATAACATGTTGAAAAATGCCATACAAAAACAGTTGACACATTACACAAACAAACGAAACAAGCCTAAGGGAATACATTGCAGATACATGCATTAGTAAATACATTCACTGCTAACAGTCATCACAAAACTCTCATCTGAAAACCTTTCAGGGAGTACGTTCCACTTTTTCATTGTGCGTGGAAAGTAAGAGTATTTAAACGAGTTAGCTTTCGCGAAATATGGTGTTAGGGCATGGGTATGTTGGTAACGGGTTTTTCGTGGGGTTGATGGAGTAACATAAGGTGAAGAAAGTCCGAACTTTCCCTGGAAGAGTGAATAAAGAAATGTTAGTCGAGCAATTTTTCGTTTTATTTGAAGAGGTTTAATTTCGTTGGCTGCCATTAAAGCCGATAGGGAATCAGTCCTATTGAATTTATTGAAAATTAATTTCACAGCCCGTCTTTGTAAGTTTTCTATTTTTCCTATATCCTATTTGGTGTACGGGTCCCACACTGTAGCCGCATACTCAAGTTTGGGCCGAATAATAGAGTTATAGGCTAAAAGCTTAACGTGACTAGGTGCTCCTTTGATTTGTGTTTCAAAAGTCCAAGTTTTTTAACGCATATGGAATCAACATGGTCACTCCAGTTAAGCTGCAAATTTATTAAGACACCTAAATATTTGTAATTCTTGACTTCCGAAATAGTAGTGCCGCAAGCAGAGTAGCCAAAGTGCATAGTATGTTTCTTTCTTGTCATGCGCAAGAGCACTCTCTTATCAGGATTGAAGGCCATTTCTGATTTGTCACACCAGGCCACAATTTCGCGGAAAGCATCATTCAGTAAGATTTGGTCAGCCGCAGAACTTATTGGGATGTACAGCATGCAGTCATTGGCAAATAAAGCAATTTTAACATTTCTATGAATGGAACATGCAATGTCATTTATGCAAATCAAAAATAACAACGGTCCTAGTACGCTTCCTTGGGGAACGCCAGATGTCACTGGAAGTGACACTGAAGAAATGCCACCAATATCTACAAACTATAGTTCTATTTCGTAGGTAGTAATCAATCCTGTTTCCCAAGGCCAAGGTCATACCTATTAATTTGAGTTTTCCAAGAAGTTTATTGTGGGGAACTTTATCAAACGCTTTGCTGAAGCCTAAAAATTAAGTCTAGTTGTCCTGATTTATCTAATACGGAACTAAAGTTATGGATAGCGGTAACCAATTGCGTGACAGTAGAAAATCCTTTTCTGAAGCCGTGTTGGAATGGAGACAAGCATCCGTATGAGTTTAATATATGAAGTATGTGGTTAGCGATAATGTGTTCGATTAGTTTGCAACAGGTACTCGTCAAAGAAATCGGACGGTAATTGTTTAAACACGCCCGGTCTCCCTTTTTATGCACAGGCACCACTCTGGCTGTTAGCCAGTCAGGGGGCAAGGAGAAAGATGATAAACAAAAAATGTTAAGAAATGCGCTACTGATTCAGCATAACGGCGTAAGGAGGCGTCCGGCATGTCATCTGGACCATGCGAACTTTTAGCATCTAACCGAAGTAGGGATTCAACAAAGCCTTCGTAGCACGCAGTCATTTGTTGTTCAGGTTGAAAGTCAAAACCATATTCATTGGCACTTTCTTCAGAAAATACAGAATGAAAGTACGTACAAAAATGCGTAGCAATTGATTGAGGACATGTAATTACGTTTTTATGCACAGTGATTTGATTTATTTGCTTGTGTGAAGTTCGAAGGTGATCCCAAAATTTGCGGGGATCATTTTGTATAAATTGTAGGAGACTCTCTGTAAAGTAATGTTTTTTCTCTGATTTAATGTTCGAAGAAAGCTCTTCTGCTGAAGAAGTTAAGAGACTAGACTTGGCGTTCTTAGTTTTTTTCAGCCGTTTAAGCCTTTGCTTTAGATGAATAATGCGCCGATTTATCCAGGGATTTGCTTTCTTTAAGCGCTCCTTTTTATCGGGTATGAAGGCATTGATACAATATTTACAGTGTTTCTTCAACATGTTCCATAACTGTGTGACACTCGTTCCCTCAAAGCTTTCATAAGCCAGTACCAACTAGTCAAGGATGAATTCATCTAGTGCTTTTGTATACCTTGCCTTTTCTTTACGGCCGTGAACTACAGATGGAGAGCGACTACACACTCGGGATCAGATATGCCCTCATGAACAGACACTGTGTAATCACAAATAGAGCGTTTTATGAATACTAGATCTAAAATTGACTCAGTAGAACCGTTTATTCTAGTTGGTTCGGTGACTATTTGCTGAAGGTCATGGGACAACATTATATCATAGATTGTATCAGCATTTTCAGAGCATCCAAGGTTTTTGTTAGACCAGTTGATGGTTGGCAGATTAAAATCGCCTGCAAGTATCAAATTCTTATTTCTGTAGTTGAACAAAAAATCCTGTAGCTTATGCATATAGTCCAGGTCTCAATTAGGAGGCCTATAAAGTGCACATAACTGTGTAACCAAGATACGTGATTTTCAGAGCAAGGCTTTGGTGGTTCTCTGGTGAATTTAGGACTATAGCGGACACGTTTCGTTTTAGTAAAATGGCTACGCCACCTCTCCGAGACCCCCTGTCGCGCCTAAATACAGTGTATGGTGGAGGAAAGATGGAATCGTTTGTGATATCACAGTGAAGCCAAGTCTCGGTTCATCATCATCATCATAAGCCTGATTATACCCACTGCAGGGCGAAGGCCTCTCCCATATTTCTCCACTTAACCCGGTTCTGTGCTAGCTGCATCCACTTGACCCCTGCGAACTTCTTAATCTCATCAGCCCACCTAACTTTCTGCCGCCCCCTGCTACGCTTTCCTTCCCTTGGAATCCAGTTTGTTACCCAATTTTTTAAGGAATAACAGCGCGGAGACAAAGGACCCAAAGCGACCATCGGTTATCCTCTCTACGCACTACATGTCCTGCCCATGTCCATTTCTTCTTAATTTCTACTAGAATGTCGGTAACTTCAGTTATTTCTCTGACCCACTCTGCACGCTTTTTATCTCTTAATGTTACCCCTACCATTTTTCGTTCCATAGCCCTCTGGGTTGTCCTCAACTTAAGTAGAACTCTCTTGGTTAGCCTCCACGTTTCAGCCCCATAGGTGAGTACAGGCAAGATGCAACTGTTGTATACTTTCCTCTTGAGCGATACCGGTAAGCTGCTAGTCGTAATCTGCGAGTGCTTGCCAAATGCGCTCCATCCCAATCTTATTCTTCTTGTTATTTCCTTTTCATGGTCCGGATCTGCGGTTACTACCTGTCCTAAGTAGACATATTCGCCTACTACTTCCAGTATTTCGCTTCCTAATGTAAACTGCTGTTCCTTCACGAGGCTGTTGATAATGATTTTCAAGCCTACCTTTCTACTTTTCCTGTCTAGGTCATCAATCATTATTTGCAGTTCATCCCCCAAATTGCTTAGCAAGGCAATGTCATCAGCAAATCGCAGATTACTGAGGTATTCTCCATCTACCCTTATCCCTAACTGCTCCCATTCCAAGTCTCTGAATACTTCCGCTAAACAAGCTGTGAATAGTACTGGGGAGATTGTGTCTCCTTGCCTAACACCTTTCTTTATGGGAATTTTGTTACTTTCTTTATGCAGAACTATGGTTGCTGTGCAGCCACTATATATATCTTCCAGCACTTTCACGTACGGCTCGTCTACCCCCTGATTTCGCAATGCCTGCATCACCGCCGAGGTTTCAACTGAGTCAAATGCTTTTTCGTAATCAATTAATGCTATGTATAAGGGCTGGTTATATTCCGAGCATTTTCTATCACCTGATTGATAGTATGGATATCATCGATAGTAGAGTACCGTTTCCGAAACCCTGCTTGGACCTTTGCTTGATTGCAGTCTGAGGTTGTCCTTATTCTATTAGCGATTACCTTAGTAAATACCTTATACGTAACAGACAGTAAGCTGATTGGTCTGTAATTTTTAAGGTCCTTAGAGTCCCCTTTCTTGTGAATAAGGATAATGTTTGCATTCTTCCATGGTTACGGTAAAGTCGATGACACTAGGCACTGCGTATACAGGGTGGCCAGTTTTTCTAGCACGATATCTCCCCCGTCCTTCAGCAAATATGTAGTTATCTGATCCTTTCCAGCTGATTTCCCCCTTTTCATAGTTTCTAGAGCTTTCTTGACCTCGTCCTTCGTCACTGGTGGAACGTCTGACTGTTTTTCCCTACCGCCAATCTCATTACGGTCCTGACTACTTTGGCTACTGTAGAGATCTGTATAGAACTCCTCGGCTACTTTGACTATCTTTTCCATATTAGTGATGACGTTGCCCACCTTGTCCCTTATCGCATACATCTGGTTTTTGCCTATGCCCAATTTCTTCTTTACCGCTTTAAGGCTTCCCCCGTTCTTTACAGCATGCTCAATTTTCCCCATGTTATACTTCCTTATATCGGCCACCTTGCGCTTATTGATTAGCTTTGATATCTCGGCCAATTCGATCTGGTCTGTTGGATTGGAAGCTTTCATGCTCTGGCGTTTCTTAACCAAATCTTTCGTCTCCTTAGACAGCTTACCGGTATCCTCTCTAACTATCCTACCGCCTACTTCTACCGCGCACTCAGTATTGATATCTCTGAAATTATTGTTCCTTGCCTCTAGGGTAATGTCGCCCTCCTCAGTTAGAGCTGAATACCTATTCTGTAGCGATTCTGTAGCGAGATCCTGAACTCTTCTGCCCTCCCCCTCACCGCTAATTCGTTGATGGGTTTCTTTCTTACTAATCTGTTGCGTTTCTTCTTCAGATTTAGGCTAATTCGGGACCTCACCATCCTTTGGTCACTGCATCGCACTTTCCCGATTACCTCTACATCTTGCATAATGGCGGGGGTTTAATACATTATGAAGTCGATTTCATTTTTAGTCTCTCCGTTAGGACTTTTCCATGTCCATTTCCGGTTCTTCCGTTTACTGAAGAAGGTATTCATGATTCGCAAGTTATTGCGCTCTGCAAACTATAGTAACTCCCCCTTGCTATTCCTAGAACCAATGCCATAGTCACCTACTGCCTTGTCTCCTGCCTGTTTTCTCCCTACCTTGGCATTGAAGTCGCCCATTAGTACAGTATTCTGCGTCTTTACTTTTCGCATTGCCGATTCTACATCTTCATGGAAGCTTTCAACTGCCTGGTCATCATAACTACATGTAGGTGCATAGGCCTGTACAACCTTCAGTTTATACCGCTTATTAAGCCTAATTACGATGCCTGAAACCCTCTCATTAATACTAAAGAGTTCATCTATATTACCCGCTATATACTTATTGACAAGGAAACCTACTCCTAGTAAGCCTCTCTGGTAAACCTCGATAACACAGTACATGCCCATCCTTCAGTACAGTGTATGCCTCATTCGGCCTCCTAGCCTCACTAAGCCCTATGACATCCCATTTCATGCCCTCTGGTTCCTCTAACAGCACTGCTAAACTAGCTTCACTTGCTAGGGTTCTAGCATTAAACGTTGCCAGGGTCAGTTTCCAATGGCGGCCTGTCCAGCGGAGCCAGGCTTTCTTAGCACCCCCTGCTGCGTCACAGGTCTGACCGCCGCCGTGGTCAGTTGTCCCGCAGCCGCTGGTGACTGAGGGCAAGGGTTTTATGGAGCTTATCATAGGAGGTTGCGGCCAATTACTGCACCAGGGTGACCAACTCCTGTTCTGGTGAGGGAGTGCGTTGCCGGAGGTGTTCGCCGGCATCAGGTCGCACCCCAAACCTGTGTATGCAATTCCATCGACACGCGGATTTTTTTTTTCTTTTTTTTTCGTCCGGTGGAGAATTGCGCGGCGCCGGGATTTGAACCCCGATCCTCTTGCATGCGAGGCGGATGTCCTACCGCTACGCCACCGCTGCACAGTTCGGTTATAACAGTTCGATTATAAGTCTCGGTTATAACAGCTATACAGAGACTGTGGGTAAACGGAGCGATCTCAAGGGCAGTTGACTTGTTCACTATGCTTTGGGCATTTATGTTTAAGATAACAAAGTCACGAAGAGCCGAGTTATTTAAGGTGGTCTGTCAATCTGAGTTATTAGAAGAGATAGGAGAAAATCTTATCCACTTTTCAATTGAATCGTTCCAATCGTACATGCTGTTGTCGATTTTGAGCTTGTCATGAAAAAGATAAGCCTTCTTTTCATCCTTCCTTTCCGTTTTGCAAGATTCACCGAGCAATTTTCGTTTTCTTAATGTCTCCTTGGAATAATCATTTTGTATGGAAAAAGCTGAACCGTTAAGTTTACTAACGTTTGCATACAAAGCCTTTTTTTCATTAAAATCTTGGAAGAATGCGATTACAGGACGGTTTGTGTTACTATTTGCTTCTCCTATTCTATGTATACGGGCAATGGATGACGTTGAGACACCAAGATGTTTTTTCAAAAACCTCAGATATCACCTTATTCTTAAGTGCCCCTTCCGTTTCAGAGGTATCTTCCATTATGCCGTGTATGATCAAATTCGAGCGACGGCTGCGATCCTTCAGGTCAGTGAACTTTTGGTGTTGCTTGGAAAATGGCTGCTTTAGCGAATTCATTAGCTGTTCGATTGGAGAAAGTGGTTCAATACCGGCCTTGAAGTCACTAAACAGATGTTCTATGTGATCTAGTCTAATTGCTAAGGAGCTGAGAAGTATATCTAGCTTGCTCTGAAATGCATTCAGTTCCGAAATTTCCTGCTGTATGATGGTTTGGGATTCCATGATTTTATCGAACATCTCCTGAACAGAAGGGCCAGGGTTGCTTTCTACATCACCGCATAGGAGTAGTTTGCACACAATTAAACATTCATATGCAATGCGCATACAACGCAGTGGGCATGGCAGGACCAGCAACATACGGTTATCGCTTCTGCATGAAGAGTAGCAACCAGCCTGGATAAGCAGAAGGGGAGGCATGCTCAGAGCCAGCTTTCCGTGTGGTCCGCCGTGCCCAGTGAAGTCAAAGCGTTGGGAATGTGCTTTTATGCTGGTTGTCGGGGATGACGTCACTCCCCAACCGAAGTGGCCGGCAGGGGGAGTGATGAGCCGTGATGTGTCATAGACGGGGCGGTCGGTGAAAGCTGTATAATTTAATACTGGCAAGCGGGAATGGTTGTAGCACGTGTCGTTTTCCCCGGCGAAGCCAAGCAGCAGAACCTGGATAAGCAGAAGGGGAGGCATGCTCAGAGCCAGTTTTCCGTAGACTTGGCGGGCGGGGGCCAAGCGGCGGCTTTCGGGGGCAGGATGGTAGCGACGAGGGCTTGGGAGGTCGCGTCGGGGTGCAGGACGACGTTATGCAGCAGCATAGATCATCGCTGCTGCTTCTTGCACTGGAGAAGTCGGAGTAGTCACTTAAGGAACACCCAGTGCCTGCTTGACTTCTTCACGAACGATGTCCTCGAGCGTCGACACCTGGGGTTGTTGGGATGGCGGCAGCAATGGCGGAGTTCTCGCACGATCTCCCGGATGAGGTCCCGAAGGCTCTCTCCGCTGGCAGATGCGCTGCTGTAGGGGCTTGCGTAGACCGGCTGGAGTGGTTGTTCGTAGACGCGCATCCGGGTGTCCATCGTCCTCTCGATGGTCAACGCTTCACTTTCAAATTCCGCCATGGCTTTTGGCGGATTTCTGACCAGCCCTGAAAAAAGAGACTAACGCCTCGCATTCAAAATTTCACTTCCTCACCTTCGGTCATGGTAGGGTCGGCGCGGCGAAAGAGGCACTCCATTTCCTCTACACAGACCAGGACAGGCTCGTTTAGGAGTGGAAGTCTTGATTGGAGGATGGCCTGAGCTCTTTCTTTTCGGACAGAACTTGCAAAAGCCATCAAAAACTCTGCTTTGAATGTCTCCCAATCATTTAAAGAAGTCTCGTGATTTTCGAACCAAACTCGGGCATGGCCTTGAAGAACAAAGTAGACTTGCGTGAGTTTCGCAGCGTCATTCCAGCCATTGAATTCTGCCACACGGTAGAAAAGGTCCATCCAGTTTTGCGCATCTTCGCTGGGCAGTCCTTGGAAGATGGGGGCTCCCGGGGCTACACGAAAACGACTAGTGGTGTTGACTGGGCCATTTCCAAAGTTGATGCCTTCAGGAGTCGAACGGGGTCAGGCAGCAGACCGTGTTCGGGTTTTCGGCCATGGCGTCGGCGGCTGGATCGGTGACCCGTAGGCCTCTGGTGACAGGAACAAGGCTGAGGTCTTCTCTTGAAAGCTCAAGGACAGCACCTCCACCAGATGTCACATGGTGGTGACAAGGTCGATGACACAAATGAAGAGTCGGGGATTGCACTGAAGAAACTTCTTATTGGGTTGACTTGCAACCGTAAAAGAAATAAGCAACTCGGCGGCGGTGATAGCAACAAACGTGCTCGTCGATCGTAGAGCAAAAAATGCCCGTTGCAGTCGTCAACGCTCAATGTAAAGGCTGCTCAGAACAATCTCGATAACGTCGCAAACTGCTACTAGCACAACCTGGAATATTGTAGAATTATACGCGAGTGATTGGAATCTTCGAGACAGATCTCTGTGCATCTTGCGCGGCAGCGAAACTGATAAAGGTGCGCCTCGCGACATCGAGCATTAACAAACAAAGAATACAGAATTGATGTGCGATCCAGAATCAGAGGGATAAGGCCGCATGCCGGCGGCTGCGAAAAAACAACAAATACAGTTTTGTAGGTTTCGCGGTACTATGATTCTATTTATTGAATTTTTGTTTCTGCATTACTAACATTACGTTACTTTTCTGCTTTTAAGCCATCAATCTTTATCGTGTTTTGCGAGCTTCCACCGCAGGTTCATTCAACCGGCCACTGGTATCTCTAAACGCCAGGGCCTCGGGAAGAGTGACTACGGCTGCATAGACTTCCGGATGGATACCATCACATTCAAATATAAGATGGGTAATTGTTTCTGTGGATTTACCACATACTGCACATGTTTCATCTTCATGGTTTCATTCCTTTTTATAGCTGCGTGTTTAAGACATCGCTATCTAGCTTCAAAAACTAGGGCACTGCCTCTTGAGTTATCAAAGTTACATTACAAGTAATATTGACTGAAGCACCTCTTCTGCCAATATTTGACCCAACTAAAGAAACGAAAGTGACGTCAGACACATCACCAGCTGGCGTGGGCTCAGCCCTTCTGCAGCTTCATGGTGCTACATTAAGACCGGTAGCATATGCATCTCCAGTCCTTACAGAAGCCGAGCAATGATATTCGCAAATTAAAAAGAAGCACTTTCTTTTGTCTTAGGTTGCGAAAAATTCCGCCATTCTATTTATTTTTTTTTTATTTCATCAGTATAAACGGAGGGATCTCCAGGCAAAACCTGCTTTGCAGCTTGACGGGGCCGTTTTGTGATGGCCGTCCGATATCGTTAGAAAGTGCCCGTCGGCCGCTGATGGATATCGCGAAAAAAAGCAAATGGGGACATGCAGCGTTTCTTTTTGTGGCTATTGAAGTACGACTGCCTGTTATCGTGTGTTCCTTGCAAACAAATGGAGCTCGCCGATTTGCTGTCAAGGTCTGCGCTCCCAGCTGATGTGCTCGCTGTGGAAAAGGATGATGTCGAAGCGCACGCCATCAGTGTGCTATCGTCAACCGTGAGTGACGCGCCTTGTGCGCCAGACATCGGCGGTTGCATGGATGTGATAGAGGGCATTTCGACAGGGGGCCCATAGACGGGTGTCTTAAGCCTATCGCGCCGCAGCTCTCAGTTGGGAACGACGTACTCATGAAGGGTACGATGGTCATAATTCCCACAGGGATGCGTGCTGAGATATTGCAGCGCATTCACGCAGGGCACCTCGGTATAGCCAAGAGCAAAGCAAGAGATAGGCAACGGGTCTAGAATGAATTTCAGCCTGTAAACATTGAACCAAAAATGTGGAAGCTGCAGAAAGTACGCTCACAGTAAGCCAGCAGAACCGCTAATGCCCCACCAAGCTTGGCAGCGTTTTAGTGCCGATATATTTCAGTACGGGGAAAGTACTATTTGCGCACCTATGGCGCAATGTCGGATTTCCGGGATGCTGTTCGATCTGAGTGCGAGCACCATCATCGCAAAGATCAGTGCAGCATCCCAGCTGAAGTTTCCACCAATAATGAACCTCATTTTTCCAGCCGAAAGTTTTTAAGTTCTTCGAAGTTGTATGACTTTAATCAGACCACATTCAGCCCACAGTTACCGCGCTCAAATGGTCTTTCTGAAAAAGCCGTACTGCTGATCAAAAAGATTTTCAGAAGACAAGCGAAAGAAGTGAATATTTTTGGCTTGGGGTATTAAATTACAGGACGAGTCCATCAAAAGATGGCCGGTCGCCTGCACAGCTGCTTCAAGGAAAGAGTCTTAGCACCTCACTGCCCGACTTCCGCCAGCAACCGATCCTGCAGGCAAGCAGTCGAGCCAGAACCTGCCAGCCCTTGCAGAAGGTGACGTCGTGCGGATAAAGAGTCCTCAGGGGAACGAAAAGTTAAAGTGATCGCACCTCTCGGTCCTTCTACGTTCAAACCAGTGAAAGCACCTTGAGGTGCAACCTGCAGAATTGGCTCGCCAAGAGTGAGCGCTTCATACTCATCGGACTCTGCTGACTACCAACCGAGCCCAGCCTGCCGCCTCCTACAGCCACTTCTGCGACGGCACAGCCTCCGCTGCCAAGGCGGTCCATGTGACCGAACCCATGCATTTATGCTACAAGAGGAACTTTCAACAAATCGCTAAAGCTGATGCTTGTTGTTGAAGGGATGTTTCTTAACAGTGCCAGTGCGTGTCTGTTATCACCAGGTCATGCGCAACGTTCTGCACGTCTTAAACACTACATTCTCTCCCCACGGCCTTATATATGTACGGAACGTAGTAAACCTGATCGACTGTTGTTCCCTGACTGTGCCATTCATTACACATTCGAGATATGCCTATCGGACTTTCTCTGCAGCTAGCATAAACAACCTCCTCGGGCCTGTCGAACACGCGTACGCCGATACTGGCTTATCCTCACGACGGAGCGCTCATGCTGTTCGTATTGTGCGGTGCTCCAAGGGCTAGTGAATGTTCACAGCGGCGGGCTCATCTGAAATCTTTCTGGGACGGCTTTCATTCGCCCATATCTAGCATCTTTTGTCTGCGCGATCTATCTGACATCAAAACCCGATATTCACTGCACCCTTTGCCGCCGCTTTAGGCATTTTTACTTTGCTTTACTAGACGTCTCTAAGCGGCTCAGAAAATGACCGTAGAAGAGGGTTGCATTTTGACAGTTCTGTTCGTTGCACACACGCCGCTTTGTGTTTCACCCTCTGAAAACGCGGCCGCCGCCATCTTAATTCCGGTTCCACAAAAAAGGACCGAAAGTGCGGTACAAATCCTGGTATTCCTGTCTCAGTATAAACACTCACAACACGGGACAATATGACCGCGGCTGGCTCACTTACGGAGCTTGTACTTGACCAGGTGAGGCTGGAACTGAGCGGCCGAAAATCTTGCGAGCAGGGCGATTGCTACAAGAATTGTATTCACCAGGTGTGTCATTCCAATGCTTCTTGGCTTTCCTTCTTCTTCTTCTTATTCTCGACCTTTTGAAACATGCCTACATGGGGTAAGGATATATAGATGGAAATTTCCCAAACCGATTATAACAAAATAATAGTGGCAATCTAAAACTTTGAAAAATGTTGGATAAAAAGTGACAGAAGAGCATTAAAAAAAATAATATAATATTTTGGGGGATAAATAATATTTCGCAGAAATTTAAAGGAATAAATATTTATTTTTTGAATTTTTTACATACCTACTACAGCGCTCTTGCAGGCATTAGTGTAAGGGGGAAAGAAAAAAAAATCAATATGAGTGCACAGACGACATAATACAAATTCAGCTGTGAATTGAAAGGCATGAAACGAGCAGTGAAAAATAAAGCGGTACGTATACAAGTAGTTGTCTATATAGTTGCATCACTTAATCACACTACAAGACACTGGGAATACAGACATGTGAAGTTGAAAGCAATACTAAAGCCAATTAAAAAAGAATATTCTTCAGGTCCTCGATAAAAGACAAAGGGGTTCCGGAAACAATTTCTTCAGGTAAACCATTCCACTCATGTACTCTCTTAGGGAAGAAGCTGTTCTTAAATAAGTTTATCCGGCAAGCATATTCACGCCCTTTTGGGGAATGGGTCCGTTCGTGTAGATACATATGTTGGTTCCTTTAGAAACATATCTTTATCGATGCCTGTTCTCGAGTAAATGATATTATAAAAAAGCGACAAGCGCAGGTATTTTCTTCTCGTTTCAAGCAGCGGCCACCCCAGGTTTTTGGAAATATCGCGATATCTTTTCGAAAAGTCATAATTATCTGACACAAAGCGAGCAGCACGTGTCTGTACGCGTTCAAGTTCGGCAATGTTGCACTGTGTGGACGGATCTCAAGTACTGCAAGCGTACTCAAGAATGGGACGTACATTTGACAAAAATAATGTTTCTTTTAGCTTAGATGGTGCCTGATTAAAGTTTCGTCTAAGGAAATTCAACATTCGACTATCCTTGAGAGTTATGTCAAATATATGAGCACTCCATGACAAATTGGCAGAAAACACAACCCCCAAATATTTCTTTTCTCTTGCGACCGACAGGCAGGTTCCATCCATGACATAACTTGTAAGCATTGGCTGTTTTTTAGTTGTAAACCTAACTACTTTGCATATTGATAAATTGAGAGACATATTCCCGGATTGTCATACAATAAAATAGAGTTCAGGTAGTTCTGTAAAAGTTGACAGTCCGCCGCACTAGTGATTTTGCGATAGATACAGCAATTATCCGCGTACAATCGAACACGGCTAATGGTACGGTCAGTAAGGTCGTTGATATAAATCAAGAAAAGTAGAGGGCCCAAAACTGACCCCTGTGGGACACCAGACATCACAAACACACTTGATGAGCACTCACCGTCCAGAACCACGCATTGTTTTCTCTCACAGAAGTATGCTTGAATCCATGCTAAGAGAGTGGCTGGTACATTCAGAAGGGATATTTTGTTTAACAAAAGTGCATGACAAACAGAATCAAATGCCTTTCGAAAATCTAAAAATATACAGTCTACCTGCTTACCTAAGTTAATTGAGACTGCAATATCGTGAGTAAATTCAATTAATTGCATATCACAAGAAAAACCAGCCTTAAAACCATGCTGCATTGATGAAAAAGAAGTTATTACTCTGCAAATGATTAATTCAGTTCAGTTCAGTTCAGTCCTTCAGTCGTGTCCAACTCTTCGTGACCCTATGGACCATATCACCCCACGCTTTCCGGTCTCTCACTATCTTCCTAACATCAGATAACTTCATCTGCAGTTCCTCGAGGATGCCATCTAACCATTGCGTTCGCTGACCCCCCCTCCTCCGGTGACCCTCAACCTTTCCCAACATCAAATCTTTCTCCAGCGACTTCTTTCTTCTCATCAGATGACCAAAGTAGCTGAGTTTTAACTTTAGAATTTGACCCTCCAATGAGCAGTCAGGGTTTATGGTGGACAATATCGACTGTTGATTAATTAGGCTAGTGTAAATTACATGCTCTAGTGTTTTACATACTACGCTTGTTAATGCAATAGGTCTGTAGATACATTCTTGCCACCGCTCTTGTGGATCGGAATTAGGTTTGCATTTTTCCAGTCAGGGGGTACAACTTCTTGCTCAAGAGAGGCTTCAAAGAGTAGAACTAAAAACAGAGCAATAGCCAACGCGCAGTTCTTTAGGACAAAATTTGATATGCCATCTGAACCAGAGGCAGAATGTGTATTAATCTTCTGGAGTAAAGACACGATGCCACATTCGGAAAATTGTACCTCATTCATTTTTGTTAAGCTGGAAACGCTTTGCGAAACGATGACTGCGGTTGCAGGTTGTGTCAAAGCAGATTGAAAAAATGAATCAAAACTTTCAGCCTTTGTTTTTTTATCGGCACTGTAGTTTGTATCATCCATAACGTTTGGAATAGGCTACCTGGTATTTTCTTGTTTTCGAAGTATTTCCAGAATTCCCTTGGGTTCGATTTAAGTTTATCGCCTAGACTGGAAAGGTATGTATTATGTGCACTGCGCATCTCTTTTGCAATGACCCTGCTCAGCTCTTTCAGTTGTGAGCGCAACTTTACGCCAGGAAACTGACAATATCTACGAAACAATCTATTTTTTCTGTTTATCAACGTTCGAACTTCTCTTGTTAGCCATGGCTTATCGCTACGGCGCTTGGCGGAAATGACACGCGAAGGGATGAAGGTTTGCGTTAACGATAGTAGTTTTGTTTTGCATAGATTCCATAATCCAATAATAATAAGGCATGGGATATGTGATCGGAAATAGGACAAAAAAGCGTCAAGTTTGGCCGACAGTGAGGCGTAGTCGCCTTTTTCGTAAAGGAACACCTTGCGTGGTCCTGAACGGCGGCAGGTTCGGGCTGAACAAAACCACTTAGTGACAACAACATCATGATCACTGATCCCGGACGAAGTGACAATATTTGATATAAGATCACGGTCATTAGAGAAAAATAAGTCCAGTACATTTGCGGTAGTACCGCTCATCCGAGTCGGCGTGTTAACAAAGTGTAGGAGAGAATGCCCAGTAATCATATCCTGAAAAACAATGTACAGCAGGGATGCATTGTTATGTAAAGGCTTTAACGACGATGGATCAATGTTCGACAGGTTAAAATCGCCAGCAAGTATTATATATGTTGTTTGTAAGCTTAACAGTATAGCTCAAACAGAGGTTGGGGATCGCTAGAAGCGGGTGATCTGTAAAACGAACCAACTGCAAAAAAGGTGCCGTTTTTTAAAGGATTTAGCACCACACTGTTTCACAGGATTCGGTTTCAATGTATATCGGCATGCTAAGTATACTGTCTTGGATAAGAACAAATACACCACCGCCGTGCACGTTGCGGTCTTGTCTATAAACGACATAATTGCGCGGAAAGATTTCGTTGTCATTGATTGTATCGTCCAGCCAAGATTCCGTTCAACATGCGGCTTCGATGATTCGAGGAGTGAAGCGAATTCCATCATTTTATTTTTTAGACAGCGGCAGTTTACTGTGATAGACACTAGGTCATGAGCATTACTTATTCTCATTTTGCGGTAGGGTGCATTCTGTAATGGCTACGAAGCAAATAGATCCACAGTGTCTGTTTGACTGTTGTAAATAAAAGTTCGGTTGCGCACTTTAATTTGTTGAAGTTAATATTGAATTCGCCTCCACACGTCTGAGCAAAATGAAATAGTTTTTGCCTATCAAGTCGTACTTTCTTTTAGTAGTCTTCACTTAGTGCAAAATCTGTTCCTTTAAGCTTTAAGGATAGCACTCGTTGTTTGTCTTTAAGCGATGAGAATTTTACAATCAGTGGTCTCTGTTTCATTTGGGAAAAATTACCGATGCTCTACGGTCTTTCAACAATTTCACGGCCAATTGTGACGTTCAGTTGTTGCGAGCAGAAAGAAATCGCTTTCTGCTCGGAGTCAGCCCATGATTCTTTCAAGCTGTCCTGAATTCCTTAGACGAATAAATTGTTCCTCCTACATCTGTTTTTCAAGTCATCTTGGCAGTCCTGCAGTTTCATACACGAGACAGAAAGATCTGAAGAAAGTTTCTTTGCGTCGTCCTTTGCAACGTCCTTTCTATAAAAGAAAGGACGTTGCCTTCCACAGAATCAATTTTTTCTGCTAATTGCAGCAACTTTTGCTCCAGATCCCGCTGTTTCGTTAGAAAGGCTCGAATTTGTTCAAAGATTTCTGATTGTGTTTGTTGCATTGACGGTATTGTCATGATCACATCGAACATTTGGTTTCCTTGTTGAGCTGACCGGGTCCGAGATTTTGTTCAATATCCCCTGAAAGCAATAACAGCCTGCGAATAGCACGCGTGCACGACAGACACTGCATAATCGTCAAAACGACAGTGGACGGTGAGTTGGGATCTGGCACCAGTTTTCTAAATGGTCTACCGCTAACAGGACGACAAAACTAAGCAACCTGAAGAAAGACCAAGCATGAATCTCTGGCTGCATGTCGGTGCCAGATCCCCAATCTACCTGTTGCAATTGTATAATCATGCAGAATCTCGCATATTGAACCCAATACAAATATTTGGAGCTCGCTCCAAACTATAGTAACACTGGTAGGGACAAAGGTAGGCCTAACGTGGAGAGATGACCTGAAGTCTTTTTCTGAATTGCGATCTGGCAGGAGAGGACGAAATGCTCTATGAATTCAACTTGCCCGCAGAGTGACATAGGTTTATTGGCATCCATCCACTTATGCCCAGATATAAATTGAAAGTAATAATAATAATAATACTTTATTCACTTCAATGAAACAATGCAGGACGCGGACGCGCCAAAGCCGCAATTGGGCTTGTAGGGCGCCGTCCGGCAGCAGCAACAACCTCCTTTGCCAAATCACAGAATTATTTTCTTTTTGTAGACGAAAACAGCATGAACTAGAGCTGATCAAACTCGGCAATAGCATCCCGTGACTGCCTGCGAGTGTTCAAGTTTAAAACGTCATCAGGCAGCTCATTGAATATACATGGGATATAATAGGAGCTCACAGAATTACCAAATGAGTTCGCACTGTCGGGACAAAACATCGAGGGATTTTCCGCAGTGGAATAGGCTTACCATTTTGCAACCTAAAATCAGAGTTCCAGAAATATTTATGTACAGTGATTGGTTTGAACACAGTGTCAAAGGATGGCAGACCTGAAGACTTTGCAGCTTCATCATTATCACCAGCCTGACTATACCCACTGCAGGGCGAAGGCCTCTCCCATGTGGAGAGGGGCATTTTATGTGGTGTTGAATAGATGACACTCTCAGCCATATTCTTGAGAATATGGTTTATCCTGTTTTTCGATGTTGGAGAACAACTAAAGAAACCTCACATGCCATATCTCAGCAAAGAATATCCCAAAGACTGTGCAATTAAGCCTCTTATGGCAAATTGCAGGCAGGCCCTTAGAGCACGCGACTCCTCTAAGCTTCCTAGTGAGGAAGCTTAGAGGCGTGTGTGTTCTAGGATAAATCGCTGTCCTAGTAAATGCCAAGATATTTCACGGACGGAACACATGTAATGGGGTAGCAAGAACATGCAGTGCAACTGGAGCTGTGCAAAACAACCGCGGCGTTTTTCGGGATTGATTTGGGTGCATTGCTAAAGCACACTAGTGGAGATTTTGGGCGGTTTATTTCAGTCAAGTTACATTGAAACCAATCATATAGCATTGTGGCGGCCTCTTGAAGTTGTTGGACTGCGCACGAAAAGTCTGCATTAGCTGAGATGAGGAGGGTGTCATCTGCATATTGATAAATCTGTGATGGAGTTATAACACTGGGAAGTTCATTAAAATAGAGATTAAATAGGAGAGGTGATAAGATTAATCCCTGAGGAACACCACTATGTAAGTATATAATACTGCTTTGCACAGGCCCAATTTCCATAATTTGGGATCGCTGAGACACATAATTTCTTAGTAACATTTGAAAATGGCCACGAAACGTAATACAACTTTTCACCGAGAATGTTGTAGCGTACAGTATTAAACACCTTAGCGTTACGCACCGGCGCGAACAGAATGAACAATTCACTTGTCACCCTTCTCCAGGTGGTGGCCTATTCTGCACAAGTTCTACCGGAACATGGCCTCGTCAACGTATCGTGGAACACGGCTTTCCTTTGCGCCGCACAAGAAACAGGAGCGGCTGCAACAAGCTTTGACAAATGGCAATGGACCGGCAACCGCTGCGTCGGCACAGCACCAGGAGCATCGACATTATCGGCGGAGGCGTTTTCCTTGAACCTGCCTGTCCCTGATTTCGGCAGTGCGCTAGCCGGCACCGGCGCGAACAGAATGAACAATTCACTTCTCACTCTTCTCCAGGTGGTGGCTTATTCTGCACAAGTTCTACCGGAATATGGCGTCGTCAACGTATCGTGGAACACGGCTTTCCTTTGCGCCGCACAAGAAACAGGAGCGGCTGCAACAAGCTTTGACGAATGGCAATGGGCCGGCAACCGCTGCGTCGGCACAGCACCAGGAGCATCGACATTATCGGCGGAGGCGTTTTCCTTGAACCTTCCTGTCCCTGATTTCGGCAGTGGGCTAGCCGGCACCAGCGCGAACAGAATGAACAATTCACTTGTCACCCTTCTCCAGGTGGTCGCCTATTCTGCACAAGTTCTACCGGAACATGGTGTCGTCAACGTATCGTGGAACACGGCTTTCCCTTGCGCCGCACAGGAAACAGGAGCGGCTGCAACAAGCTTTGACGAATGGCAATGGACCGGCAACCGCTGCGTCGGCACAGCACCAGGAGCAGCGACATTATCGGCGGAGGCGTTTTCCTTGAACCTGCCTGTCCCTGATTTCGGCGGTGGGCTAGCCGGCACCGGCGCGAACAGAATGAACAATTCACTTGTCACCCTTCTCCAGGTGGTGGCCTATTCTGCACAAGTTCTACCGGAACATGGCCTCGTCAACGTATCGTGGAACACGGCTTTCCTTTGCGCCGCACAAGAAACAGGAGCGGCTGCAACAAGCTTTGACGAATGGCAATGGACCGGCAACCGCTGCGTCGGCACAGCACCAGGAGCATCGACATTATCGGCGGAGGCGTTTTGCTTGAACCTGCCTGTCCCTGATTTCGGCAGTCGGCTAGCTAGCCGGCACCGGCGCGAACAGAATGAACAATTCACTTGTCACCCTTCTCCAGGTGGTGGCGTATTCTGCACAAGTTCTACCGGAACATGGCCTCGTCAGCGTATCGTGGAACACGGCTTTCCTTTGCGCCGCACAGGAAACAGGAGCGGCTGCGACAAGCTTTGACGAATGGCAATGGACCGGAAACCGCTGCGTCGGCACAGCACCAGGAGCATCGACATTATCGGCGGAGGCGTTTTCCTTGAACCTGCCTGTCCCTGATTTCGGCAGTGGGCTAGCCGGCACCGGCGCGAACAGAATGAACAATTCACTTGTCACCCTTCTCCAGGTGGTGGCCTATTCTGCACAAGTTCTACCGGAACATGGCCTCGTCAACGTATCGTGGAACACGGCTTTCCTTTGCGCCGCACAAGAAACAGGAGCGGCTGCAACAAGCTTTGACGAATCGCAATGGACCGGCAACCGCTGCTTCGGCACAGCACCAGGAGCATCGACATTATCGGCGGAGGCGTTTTGCTTGAACCTGCCTGTCCCTGATTTCGGCAGTGGGCTAGCCGGCACCGGCGCGAACAGAATGAACAATTCACTTGTCACCCTTCTCCAGGTGGTGGCGCATTCTGCACAAGTGCTACCGGAACATGGCCTCGTCAGCGTATCGTGGAACACGGCTTTCCTTTGCGCCGCACAGGAAACAGGAGCGGCTGCAACAAGCTTTGACGAAAGGCAATGGACCGGCAACCGCTGCGTCGGCACAGCACCAGGAGCATCGACATTATCGGCGGAGGCGTTTTCCTTGAACCTGCCTGTCCCTGATTTCAGCAGTGGGCTAGCCGGCACCGGCGCGAACAGAATGAACAATTCACTTGTCACCCTTCTCCAGGTGTTGGCCTATTCTGCACAAGTTCTACCGGAACATGGCGTCGTCAACGTATCGTGGAACATGGCTTTTCTTTGCGCCGCACAAGAAACAGGAGCGGCTGCAAAAGTTTTGATGAATGGCAATGGACCGACAACCCGTGCGTCGGCACAGCACCAGGAGCATCGACATTATCGGCGGAGGCGTTTTACTGGAACCTGCCTGTCAATGATTTCGGCAGTGGGCTGGGCGGCACCGACGCGAACAGAATGAACAATTCACTTCTCACCCTGCTCCAGGTGGTGGCCTATTCTGCACAAGTTCTACCGGAACATGGCCTCGTCAACGTATCGTGGAACACGGCTTTCCTTTGCGCCGCACAAGAAACAGGAGAGGCTGCAACAAGCTTTGACGAATGGCAATGGACCGGAAACCGCTGCGTCGGCACAGCACCAGGAGCATCGACATTATCGGCGGAGGCGTTTTGCTTGAACCTGCCTGTCCCTGATTTCGGCAGTCGGCTAGCTAGCCGGCACCGGCGCGAACAGAATGAACAATTCACTTGTCACCCTTCTCCAGGTGGTGGCGTATTCTGCACAAGTTCTACCGGAACATGGCCTCGTCAGCGTATCGTGGAACACGGCTTTCCTTTGCGCCGCACAGGAAACAGGAGCGGCTGCGACAAGCTTTGACGAATGGCAATGGACCGGCAACCGCTGCTTCGGCACAGCACCAGGAGCATCGACATTATCGGCGGAGGCGTTTTCCTTGAACCTGCCTGTCCCTGATTTCGGCAGTGGGCTAGCCGGCACCGGCGCGAACAGAATGAACAATTCACTTGTCACCCTTCTCCAGGTGTTGGCCTATTCTGCACAAGTTCTACCGGAACATGGCGTCGTCAACGTATCGTGGAACGCGGCTTTTCTTTGCGCCGCACAAGAAACAGGAGCGGCTGCAAAAGTTTTGACGAATGGCAATGGACTGGCAACCGCTGCGTCGGCACAGCACCAGGAGCATCGACATTATCGGCGGAGGCGTTTTCCTGGAACCTGCCTGTCCCTGATTTCAGCAGTAAGCTTGGCGGCACCGACGCGAACAGAATGAACAATTCACTTCTCACCCTTCTCCAGGTGGTGGCCTATTCTGCACAAGTTCTACCGGAACATGGCCTCGTCAACGTATCGTGGAACACGGCTTTCCTCTGCGCCGCACAAGAAACAGGAGAGGCTGCAACAAGCTTTGGCGAATGGCAATGGACCGGCAACCGCTGCGTCGGCACAGCACCAGGAGCATCGACATTATCGGCGGAGGCGTTTTCCTCGAACCTGCCTGTCCTTGATTTCGGCAGTGGGCTAGCCGGCACCGGCGCGAACAGAATGAACAATTCACTTCTCACCCTTCTCCAGGTGGTGGCCTATTCTGCACAAGTTCTACCGGAACATGGCCTCGTCAACGTATCCTGGAACACGGCTTTCCTTTGCGCCGCACAAGAAACAGGAGCGGCTGCAACAAGCTTTGACGAATGGCAATGGACCGGAAACCGCTGCGTCAGCACAGCACCAGGAGCATCGACATTATTGGCGGAGGCGTTTTCCTTGAACCTGCCTGTCCCTGATTTCGGCAGTGGGCTAGCCGGCACCAGCGCGAACAGAATGAACAATTCACTTGTCACCCTTCTCCAGGTGGTGGCCTATTCTGCACAAGTTCTACCGGAACATGGCCTCGTCAACGTATCGTGGAACACGGCTTTCCTTTGCGCCGCACAAGAAACAGGAGCGGCTGCAACAAGCTTTGACGAACGGCAATGGACCGGCAACCGCTGCTTCGGCACAGCGCCAGGAGCATCGACATTATCGGCGGAGGCGTTTTCCTTGAACCTGCCTGTCCCTGATTTCGGCAGTGGGCTAGCCGGCACCGGCGCGAACAGAATGAACAATTCACTTGTCACCCTTCTTCAGGTGGTGGCCTATTCTGCACAAGTTCTACCGGAACATGGCCTCGTCAACATATCGTGGAACACGGCTTTCCTTTGCGCCGCACAAGAAACAGGAGCGGCTGCAACAAGCTTTGACGAATGGCAATGGACCGGCAACCGCTGCGTCGGCACAGCACCAGGAGCATCGACATTATCGGCGGAGGCATTTTGCTTGAACCTGCCTGTCCCTGATTTCGGCAGTCGGCTAGCTAGCCGGCACCGGCGCGAACAGAATGAACAATTCACTTGTCACCCTTCTCCAGGTGG
This sequence comes from Amblyomma maculatum, assembly GCF_055883805.1. Taxonomy (NCBI): domain Eukaryota; kingdom Metazoa; phylum Arthropoda; class Arachnida; order Ixodida; family Ixodidae; genus Amblyomma; species Amblyomma maculatum. The sequence continues at coordinate 222,394,304 of NC_139345.1, forward strand.
TGGCGTATTCTGCACAAGTTCTACCGGAACATGGCCTCGTCAGCGTATCGTGGAACACGGCTTTCCTTTGCGCCGCACAGGAAACAGGAGCGGCTGCGACAAGCTTTGACGAATGGCAATGGACCGGCAACCGCTGCTTCGGCACAGCACCAGGAGCATCGACATTATCGGCGGAGGCGTTTTCCTTGAACCTGCCTGTCCCTGATTTCGGCAGTGGGCTAGCCGGCACCGGCGCGAACAGAATGAACAATTCACTTGTCACCCTTCTCCAGGTGTTGGCCTATTCTGCACAAGTTCTACCGGAACATGACGTCGTCAACGTATCGTGGAACGCGGCTTTTCTTTGCGCCGCACAAGAAACAGGAGCGGCTGCAAAAGTTTTGACGAATGGCAATGGACTGGCAACCGCTGCGTCGGCACAGCACCAGGAGCATCGACATTATCGGCGGAGGCGTTTTCCTGGAACCTGCCTGTCCCTGATTTCAGCAGTAAGCTTGGCGGCACCGACGCGAACAGAATGAACAATTCACTTCTCACCCTTCTCCAGGTGGTGGCCTATTCTGCACAAGTTCTACCGGAACATGGCCTCGTCAACGTATCGTGGAACACGGCTTTCCTCTGCGCCGCACAAGAAACAGGAGAGGCTGCAACAAGCTTTGGCAAATGGCAATGGACCGGCAACCGCTGCGTCGGCACAGCACCAGGAGCATCGACATTATCGGCGGAGGCGTTTTCCTTGAACCTGCCTGTCCTTGATTTCGGCAGTGGGCTAGCCGGCACCGGCGCGAACAGAATGAACAATTCACTTCTCACCCTTCTCCAGGTGGTGGCCTATTCTGCACAAGTTCTACCGGAACATGGCCTCGTCAACGTATCCTGGAACACGGCTTTCCTTTGCGCCGCACAAGAAACAGGAGCGGCTGCAACAAGCTTTGACGAATGGCAATGGACCGGCAACCGCTGCGTCGGCACAGCACCAGGAGCATCGACATTATCGGCGAAGGCGTTTTCCTTGAACCTGCCTGTCCCTGATTTCGGCAGTGGGCTAGCCGGCACCGGCGCGAACAGAATGAACAATTCACTTGTCACCCTTCTCCAGGTGTTGGCCTATTCTGCACAAGTTCTACCGGAACATGGCGTCGTCAACGTATCGTGGAACACGGCTTTCCTTTGCGCCGCACAAGAAACAGGAGAGGCTGCAACAAGCTTTGACGAATGGCAATGGACCGGAAACCGCTGCGTCAGCACAGCACCAGGAGCATCGACATTATTGGCGGAGGCGTTTTCCTTGAACCTGCCTGTCCCTGATTTCGGCAGTGGGCTAGCCGGCACCAGCGCGAACAGAATGAACAATTCACTTGTCACCCTTCTCCAGGTGGTGGCCTATTCTGCACAAGTTCTACCGGAACAAGGCCTCGTCAACGTATCGTGGAACACGGCTTTCCTTTGCGCCGCACAAGAAACAGGAGTGGCTGCAACAAGCTTTGACGAACGGCAATGGACCGGCAACCGCTGCTTCGGCACAGCGCCAGGAGCATCGACATTATCGGCGGAGGCGTTTTCCTTGAACCTGCCTGTCCCTGATTTCGGCAGTGGGCTAGCCGGCACCGGCGCGAACAGAATGAACAATTCACTTGTCACCCTTCTCCAGGTGGTGGCCTATTCTGCACAAGTTCTACCGGAACATGGCCTCGTCAACATATCGTGGAACACGGCTTTCCTTTGCGCCGCACAAGAAACAGGAGCGGCTGCAACAAGCTTTGACGAATGGCAATGGACCGGCAACCGCTGCGTCGGCACAGCACCAGGAGCATCGACATTATCGGCGGAGGCGTTTTGCTTGAACCTGCCTGTCCCTGATTTCGGCAGTCGGCTAGCTAGCCGGCACCGGCGCGAACAGAATGAACAATTCACTTGTCACCCTTCTCCAGGTGGTGGCGTATTCTGCACAAGTTCTACCGGAACATGGCCTCGTCAGCGTATCGTGGAACACGGCTTTCCTTTGCGCCGCACAGGAAACAGGAGCGGCTGCGACAAGCTTTGACGAATGGCAATGGACCGGCAACCACTGCTTCGGCACAGCACCAGGAGCGTCGACATTATCGGCGGAGGCGTTTTCCTTGAACCTGCCTGTCCCTGATTTCGGCAGTGGGCTAGCCGGCACCGGCGCGAACAGAATGAACAATTCACTTCTCACCCTTCTCCAGGTGGTTGCCTATTCTGCACAAGTTCTACCGGAACATGGCCTCATCAACGTATCCTGGAACACGGCTTTCCTTTGCGCCGCACAAGAAACAGGAGCTGCTGCAACAAGCTTTGACGAATGGCAATGGACCGGCAACCGCTGCGTCGGCACAGCACCAGGAGCATCGACATTATCGGCGGAGGCGTTTTCCTTGAACCTGCCTGTCCCAGATTTCGGCAGTGGGCTAGCCGGCACCGGCGCGAACAGAATGAACAATTCACTTGTCACCCTTCTCCAGGTGTTGGCCTATTCTGCACAAGTTCTACCGGAACATGGCGTCGTCAACGTATCGTGGAACACGGCTTTTCTTTGCGCCGCACAAGAAACAGGAGCGGCTGCAAAAGTTTTGACGAATGGCAATGGACCGGCAACCGCTGCGTCGGCACAGCACCAGGAGCATCGACAATATCGGCGGAGGCGTTTTCCTGGAACCTGCCTGTCCCTGATTTCGGCAGTGAGCTTGGCGGCACCGACGCGAACAGAATGAACAATTCACTTCTCACCCTTCTCCAGGTGGTGGCCTATTCTGCACAAGTTCTACCGGAACATGGCCTCGTCAACGTATCGTGGAACACGGCTTTCATTTTCGCCGCACAAGAAACAAGAGAGGCTGCAACAAGCTTTGGCGAATGGCAATGGACCGGCAACCGCTGCGTCGGCACAGCACCAGGAGCATCGACATTATCGGCGGAGGCGTTTTCCTTGAACCTGCCTGTCCCTGATTTCGGCAGTGGGCTAGCCGGCACCGGCGCGAACAGAATGAACAATTCACTTGTCACCCTTCTCCAGGTGGTGGCCTATTCTGCACAAGTTCTACCGGAACATGGCGTCGTCAACGTATCGTGGAACACGGCTTTCCTTTGCGCCGCACAAGAAACAGGAGCGGCTGCAACAAGCTTTGACGAATGGCAATGGACCGGCAACCGCTGCGTCGGCACAGCACCAGGAGCATCGACATTATCGGCGGAGGCGTTTTGCTTGAACCTGCCTGTCCCTGATTTCGGCAGTCGGCTAGCTAGACGGCACCGGCGCGAACAGAATGAACAATTCACTTGTCACCCTTCTCCAGGTGGTGGCGTATTCTGCACAAGTTCTACCGGAACATGGCCTTGTCAGCGTATCGTGGAACATGGCTTTCCTTTGCGCCGCACAGGAAACAGGAGCGGCTGCGACAAGCTTTGACGAATGGCAATGGACCGGCAACCGCTGCTTCGGCACAGCACCAGGAGCGTCGATATTATCGGCGGAAGCGTTTTCCTTGAACCTGCCTGTCCCTGATTTCGGCAGTGAGCTTGGCGGCACCGACGCGAACAGAATGAACAATTCACTTCTCACCCTTCTCCAGGTGGTGGCCTATTCTGCACAAGTTCTACTGGAACATGGCCTCGTCAACGTATCGTGGAACACGGCTTTCCTTTGCGCCGCACAAGAAACAGGAGAGGCTGCAACAAGCTTTGGCGAATGGCAATGGACCGGCAACCGCTGCATCGGCACAGCACCAGGAGCATCGACATTATCGGCGGAGGCGTTTTCCTTGAACCTGCCTGTCCCTGATTTCGGCAGTGGGCTAGCCGGCACCGGCGCGAACAGAATGAACAATTCACTTGTCACCCTTCTCCAGGTAGTGGCCTATTCTGCACAAGTTCTACCGGAACATGGCCTCGTCAACGTATCGTGGAACACGGCTTTCCTTTGCGCCGCACAAGAAACAGGAGCGGCTGCAACAAGCTTTGACGAATGGCAATGCACCGGCAACCGCTGGGTCGGCACAGCACCAGGAGCATCGACATTATCGGCGGAGGCGTTTTACTGGAACCTGCCTGTCCCTGATTTCGCCAGTGGGCTGGGCGGCACCGACGCGAACAGAATGAACAATTCACTTCTCACCCTTCTCCAGGTGGTGGCCTATTCTGCACAAGTTCTACCGGAACATGGCCTCGTCAACGTATCGTGGAAAACGGCTTTCCTTTGCGCCGCACAAGAAACAGGAGAGGCTGCAACAAGCTTTGACGAATGGCAATGGACCGGAAACCGCTGCGTCGGCACAGCACCAGGAGCATCGACATTATCGGCGGAGGCGTTTTCCTTGAACCTGCCTGTCCCTGATTTCGGCAGTGGGCTAGCCGGCACCGGCGCGAACAGAATGAACAATTCACTTGTCACCCTTCTCCAGGTGGTGGCCTATTCTGCACAAGTTCTACCGGAACATGGCCTCGTCAACGTATCGTGGAACACGGCTTTCCTTTGCGCCGCACAAGAAACAGGAGCGGCTGCAACAAGCTTTGACGAACGGCAATGGACCGGCAACCGCTGCTTCGGCACAGCACCAGGAGCATCGACATTATCGGCGGAGGTGTTTTCCTTGAACCTGCCTGTCCCTGATTTCGGCAGTGGGCTAGCCGGCACCGGCGCGAACAGAATGAACAATTCACTTGTCACCCTTCTCCAGGTGGTGGCCTATTCTGCACAAGTTCTACCGGAACATGGCGTCGTCAACGTATCGTGGAACACGGCTTTCCTTTGCGCCGCACAGGAAACAGGAGCGGCTGCAACAAGCTTTGACGAAAGGCAATGGACCGGCAACCGCTGCGTCGGCACAGCACCAGGAGCATCGACATTATCGGCGGAGGCGTTTTCCTTGAACCTGCCTGTCCCTGATTTCAGCAGTGGGCTAGCCGGCACCGGCGCGAACAGAATGAACAATTCACTTGTCACCCTTCTCCAGGTGTTGGCCTATTCTGCACAAGTTCTACCGGAACATGGCGTCGTCAACGTATCGTGGAACACGGCTGTTCTTTGCGCCGCACAAGAAACAGGAGCGGCTGCAAAAGTTTTGATGAATGGCAATGGACCGGCAACCGCTGCGTCGGCACAGCACCAGGAGCATCGACATTATCGGCGGAGGCGTTTTACTGGAACCTGCCTGTCCCTGATTTCGGCAGTGGGCTGGGCGGCACCGACGCGAACAGAATGAACAATTCACTTCTCACCCTTCTCCAGGTGGTGGCCTATTCTGCACAAGTTCTACCGGAACATGGCCTCGTCAGCGTATCGTGGAACACGGCTTTTCTTTGCGCCGCACTAGAAACAGGAGAGGCTGCAACAAGCTTTGACGAATGGCAATGGACCGGAAACCGCTGCGTCGGCACAGCACCAGGAGCGTCGACATTATCGGCGGAGGCGTTTTGCTTGAACCTGCCTGTCCCTGATTTCGGCAGTCGGCTAGCTAGCCGGCACCGGCGCGAACAGAATGAACAATTCACTTGTCACCCTTCTCCAGGTGGTGGCGTATTCTGCACACGTTCTACCGAAACATGGCCTCGTCAGCGTATCGTGGAACACGGCTTTCCTTTGCGCCGCACAGGAAACAGGAGCGGCTGCGACAAGCTTTGACGAATGGCAATGGACCGGCAACCGCTGCTTCGGCACAGCACCAGGAGCATCGACATTATCGGCGGAGGCGTTTTCCTTGAACCTGCCTGTCCCTGATTTCGGCAGTGGGCTAGCCGGCACCGGCGCGAACAGAATGAACAATTCACTTGTCACCCTTCTCCAGGTGTTGGCCTATTCTGCACAAGTTCTACTGGAACATGGCGTCGTCAACGTATTGTGGAACATGGCTTTCCTTTGCGCCGCACAAGAAACAGGAGCGGCTGCAACAAGCTTTGACGAATGGCAATGCACCGGCAACCGCTGCGTCGGCACAGCACCAGGAGCATCGACATTATCGGCGGAGGCGTTTTACTGGAACCTGCCTGTCCCTGATTTCGGCAGTGGGCTGGGCGGCACCGACGCGAACAGAATGAACAATTCACTTCTCACCCTTCTCCAGGTGGTGGCCTATTCTGCACAAGTTCTACCGGAACATGGCCTCGTCAACGTATCGTGGAACACGGCTTTCCTTTGCGCCGCACAAGAAACAGGAGAGGCTGCAACAAGCTTTGACGAATGGCAATGGACCGGAAACCGCTGCGTCGGCACAGCACCAGGAGCATCGACATTATCGGCGGAGGCGTTTTCCTTGAACCTGCCTGTCCCTGATTTCGGCAGTGGGCTAGCCGGCACCGGCGCGAACAGAATGAACAATTCACTTGTCACCCTTCTCCAGGTGGTGGCCTATTCTGCACACGTTCTACCGGAACATGGCGTCGTCAACGTATCGTGGAACACGGCTTTCCTTTGCGCCGCACAGGAAACAGGAGCGGCTGCAACAAGCTTTGACAAATGGCAATGGACCGGCAACCGCTGCTTCGGCACAGCACCAGGAGCGTTGACATTATCGGCGGAGGCGTTTTCCTTGAACCTGCCTGTCCCTGATTTCGGCAGTGGGCTAGCCGGCACCGGCGCGAACAGAATGAACAATTCACTTCTCACCCTTCTCCAGGTGGTGGCCTATTCTGCACAAGTTCTACCGGAACATGGCCTCGTCAACGTATCCTGGAACACGGCTTTCCTTTGCGCCGCACAAGAAACAGGAGCGGCTGCAACAAGCTTTGACGAATGGCAATGGACCGGCAACCGCTGCGTCGGCACAGCACCAGGAGCATCGACATTATCGGCGGAGGCGTTTTCCTTGAGCCTGCCTGTCCCTGATTTCGGCAGTGGGCTAGCCGACACCGGCGCGAACAGAATGAACAATTCACTTGTCACCCTTCTCCAGGTGGTGGCCTATTCTGCACAAGTTCTACCGGATCATGGCCTCGTCAACGTATCGTGGAACACGGCTTTTCTTTGCGCCGCACAAGAAACAGGAGCGGCTGCAACAAGCTTTGACGAACGGCAATGGACCGGCAACCGCTGCTTCGGCACAGCACCAGGAGCATCGACATTATCGGCGGAGGCGTTTTCCTTGAACCTGCCTGTCCCTGATTTCGGCAGTGGGCTAGCCGGCACCGGGGCGAACAGAATGAACAATTCACTTGTCACCCTTCTCCAGGTGGTGGCCTATTCTGCACAAGTTCTACCGGAACATGGCCTCGTCAACATATCGTGGAACACGGCTTTTCTTTGCGCCGCACAAGAAACAGGAGCGGCTGCAACAAGCCTTGACGAATGGCAATGGACCGGCAACCGCTGCGTCGGCACAGCACCAGGAGCATCGACATTATCGGCGGAGGCGTTTTCCTTGAACCTGCCTGTCCCTGATTTCGGCAGTGGGCTAGCCGGCACCGGCGTGAACAGAATGAACAATTCACTTGTCACCCTTCTCCAGGTGTTGACCTATTCTGCACAAGTTCTACCGGAACATGGCGTCGTCAACGTATCGTGAAACACGGCTTTTCTTTGCGCCGCACAAGAAACAGCAGCGGCTGCAAAAGTTTTGACGAATGGCAATGGACCGGAAACCGCTGCGTCGGCACAGCACCAGGAGCATCGACATTATCGGCGGAGCCGTTTTACTGGAACCTGCCTTTCCCTGATTTCGGCAGTGAGCTGGGCGGCACTGACGCGAACAGAATGAACAATTCACTTCTCACCCTTCTCCAGGTGGTGGCCTATTCTGCACAAGTTCTACCGGAACATGGCCTCGTCAACGTATCGTGGAACACGGCTTTCCTTTGCGCCGCACAAGAAACAGGAGAGGCTGCAACAAGCTTTGACGAACGGCAATGGACCAGCAACTGCTGCTTCGGCACAGCACCAGGAGCATCGATATTATCGGCGGAGGCGTTTTCCTTGAACCTGCCTGTCCCTGATTTCGGCAGTGGGCTAGCCGGCACCGGCGCGAACAGAATGAACAATTCACTTGTCACCCTTCTCCAGGTGGTGGCCTATTCTGCACAAGTTCTACCGGAACATGGCCTCGTCAGCGTATCGTGGAACACGGCTTTCCTTTGCGCCGCACAAGAAACAGGAGAGGCTGCAACAAGCTTTGACGAATGGCAATGGACCGGAAACCGCTGCGTCGGCACAGCACCAGGAGCATCGACATTATCGGCGGAGGCGTTTTGCTTGAACCTGCCTGTCCCTGATTTCGGCAGTCGGCTAGCTAGATAGCACCGGCTCGAACAGAATGAACAATTCACTTGTCACCCTTCTCCAGGTGGTGGCGTGTTCTGCACAAGTTCTACCGGAACATGGCCTCGTCAGCGTATCGTGGAACACGGCTTTCCTTTGCGCCGCACAGGAAACAGGAGCGGCTGCGACAAGCTTTGACGAATGGCAATGGACCGGCAACCGCTGCTTCGGCACAGCACCAGGAGCATCGACATTATCGGCGGAGGCGTTTTCCTTGAACCTGCCTGTCCCTGATTTCGGCAGTGGGCTAGCCGGCACCGGCGCGAACAGAATGAACAATTCACTTGTCACCCTTCTCCAGGTGTTGGCCTATTCTGCACAAGTTCTACTGGAACATGGCGTCGTCAACGTATCGTGGAACACGGCTTTTCTTTGCGCCGCACAAGAAACAGGAGCGGCTGCAAAAGTTTTGACGAATGGCAATGGACTGGCAACCGCTGCGTCGGCACAGCACCAGGAGCATCGACATTATCGGCGGAGGCGTTTTCCTGGAACCTGCCTGTCCCTGATTTCGGCAGTAAGCTTGGCGGCACCGACGCGAACAGAATGAACAATTCACTTCTCACCCTTCTCCAGGTGGTGGCCTATTCTGCACAAGTTCTACCGGAACATGGCCTCGTCAACGTATCGTGGAACACGGCTTTCCTTTGCGCCGCACAAGAAACAGGAGCGGCTGCAACAAGCTTTGACGAACGGCAATGGACCGGCAACCGCTGCTTCGGCACAGCGCCAGGAGCATCGACATTATCGGCGGAGGCGTTTTCCTTGAACCTGCCTGTCCCTGATTTCGGCAGTGGGCTAGCCGGCACCGGCGCGAACAGAATGAACAATTCACTTGTCACCCTTCTCCAGGTGGTGGCCTATTCTGCACAAGTTCTACCGGAACATGGCCTCGTCAACGTATCGTGGAACACGGCTTTCCTTTGTGCCGCACAAGAAACAGGAGCGGCTGCAACAAGCTTTGACGAACGGCAATGGACCGGCAACCGCTGCTTCGGCACAGCACCAGGAGCATCGACATTATCGGCGGAGGCGTTTTGCTTGAACCTGCCTGTCCCTGATTTCGGCAGTCGGCTAGCTAGCCGGCACCGGCGCGAACAGAATGAACAATTCACTTGTCACCCTTCTCCAGGTGGTGGCGTATTCTGCACAAGTTCTACCGGAACATGGCCTCGTCAGCGTATCGTGGAACACGGCTTTCCTTTGCGCCGCACAGGAAACAGGAGCGGCTGCGACAAGCTTTGACGAATGGCAATGGACCGGCAACCGCTGCTTCGGCACAGCACCAGGAGCGTCGACATTATCGGCGGAGGCGTTTTCCTTGAACCTGCCTGTCCCTGATTTCGGCAGTGGGCTAGCCGGCACCGGCGCGAACAGAATGAACAATTCACTTCTCACCCTTCACCAGGTGGTTGCCTATTCTGCACAAGTTCTACCGGAACATGGCCTCATCAACGTATCCTGGAACACGGCTTTCCTTTGCGCCGCACAAGAAACAGGAGCTGCTGCAACAAGCTTTGACGAATGGCAATGGACCGGCAACCGCTGCGTCGGCACAGCACCAGGAGCATCGACATTATCGGCGGAGGCGTTTTCCTTGAACCTGCCTGTCCCAGATTTCGGCAGTGGGCTAGCCGGCACCGGCGCGAACAGAATGAACAATTCACTTGTCACCCTTCTCCAGGTGTTGGCCTATTCTGCACAAGTTCTACCGGAACATGGCGTCGTCAACGTATCGTGGAACACGGCTTTTCTTTGCGCCGCACAAGAAACAGGAGCGGCTGCAAAAGTTTTGACGAATGGCAATGGACCGGCAACCGCTGCGTCGGCACAGCACCAGGAGCATCGACAATATCGGCGGAGGCGTTTTCCTGGAACCTGCCTGTCCCTGATTTCGGCAGTGAGCTTGGCGGCACCGACGCGAACAGAATGAACAATTCACTTCTCACCCTTCTCCAGGTGGTGGCCTATTCTGCACAAGTTCTACCGGAACATGGCCTCGTCAACGTATCGTGGAACACGGCTTTCATTTTCGCCGCACAAGAAACAAGAGAGGCTGCAACAAGCTTTGGCGAATGGCAATGGACCGGCAACCGCTGCGTCGGCACAGCACCAGGAGCATCGACATTATCGGCGGAGGCGTTTTCCTTGAACCTGCCTGTCCCTGATTTCGGCAGTGGGCTAGCCGGCACCGGCGCGAACAGAATGAACAATTCACTTGTCACCCTTCTCCAGGTGGTGGCCTATTCTGCACAAGTTCTACCGGAACATGGCGTCGTCAACGTATCGTGGAACACGGCTTTCCTTTGCGCCGCACAAGAAACAGGAGCGGCTGCAACAAGCTTTGACGAATGGCAATGGACCGGCAACCGCTGCGTCGGCACAGCACCAGGAGCATCGACATTATCGGCGGAGGCGTTTTGCTTGAACCTGCCTGTCCCTGATTTCGGCAGTCGGCTAGCTAGACGGCACCGGCGCGAACAGAATGAACAATTCACTTGTCACCCTTCTCCAGGTGGTGGCGTATTCTGCACAAGTTCTACCGGAACATGGCCTCGTCAGCGTATCGTGGAACACGGCTTTCCTTTGCGCCGCACAGGAAACAGGAGCGGCTGCGACAAGCTTTGACGAATGGCAATGGACCGGCAACCGCTGCTTCGGCACAGCACCAGGAGCGTCGACATTATCGGCGGAGGCGTTTTCCTTGAACCTGCCTGTCCCTGATTTCGGCAGTGAGCTTGGCGGCACCGACGCGAACAGAATGAACAATTCACTTCTCACCCTTCTCCAGGTGGTGGCCTATTCTGCACAAGTTCTACTGGAACATGGCCTCGTCAACGTATCGTGGAACACGGCTTTCCTTTGCGCCGCACAAGAAACAGGAGAGGCTGCAACAAGCTTTGGCGAATGGCAATGGACCGGCAACCGCTGCATCGGCACAGCACCAGGAGCATCGACATTATCGGCGGAGGCGTTTTCCTTGAACCTGCCTGTCCCTGATTTCGGCAGTGGGCTAGCCGGCACCGGCGCGAACAGAATGAACAATTCACTTGTCACCCTTCTCCAGGTAGTGGCCTATTCTGCACAAGTTCTACCGGAACATGGCCTCGTCAACATATCGTGGAACACGGCTTTCCTTTGCGCCGCACAAGAAACAGGAGCGGCTGCAAAAAGCTTTGACGAATGGCAATGCACCGGCAACCGCTGCGTCGGCACAGCACCAGGAGCATCGACATTATCGGCGGAGGCGTTTTACTGGAACCTGCCTGTCCCTGATTTCGGCAGTGGGCTGGGCGGCACCGACGCGAACAGAATGAACAATTCACTTCTCACCCTTCTCCAGGTGGTGGCCTATTCTGCACAAGTTCTACCGGAACATGGCCTCGTCAACGTATCGTGGAAAACGGCTTTCCTTTGCGCCGCACAAGAAACAGGAGAGGCTGCAACAAGCTTTGACGAATGGCAATGGACCGGAAACCGCTGCGTCGGCACAGCACCAGGAGCATCGACATTATCGGCGGAGGCGTTTTCCTTGAACCTGCCTGTCCCTGATTTCGGCAGTGGGCTAGCCGGCAAAGGCGCGAACAGAATGAACAATTCACTTGTCACCCTTCTCCAGGTGGTGTACTATTCTGCACAAGTTCTACAGGAACATGGCCTCGTCAACGTATCGTGGAACACGGCTTTCCTTTGCGCCGCACAAGAAACAGGAGCGGCTGCAACAAGCTTTGACGAACGGCAATGGACCGGCAACCGCTGCTTCAGCACAGCACCAGGAGCATCGACATTATCGGCGGAGGTGTTTTCCTTGAACCTGCCTGTCCCTGATTTCGGCAGTGGGCTAGCCGGCACCGGCGCGAACAGAATGAACAATTCACTTGTCACCCTTCTCCAGGTGGTGGCCTATTCTGCACAAGTTCTACCGGAACATGGCGTCGTCAACGTATCGTGGAACACGGCTTTCCTTTGCGCCGCACAGGAAACAGGAGCGGCTGCAACAAGCTTTGACGAAAGGCAATGGACCGGCAACCGCTGCGTCGGCACAGCACCAGGAGCATCCACATTATCGGCGGAGGCGTTTTCCTTGAACCTGCCTGTCCCTGATTTCAGCAGTGGGCTAGCCGGCACCGGCGCGAACAGAATGAACAATTCACTTGTCACCCTTCTCCAGGTGTTGGCCTATTCTGCACAAGTTCTACCGGAACATGGCGTCGTCAACGTATCGTGGAACACGGCTTTTCTTTGCGCCGCACAAGAAACAGGAGCGGCTGCAAAAGTTTTGATGAATGGCAATGGACCGGCAACCGCTGCGTCGGCACAGCACCAGGAGCATCGACATTATCGGCGGAGGCGTTTTACTGGAACCTGCCTGTCCCTGATTTCGGCAGTGGGCTGGGCGGCACCGACGCGAACAGAATGAACAATTCACTTCTCACCCTTCTCCAGGTGGTGGCCTATTCTGCTCAAGTTCTACCGGAACATGGCCTCGTCAGCGTATCGTGGAACACGGCTTTCCTTTGCGCCGCACAAGAAACAGGAGAGGCTGCAACAAGCTTTGACGAATGGCAATGGACCGGAAACCGCTGCGTCGGCACAGCACCAGGAGCATCGACATTATCGGCGGAGGCGTTTTGCTTGAACCTGCCTGTCCCTGATTTCGGCAGTCGGCTAGCTAGCCGGCACCGGCGCGAACAGAATCAACAATTCACTTGTCACCCTTCTCCAGGTGGTGGCGTATTCTGCACAAGTTCTACCGGAACATGGCCTCGTCAGCGTATCGTGGAACACGGCTTTCCTTTGCGCCGCACAGGAAACAGGAGCGGCTGCGACAAGCTTTGACGAATGGCAATGGACCGGCAACCGCTGCTTCGGCACAGCACCAGGAGCATCGACATTATCGGCGGAGGCGTTTTCCTTGAACCTGCCTGTTCCTGATTTCGGCAGTGGGCTAGCCGGCACCGGCGCGAACAGAATGAACAATTCACTTGTCACCCTTCTCCAGGTGTTGGCCTATTCTGCACAAGTTCTACTGGAACATGGCGTCGTCAACGTATCGTGGAACACGGCTTTTCTTTGCGCCGCACAAGAAACAGGAGCGGCTGCAAAAGTTTTGACGAATGGCAATGGACTGGCAACCGCTGCGTCGGCACAGCACCAGGAGCATCGACATTATCGGCGGAGGCGTTTTCCTGGAACCTGCCTGTCCCTGATTTCGGCAGTAAGCTTGGCGGCACCGACGCGAACAGAATGAACAATTCACTTCTCACCCTTCTCCAGGTGGTGGCCTATTCTGCACAAGTTCTACCGGAACATGGCCTCGTCAGCGTATCGTGGAACACGGCTTTCCTTTGCGCCGCACAAGAAACAGGAGAGGCTGCAACAAGCTTTGACGAATGGCAATGGACCGGAAACCGCTGCGTCGGCACAGCACCAGGAGCATCGACATTATCGGCGGAGGCGTTTTGCTTGAACCTGCCTGTCCCTGATTTCGGCAGTCGGCTAGCTAGCCGGCACCGGCGCGAACAGAATGAACAATTCACTTGTCACCCTTCTCCAGGTGGTGGCGTATTCTGCACAAGTTCTACCGGAACATGGCCTCGTCAGCGTATCGTGGAACACGGCTTTCCTTTGCGCCGCACAGGAAACAGGAGCGGCTGCGACAAGCTTTGACCAATCGCAATGGACCGGCAACCGCTGCTTCGGCACAGCACCAGGAGCGTCGACATTATCGGCGGAGGCGTTTTGCTTGAACCTGCCTGTCCCTGATTTCGGCAGTCGGCTAGCTAGCCGGCACCGGCGCGAACAGAATGAACAATTCACTTGTCACCCTTCTCCAGGTGGTGGCCTATTCTGCACACGTTCTACCGGAACATGGCGTCGTCAACGTATCGTGGAACACGGCTTTCCTTCGCGCCGCACAGGAAACAGGAGCGGCTGCAACAAGCTTTGACAAATGGCAATGGACCGGCAACCGCTGCATCGGCACAGCACCAGGAGCGTTGACATTATCGGCGGAGGCGTTTTCCTTGAACCTGCCTGTCCCTGATTTCGGCAGTGGGCTAGCCGGCACCGGCGCGAACAGAATGAACAATTCACTTCTCACCCTTCTCCAGGTGGTGGCCTATTCTGCACAAGTTCTACCGGAACATGGCCTCGTCAACGTATCCTGGAACACGGCTTTCCTTTGCGCCGCACAAGAAACAGGAGCGGCTGCAACAAGCTTTGACGAATGGCAATGGACCGGCAACCGCTGCGTCGGCACAGCACCAGGAGCATCGACATTATCGGCGGAGGCGTTTTCCTTGAACCTGCCTGTCCCTGATTTCGGCAGTGGGCTAGCCAGCACCGGCGCGAACAGAATGAACAATTCACTTGTCACCCTTCTCCAGGTGGTGGCCTATTCTGCACAAGTTCTACCGGAACATGGCCTCGTCAACGTATCGTGGAACACGGCTTTCCTTTGTGCCGCACAAGAAACAGGAGCGGCTGCAACAAGCTTTGACGAACGGCAATGGACCGGCAACCGCTGCTTCGGCACAGCACCAGGAGCATCGACATTATCGGCGGAGGCGTTTTGCTTGAACCTGCCTGTCCCTGATTTCGGCAGTCGGCTAGCTAGCCGGCACCGGCGCGAACAGAATGAACAATTCACTTGTCACCCTTCTCCAGGTGGTGGCGTATTCTGCACAAGTTCTACCGGAACATGGCCTCGTCAGCGTATCGTGGAACACGGCTTTCCTTTGCGCCGCACAGGAAACAGGAGCGGCTGCGACAAGCTTTGACGAATGGCAATGGACCGGCAACCGCTGCTTCGGCACAGCACCAGGAGCGTCGACATTATCGGCGGAGGCGTTTTCCTTGAACCTGCCTGTCCCTGATTTCGGCAGTGGGCTAGCCGGCACCGGCGCGAACAGAATGAACAATTCACTTCTCACCCTTCTCCAGGTGGTTGCCTATTCTGCACAAGTTCTACCGGAACATGGCCTCATCAACGTATCCTGGAACACGGCTTTCCTTTGCGCCGCACAAGAAACAGGAGCTGCTGCAACAAGCTTTGACGAATGGCAATGGACCGGCAACCGCTGCGTCGGCACAGCACCAGGAGCATCGACATTATCGGCGGAGGCGTTTTCCTTGAACCTGCCTGTCCCAGATTTCGGCAGTGGGCTAGCCGGCACCGGCGCGAACAGAATGAACAATTCACTTGTCACCCTTCTCCAGGTGTTGGCCTATTCTGCACAAGTTCTACCGGAACATGGCGTCGTCAACGTATCGTGGAACACGGCTTTTCTTTGCGCCGCACAAGAAACAGGAGCGGCTGCAAAAGTTTTGACGAATGGCAATGGACCGGCAACCGCTGCGTCGGCACAGCACCAGGAGCATCGACAATATCGGCGGAGGCGTTTTCCTGGAACCTGCCTGTCCCTGATTTCGGCAGTGAGCTTGGCGGCACCGACGCGAACAGAATGAACAATTCACTTATCACCCTTCTCCAGGTGGTGGCCTATTCTGCACAAGTTCTACCGGAACATGGCCTCGTCAACGTATCGTGGAACACGGCTTTCATTTTCGCCGCACAAGAAAGAAGAGAGGCTGCAACAAGCTTTGGCGAATGGCAATGGACCGGCAACCGCTGCGTCGGCACAGCACCAGGAGCATCGACATTATCGGCGGAGGCGTTTTCCTTGAACCTGCCTGTCCCTGATTTCGGCAGTGGGCTAGCCGGCACCGGCGCGAAATGAATGAACAATTCACTTGTCACCCTTCTCCAGGTGGTGGCCTATTCTGCACAAGTTCTACCGGAACATGGCGTCGTCAACGTATCGTGGAACACGGCTTTCCTTTGCGCCGCACAAGAAACAGGAGCGGCTGCAACAAGCTTTGACGAATGGCAATGGACCGGCAACCGCTGCGTCGGCACAGCACCAGGAGCATCGACATTATCGGCGGAGGCGTTTTGCTTGAACCTGCCTGTCCCTGATTTCGGCAGTCGGCTAGCTAGACGGCACCGGCGCGAACAGAATGAACAATTCACTTGTCACCCTTCTCCAGGTGGTGGCGTATTCTGCACAAGTTCTACCGGAACATGGCCTTGTCAGCGTATCGTGGAACATGGCTTTCCTTTGCGCCGCACAGGAAACAGGAGCGGCTGCGACAAGCTTTGACGAATGGCAATGGACCGGCAACCGCTGCTTCGGCACAGCACCAGGAGCGTCGATATTATCGGCGGAAGCGTTTTCCTTGAACCTGCCTGTCCCTGATTTCGGCAGTGAGCTTGGCGGCACCGACGCGAACAGAATGAACAATTCACTTCTCACCCTTCTCCAGGTGGTGGCCTATTCTGCACAAGTTCTACTGGAACATGGCCTCGTCAACGTATCGTGGAACACGGCTTTCCTTTGCGCCGCACAAGAAACAGGAGAGGCTGCAACAAGCTTTGGCGAATGGCAATGGACCGGCAACCGCTGCATCGGCACAGCACCAGGAGCATCGACATTATCGGCGGAGGCGTTTTCCTTGAACCTGCCTGTCCCTGATTTCGGCAGTGGGCTAGCCGGCACCGGCGCGAACAGAATGAACAATTCACTTGTCACCCTTCTCCAGGTAGTGGCCTATTCTGCACAAGTTCTACCGGAACATGGCCTCGTCAACGTATCGTGGAACACGGCTTTCCTTTGCGCCGCACAAGAAACAGGAGCGGCTGCAACAAGCTTTGACGAATGGCAATGCACCGGCAACCGCTGGGTCGGCACAGCACCAGGAGCATCGACATTATCGGCGGAGGCGTTTTACTGGAACCTGCCTGTCCCTGATTTCGCCAGTGGGCTGGGCGGCACCGACGCGAACAGAATGAACAATTCACTTCTCACCCTTCTCCAGGTGGTGGCCTATTCTGCACAAATTCTACCGGAACATGGCCTCGTCAACGTATCGTGGAAAACGGCTTTCCTTTGCGCCGCACAAGAAACAGGAGAGGCTGCAACAAGCTTTGACGAATGGCAATGGACCGGAAACCGCTGCGTCGGCACAGCACCAGGAGCATCGACATTATCGGCGGAGGCGTTTTCCTTGAACCTGCCTGTCCCTGATTTCGGCAGTGGGCTAGCCGGCACCGGCGCGAACAGAATGAACAATTCACTTGTCACCCTTCTCCAGGTGGTGGCCTATTCTGCACAAGTTCTACCGGAACATGGCCTCGTCAACGTATCGTGGAACACGGCTTTCCTTTGCGCCGCACAAGAAACAGGAGCGGCTGCAACAAGCTTTGACGAACGGCAATGGACCGGCAACCGCTGCTTCGGCACAGCACCAGGAGCATCGACATTATCGGCGGAGGTGTTTTCCTTGAACCTGCCTGTCCCTGATTTCGGCAGTGGGCTAGCCGGCACCGGCGCGAACAGAATGAACAATTCACTTGTCACCCTTCTCCAGGTGGTGGCCTATTCTGCACAAGTTCTACCGGAACATGGCGTCGTCAACGTATCGTGGAACACGGCTTTCCTTTGCGCCGCACAGGAAACAGGAGCGGCTGCAACAAGCTTTGACGAAAGGCAATGGACCGGCAACCGCTGCGTCGGCACAGCACTAGGAGCATCGACATTATCGGCGGAGGCGTTTTCCTTGAACCTGCCTGTCCCTGATTTCAGCAGTGGGCTAGCCGGCACCGGCGCGAACAGAATGAACAATTCACTTGTCACCCTTCTCCAGGTGTTGGCCTATTCTGCACAAGTTCTACCGGAACATGGCGTCGTCAACGTATCGTGGAACACGGCTTTTCTTTGCGCCGCACAAGAAACAGGAGCGGCTGCAAAAGTTTTGATGAATGGCAATGGACCGGCAACCGCTGCGTCGGCACAGCACCAGGAGCATCGACATTATCGGCGGAGGCGTTTTACTGGAACCTGCCTGTCCCTGATTTCGGCAGTGGGCTGGGCGGCACCGACGCGAACAGAATGAACAATTCACTTCTCACCCTTCTCCAGGTGGTGGCCTATTCTGCACAAGTTCTACCGGAACATGGCCTCGTCAGCGTATCGTGGAACACGGCTTTCCTTTGCGCCGCACAAGAAACAGGAGAGGCTGCAGCAAGCTTTGACGAATGGCAATGGACCGGAAACCGCTGCGTCGGCACAGCACCAGGAGCATCGACATTATCGGCGGAGGCGTTTTGCTTGAACCTGCCTGTCCCTGATTTCGGCAGTCGGCTAGCTAGCCGGCACCGGCGCGAACAGAATGAACAATTCACTTGTCACCCTTCTCCAGGTGGTGGCGTATTCTGCACACGTTCTACCGGAACATGGCCTCGTCAGCGTATCGTGGAACACGGCTTTCCTTTGCGCCGCACAGGAAACAGGAGCGGCTGCGACAAGCTTTGACGAATGGCAATGGACCGGCAACCGCTGCTTCGGCACAGCACCAGGAGCATCGACATTATCGGCGGAGGCGTTTTCCTTGAACCTGCCTGTCCCTGATTTCGGCAGTGGGCTAGCCGGCACCGGCGCGAACAGAATGAACAATTCACTTGTCACCCTTCTCCAGGTGTTGGCCTATTCTGCACAAGTTCTACTGGAACATGGCGTCGTCAACGTATCGTGGAACACGGCTTTTCTTTGCGCCGCACAAGAAACAGGAGCGGCTGCAAAAGTTTTGACGAATGGCAATGGACTGGCAACCGCTGCGTCGGCACAGCACCAGGAGCATCGACATTATCGGCGGAGGCGTTTTCCTGGAACCTGCCTGTCCCTGATTTCGGCAGTAAGCTTGGCGGCACCGACGCGAACAGAATGAACAATTCACTTCTCACCCTTCTCTAGGTGGTGGCCTATTCTGCACAAGTTCTACCGGAACATGGCCTCGTCAGCGTATCGTGGAGCACGGCTTTCCTTTGCGCCGCACAAGAAACAGGAGAGGCTGCAACAAGCTTTGACGAATGGCAATGGACCGGAAACCGCTGCGTCGGCACAGCGCCAGGAGCATCGACATTATCGGCGGAGGCGTTTTGCTTGAACCTGCCTGTCCCTGATTTCGGCAGTCGGCTAGCTAGCCGGCA
Source organism: Amblyomma maculatum (assembly GCF_055883805.1). NCBI lineage: Eukaryota > Metazoa > Arthropoda > Arachnida > Ixodida > Ixodidae > Amblyomma > Amblyomma maculatum. The sequence continues at coordinate 222,413,617 of NC_139345.1, forward strand.
CCGGCGCGAACAGAATGAACAATTCACTTGTCACCCTTCTCCAGGTGGTGGCGTATTCTGCACAAGTTCTACCGGAACATGGCCTCGTCAGCGTATCGTGGAACACGGCTTTCCTTTGCGCCGCACAGGAAACAGGAGCGGCTGCGACAAGCTTTGACGAATCGCAATGGACCGGCAACCGCTGCTTCGGCACAGCACCAGGAGCGTCGACATTATCGGCGGAGGCGTTTTCCTTGAACCTGCCTGTCCCTGATTTCGGCAGTGGGCTAGCCGGCACCGGCGCGAACAGAATGAACAATTCACTTGTCACCCTTCTCCAGGTGTTGGCCTATTCTGCACAAGTTCTACCGGAACATGGCGTCGTCAACGTATCGTGGAACACGGCTTTTCTTTGCGCCGCACAAGAAACAGGAGCGGCTGCAAAAGTTTTGACGAATGGCAATGGACCGGCAACCGCTGCGTCGGCACAGCACCAGGAGCATCGACATTATCGGCGGAGGCGTTTTCCTTGAACCTGCCTGTCCCTGATTTCGGCAGTGGGCTAGCCGGCACCGGCGCGAACAGAATGAACAATTCACTTGTCACCCTTCTCCAGGTAGTGGCCTATTCTGCACAAGTTCTACCGGAACATGGCCTCGTCAACGTATTGTGGAACATGGCTTTCCTTTGCGCCGCACAAGAAACAGGAGCGGCTGCAACAAGCTTTGACGAATGGCAATGCACCGGCAACCGCTGCGTCGGCACAGCACCAGGAGCATCGACATTATCGGCGGAGGCGTTTTACTGGAACCTGCCTGTCCCTGATTTCGGCAGTGGGCTGGGCGGCACCGACGCGAACAGAATGAACAATTCACTTCTCACCCTTCTCCAGGTGGTGGCCTATTCTGCACAAGTTCTACCGGAACATGGCCTCGTCAACGTATCGTGGAACACGGCTTTCCTTTGCGCCGCACAAGAAACAGGAGAGGCTGCAACAAGCTTTGACGAATGGCAATGGACCGGAAACCGCTGCGTCGGCACAGCACCAGGAGCATCGACATTATCGGCGGAGGCGTTTTCCTTGAACCTGCCTGTCCCTGATTTCGGCAGTGGGCTAGCCGGCACCGGCGCGAACAGAATGAACAATTCACTTGTCACCCTTCTCCAGGTGGTGGCCTATTCTGCACACGTTCTACCGGAACATGGCGTCGTCAACGTATCGTGGAACACGGCTTTCCTTTGCGCCGCACAGGAAACAGGAGCGGCTGCAACAAGCTTTGACAAATGGCAATGCACCGGCAACCGCTGCTTCGGCACAGCACCAGGAGCGTTGACATTATCGGCGGAGGCGTTTTCCTTGAACCTGCCTGTCCCTGATTTCGGCAGTGGGCTAGCCGGCACCGGCGCGAACAGAATGAACAATTCACTTCTCACCCTTCTCCAGGTGGTGGCCTATTCTGCACAAGTTCTACCGGAACATGGCCTCGTCAACGTATCCTGGAACACGGCTTTCCTTTGCGCCGCACAAGAAACAGGAGCGGCTGCAACAAGCTTTGACGAATGGCAATGGACCGGCAACCGCTGCGTCGGCACAGCACCAGGAGCATCGACATTATCGGCGGAGGCGTTTTCCTTGAGCCTGCCTGTCCCTGATTTCGGCAGTGGGCTAGCCGGCACCGGCGCGAACAGAATGAACAATTCACTTGTCACCCTTCTCCAGGTGGTGGCCTATTCTGCACAAGTTCTACCGGATCATGGCCTCGTCAACGTATCGTGGAACACGGCTTTTCTTTGCGCCGCACAAGAAACAGGAGCGGCTGCAACAAGCTTTGACGAACGGCAATGGACCGGCAACCGCTGCTTCGGCACAGCACCAGGAGCATCGACATTATCGGCGGAGGCGTTTTCCTTGAACCTGCCTGTCCCTGATTTCGGCAGTGGGCTAGCCGGCATCGGCGCGAACAGAATGAACAATTCACTTGTCACCCTTCTCCAGGTGGTGGCCTATTCTGCACAAGTTCTACCGGAACATGGCCTCGTCAACATATCGTGGAACACGGCTTTTCTTTGCGCCGCACAAGAAACAGGAGCGGCTGCAACAAGCCTTGACGAATGGCAATGGACCGGCAACCGCTGCGTCGGCACAGCACCAGGAGCATCGACATTATCGGCGGAGGCGTTTTCCTTGAACCTGCCTGTCCCTGATTTCGGCAGCGGGCTAGCCGGCACCGGCGTGAACAGAATGAACAATTCACTTGTCACCCTTCTCCAGGTGTTGACCTATTCTGCACAAGTTCTACCGGAACATGGCGTCGTCAACGTATCGTGAAACACGGCTTTTCTTTGCGCCGCACAAGAAACAGCAGCGGCTGCAAAAGTTTTGACGAATGGCAATGGACCGGAAACCGCTGCGTCGGCACAGCACCAGGAGCATCGACATTATCGGCGGAGGCGTTTTACTGGAACCTGCCTTTCCCTGATTTCGGCAGTGGGCTGGGCGGCACTGACGCGAACAGAATGAACAATTCACTTCTCACCCTTCTCCAGGTGGTGGCCTATTCTGCACAAGTTCTACCGGAACATGGCCTCGTCAACGTATCGTGGAACACGGCTTTCCTTTGCGCCGCACAAGAAACAGGAGAGGCTGCAACAAGCTTTGACGAACGGCAATGGACCAGCAACTGCTGCTTCGGCACAGCACCAGGAGCATCGATATTATCGGCGGAGGCGTTTTCCTTGAACCTGCCTGTCCCTGATTTCGGCAGTGGGCTAGCCGGCACCGGCGCGAACAGAATGAACAATTCACTTGTCACCCTTCTCCAGGTGGTGGCCTATTCTGCACAAGTTCTACCGGAACATGGCCTCGTCAGCGTATCGTGGAACACGGCTTTCCTTTGCGCCGCACAAGAAACAGGAGAGGCTGCAACAAGCTTTGACGAATGGCAATGGACCGGAAACCGCTGCGTCGGCACAGCACCAGGAGCATCGACATTATCGGCGGAGGCGTTTTGCTTGAACCTGCCTGTCCCTGATTTCGGCAGTCGGCTAGCTAGATAGCACCGGCTCGAACAGAATGAACAATTCACTTGTCACCCTTCTCCAGGTGGTGGCGTGTTCTGCACAAGTTCTACCGGAACATGGCCTCGTCAGCGTATCGTGGAACACGGCTTTCCTTTGCGCCGCACAGGAAACAGGAGCGGCTGCGACAAGCTTTGACGAATGGCAATGGACCGGCAACCGCTGCTTCGGCACAGCACCAGGAGCATCGACATTATCGGCGGAGGCGTTTTCCTTGAACCTGCCTGTCCCTGATTTCGGCAGTCGGCTAGCTAGCCGGCACCGGCGCGAACAGAATGAACAATTCACTTGTCACCCTTCTCCAGGTGGTGGCGTATTCTGCACAAGTTCTACCGGAACATGGCCTCGTCAGCGTATCGTGGAACACGGCTTTCCTTTGCGCCGCACAGGAAACAGGAGCGGCTGCGACAAGCTTTGACGAATGGCAATGGACCGGCAACCGCTGCTTCGGCACAGCACCAGGAGCGTCGACATTATCGGCGGAGGCGTTTTCCTTGAACCTGCCTGTCCCTGATTTCGGCAGTGGGCTAGCCGGCACCGGCGCGAACAGAATGAACAATTCACTTCTCACCCTTCTCCAGGTGGTTGCCTATTCTGCACAAGTTCTACCGGAACATGGCGTCGTCAACGTATCGTGGAACACGGCTTTTCTTTGCGCCGCACAAGAAACAGGAGCGGCTGCAAAAGTTTTGACGAATGGCAATGGACCGGCAACCGCTGCGTCGGCACAGCACCAGGAGCATCGACAATATCGGCGGAGGCGTTTTCCTGGAACCTGCCTGTCCCTGATTTCGGCAGTGAGCTTGGCGGCACCGACGCGAACAGAATGAACAATTCACTTCTCACCCTTCTCCAGGTGGTGGCCTATTCTGCACAAGTTCTACCGGAACATGGCCTCGTCAACGTATCGTGGAACACGGCTTTCATTTTCGCCGCACAAGAAACAAGAGAGGCTGCAACAAGCTTTGACGAATGGCAATGGACCGGCAACCGCTGCGTCGGCACAGCACCAGGAGCATCGACATTATCGGCGGAGGCGTTTTCCTTGAACCTGCCTGTCCCTGATTTCGGCAGTGGGCTAGCAGGCACCGGCGCGAACAGAATGAACAATTCACTTGTCACCCTTCTCCAGGTGGTGGCCTATTCTGCACAAGTTCTACCGGAACATGGCGTCGTCAACGTATCGTGGAACACGGCTTTCCTTTGCGCCGCACAAGAAACAGGAGCGGCTGCAACAAGCTTTGACGAATGGCAATGGACCGGCAACCGCTGCGTCGGCACAGCACCAGGAGCATCGACATTATCGGCGGAGGCGTTTTGCTTGAACCTGCCTGTCCCTGATTTCGGCAGTCGGCTAGCTAGACGGCACCGGCGCGAACAGAATGAACAATTCACTTGTCACCCTTCTCCAGGTGGTGGCGTATTCTGCACAAGTTCTACCGGAACATGGCCTCGTCAGCGTATCGTGGAACACGGCTTTCCTTTGCGCCGCACAGGAAACAGGAGCGGCTGCGACAAGCTTTGACGAATGGCAATGGACCGGCAACCGCTGCTTCGGCACAGCACCAGGAGCGTCGACATTATCGGCGGAGGCGTTTTCCTTGAACCTGCCTGTCCCTGATTTCGGCAGTGAGCTTGGCGGCACCGACGCGAACAGAATGAACAATTCACTTCTCACCCTTCTCCAGGTGGTGGCCTATTCTGCACAAGTTCTACTGGAACATGGCCTCGTCAACGTATCGTGGAACACGGCTTTCCTTTGCGCCGCACAAGAAACAGGAGAGGCTGCAACAAGCTTTGGCGAATGGCAATGGACCGGCAACCGCTGCATCGGCACAGCACCAGGACATTATCGGCGGAGGCGTTTTCCTTGAACCTGCCTGTCCCTGATTTCGGCAGTGGGCTAGCCGGCACCGGCGCGAACAGAATGAACAATTCACTTGTCACCCTTCTCCAGGTAGTGGCCTATTCTGCACAAGTTCTACCGGAACATGGCCTCGTCAACGTATCGTGGAACACGGCTTTCCTTTGCGCCGCACAAGAAACAGGAGCGGCTGCAAAAAGCTTTGACGAATGGCAATGCACCGGCAACCGCTGCGTCGGCACAGCACCAGGAGCATCGACATTATCGGCGGAGGCGTTTTACTGGAACCTGCCTGTCCCTGATTTCGGCAGTGGGCTGGGCGGCACCGACGCGAACAGAATGAACAATTCACTTCTCACCCTTCTCCAGGTGGTGGCCTATTCTGCACAAGTTCTACCGGAACATGGCCTCGTCAACGTATCGTGGAAAACGGCTTTCCTTTGCGCCGCACAAGAAACAGGAGAGGCTGCAACAAGCTTTGACGAATGGCAATGGACCGGAAACCGCTGCGTCGGCACAGCACCAGGAGCATCGACATTATCGGCGGAGGCGTTTTCCTTGAACCTGCCTGTCCCTGATTTCGGCAGTGGGCTAGCCGGCAAAGGCGCGAACAGAATGAACAATTCACTTGTCACCCTTCTCCAGGTGGTGGCCTATTCTGCACAAGTTCTACCGGAACATGGCCTCGTCAACGTATCGTGGAACACGGCTTTCCTTTGCGCCGCACAAGAAACAGGAGCGGCTGCAACAAGCTTTGACGAACGGCAATGGACCGGCAACCGCTGCTTCGGCACAGCACCAGGAGCATCGACATTATCGGCGGAGGTGTTTTCCTTGAACCTGCCTGTCCCTGATTTCGGCAGTGGGCTAGCCGGCACCGGCGCGAACAGAATGAACAATTCACTTGTCACCCTTCTCCAGGTGGTGGCCTATTCTGCACAAGTTCTACCGGAACATGGCGTCGTCAACGTATCGTGGAACACGGCTTTCCTTTGCGCCGCACAGGAAACAGGAGCGGCTGCAACAAGCTTTGACGAAAGGCAATGGACCGGCAACCGCTGCGTCGGCACAGCACCAGGAGCATCGACATTATCGGCGGAGGCGTTTTCCTTGAACCTGCCTGTCCCTGATTTCAGCAGTGGGCTAGCCGGCACCGGCGCGAACAGAATGAACAATTCACTTGTCACCCTTCTCCAGGTGTTGGCCTATTCTGCACAAGTTCTACCGGAACATGGCGTCGTCAACGTATCGTGGAACACGGCTTTTCTTTGCGCCGCACAAGAAACAGGAGCGGCTGCAAAAGTTTTGATGAATGGCAATGGACCGGCAACCGCTGCGTCGGCACAGCACCAGGAGCATCGACATTATCGGCGGAGGCGTTTTACTGGAACCTGCCTGTCCCTGATTTCGGCAGTGGGCTGGGCGGCACCGACGCGAACAGAATGAACAATTCACTTCTCACCCTTCTCCAGGTGGTGGCCTATTCTGCTCAAGTTCTACCGGAACATGGCCTCGTCAGCGTATCGTGGAACACGGCTTTCCTTTGCGCCGCACAAGAAACAGGAGAGGCTGCAACAAGCTTTGACGAATGGCAATGGACCGGAAACCGCTGCGTCGGCACAGCACCAGGAGCATCGACATTATCGGCGGAGGCGTTTTGCTTGAACCTGCCTGTCCCTGATTTCGGCAGTCGGCTAGCTAGCCGGCACCGGCGCGAACAGAATCAACAATTCACTTGTCACCCTTCTCCAGGTGGTGGCGTATTCTGCACAAGTTCTACCGGAACATGGCCTCGTCAGCGTATCGTGGAACACGGCTTTCCTTTGCGCCGCAGAGGAAACAGGAGCGGCTGCGACAAGCTTTGACGAATGGCAATGGACCGGCAACCGCTGCTTCGGCACAGCACCAGGAGCATCGACATTATTGGCGGAGGCGTTTTCCTTGAACCTGCCTGTTCCTGATTTCGGCAGTGGGCTAGCCGGCACCGGCGCGAACAGAATGAACAATTCACTTGTCACCCTTCTCCAGGTGTTGGCCTATTCTGCACAAGTTCTACTGGAACATGGCGTCGTCAACGTATCGTGGAACACGGCTTTTCTTTGCGCCGCACAAGAAACAGGAGCGGCTGCAAAAGTTTTGACGAATGGCAATGGACTGGCAACCGCTGCGTCGGCACAGCACCAGGAGCATCGACATTATCGGCGGAGGCGTTTTCCTGGAACCTGCCTGTCCCTGATTTCGGCAGTAAGCTTGGCGGCACCGACGCGAACAGAATGAACAATTCACTTCTCACCCTTCTCCAGGTGGTGGCCTATTCTGCACAAGTTCTACCGGAACATGGCCTCGTCAGCGTATCGTGGAACACGGCTTTCCTTTGCGCCGCACAAGAAACAGGAGAGGCTGCAACAAGCTTTGACGAATGGCAATGGACCGGAAACCGCTGCGTCGGCACAGCACCAGGAGCATCGACATTATCGGCGGAGGCGTTTTGCTTGAACCTGCCTGTCCCTGATTTCGGCAGTCGGCTAGCTAGCCGGCACCGGCGCGAACAGAATGAACAATTCACTTGTCACCCTTCTCCAGGTGGTGGCGTATTCTGCACAAGTTCTACCGGAACATGGCCTCGTCAGCGTATCGTGGAACACGGCTTTCCTTTGCGCCGCACAGGAAACAGGAGCGGCTGCGACAAGCTTTGACGAATCGCAATGGACCGGCAACCGCTGCTTCGGCACAGCACCAGGAGCGTCGACATTATCGGCGGAGGCGTTTTGCTTGAACCTGCCTGTCCCTGATTTCGGCAGTCGGCTAGCTAGCCGGCACCGGCGCGAACAGAATGAACAATTCACTTGTCACCCTTCTCCAGGTGGTGGCCTATTCTGCACACGTTCTACCGGAACATGGCGTCGTCAACGTATCGTGGAACACGGCTTTCCTTCGCGCCGCACAGGAAACAGGAGCGGCTGCAACAAGCTTTGACAAATGGCAATGGACCGGCAACCGCTGCATCGGCACAGCACCAGGAGCGTTGACATTATCGGCGGAGGCGTTTTCCTTGAACCTGCCTGTCCCTGATTTCGGCAGTGGGCTAGCCGGCACCGGCGCGAACAGAATGAACAATTCACTTCTCACCCTTCTCCAGGTGGTGGCCTATTCTGCACAAGTTCTACCGGAACATGGCCTCGTCAACGTATCCTGGAACACGGCTTTCCTTTGCGCCGCACAAGAAACAGGAGCGGCTGCAACAAGCTTTGACGAATGGCAATGGACCGGCAACCGCTGCGTCGGCACAGCACCAGGAGCATCGACATTATCGGCGGAGGCGTTTTCCTTGAACCTGCCTGTCCCTGATTTCGGCAGTGGGCTAGCCAGCACCGGCGCGAACAGAATGAACAATTCACTTGTCACCCTTCTCCAGGTGGTGGCCTATTCTGCACAAGTTCTACCGGAACATGGCCTCGTCAACGTATCGTGGAACACGGCTTTCCTTTGTGCCGCACAAGAAACAGGAGCGGCTGCAACAAGCTTTGACGAACGGCAATGGACCGGCAACCGCTGCTTCGGCACAGCACCAGGAGCATCGACATTATCGGCGGAGGCGTTTTCCTTTCACCTGCCTGTCCCTGATTTCGGCAGTGGGCTAGCCGGCACCGGCGCGAACAGAATGAACAATTCACTTGTCACCCTTCTCCAGGTGGTGGCCTATTCTGCACAAGTTCTACCGGAACATGGCCTCGTCAACATATCGTGGAACACGGCTTTCCTTTGCGCCGCACAAGAAACAGGAGCGGCTGCAACAAGCCTTGACGAATGGCAATGGACCGGCAACCGCTGCGTCGGCACAGCACCAGGAGCATCGACATTATCGGCGGAGGCGTTTTCCTTGAACCTGCCTGTCCCTGATTTCGGCAGTGGGCTAGCCGGCACCGGCGTGAACAGAATGAACAATTCACTTGTCACCCTTCTCCAGGTGTTGACCTATTCTGCACAAGTTCTACCGGAACATGGCGTCGTCAACGTATCGTGAAACACGGCTTTTCTTTGCGCCGCACAAGAAACAGGAGCGGCTGCAAAAGTTTTGACGAATGGCAATGGACCGGAAACCGCTGCGTCGGCACAGCACCAGGAGCATCGACATTATCGGCGGAGGCGTTTTACTGGAACCTGCCTTTCCCTGATTTCGGCAGTGGGCTGGGCGGCACTGACGCGAACAGAATGAACAATTCACTTCTCACCCTTCTCCAGGTGGTGGCCTATTCTGCACAAGTTCTACCGGAACATGGCCTCGTCAACGTATCGTGGAACACGGCTTTCCTTTGCGCCGCACAATAAACAGGAGAGGCTGCAACAAGCTTTGACGAACGGCAATGGACCGGCAACTGCTGCTTCGGCACAGCACCAGGAGCATCGATATTATCGGCGGAGGCGTTTTCCTTGAACCTGCCTGTCCCTGATTTCGGCAGTCGGCTAGCTAGCCGGCACCGGCGCGAACAGAATGAACAATTCACTTGTCACCCTTCTCCAGGTGGTGGCGTATTCTGCACAAGTTCTACCGGAACATGGCCTCGTCAGCGTATCGTGGAACACGGCTTTCCTTTGCGCCGCACAGGAAACAGGAGCGGCTGCGACAAGCTTTGACGAATCGCAATGGACCGGCAACCGCATCTTCGGCACAGCACCAGGAGCGTCGACATTATCGGCGGAGGCGTTTTCCTTGAACCTGCCTGTCCCTGATTTCGGCAGTGGGCTAGCCGGCACCGGCGCGAACAGAATGAACAATTCACTTCTCACCCTTCTCCAGGTGGTTGCCTATTCTGCACAAGTTCTACCGGAACATGGCCTCATCAACGTATCCTGGAACACGGCTTTCCTTTGCGCCGCACAAGAAACAGGAGCTGCTGCAACAAGCTTTGACGAATTGCAATGGACCGGCAACCGCTGCGTCGGCACAGCACCAGGAGCATCGACATTATCGGCGGAGGCGTTTTCCTTGAACCTGCCTGTCCCTGATTTCGGCAGTGGGCTAGCCGGCACCGGCGCGAACAGAATGAACAATTCACTTGTCACCCTTCTCCAGGTAGTGGCCTATTCTGCACAAGTTCTACCGGAACATGGCCTCGTCAACGTATCGTGGAACACGGCTTTCCTTTGCGCCGCACAAGAAACAGGAGCGGCTGCAAAAAGCTTTGACGAATGGCAATGCACCGGCAACCGCTGCGTCGGCACAGCACCAGGAGCATCGACATTATCGGCGGAGGCGTTTTACTGGAACCTGCCTGTCCCTGATTTCGGCAGTGGGCTGGGCGGCACCGACGCGAACAGAATGAACAATTCACTTCTCACCCTTCTCCAGGTGGTGGCCTATTCTGCACAAGTTCTACCGGAACATGGCCTCGTCAACGTATCGTGGAAAACGGCTTTCCTTTGCGCCGCACAAGAAACAGGAGAGGCTGCAACAAGCTTTGACGAATGGCAATGGACCGGAAACCGCTGCGTCGGCACAGCACCAGGAGCATCGACATTATCGGCGGAGGCGTTTTCCTTGAACCTGCCTGTCCCTGATTTCGGCAGTGGGCTAGCCGGCAAAGGCGCGAACAGAATGAACAATTCACTTGTCACCCTTCTCCAGGTGGTGGCCTATTCTGCACAAGTTCTACCGGAACATGGCCTCGTCAACGTATCGTGGAACACGGCTTTCCTTTGCGCCGCACAAGAAACAGGAGCGGCTGCAACAAGCTTTGACGAACGGCAATGGACCGGCAACCGCTGCTTCGGCACAGCACCAGGAGCATCGACATTATCGGCGGAGGTGTTTTCCTTGAACCTGCCTGTCCCTGATTTCGGCAGTGGGCTAGCCGGCACCGGCGCGAACAGAATGAACAATTCACTTGTCACCCTTCTCCAGGTGGTGGCCTATTCTGCACAAGTTCTACCGGAACATGGCGTCGTCAACGTATCGTGGAACACGGCTTTTCTTTGCGCCGCACAAGAAACAGGAGCGGCTGCAAAAGTTTTGATGAATGGCAATGGACCGGCAACCGCTGCGTCGGCACAGCACCAGGAGCATCGACATTATCGGCGGAGGCGTTTTACTGGAACCTGCCTGTCCCTGATTTCGGCAGTGGGCTGGGCGGCACCGACGCGAACAGAATGAACAATTCACTTCTCACCCTTCTCCAGGTGGTGGCCTATTCTGCACAAGTTCTACCGGAACATGGCCTCGTCAGCGTATCGTGGAACACGGCTTTCCTTTGCGCCGCACAAGAAACAGGAGAGGCTGCAACAAGCTTTGACGAATGGCAATGGACCGGAAACCGCTGCGTCGGCACAGCACCAGGAGCATCGACATTATCGGCGGAGGCGTTTTGCTTGAACCTGCCTGTCCCTGATTTCGGCAGTCGGCTAGCTAGCCGGCACCGGCGCGAACAGAATGAACAATTCACTTGTCACCCTTCTCCAGGTGGTGGCGTATTCTGCACAAGTTCTACCGGAACATGGCCTCGTCAGCGTATCGTGGAACACGGCTTTCCTTTGCGCCGCACAGGAAACAGGAGCGGCTGCGACAAGCTTTGACGAATGGCAATGGACCGGCAACCGCTGCTTCGGCACAGCACCAGGAGCATCGACATTATCGGCGGAGGCGTTTTCCTTGAACCTGCCTGTTCCTGATTTCGGCAGTTGGCTAGCCGGCACCGGCGCGAACAGAATGAGCAATTCACTTGTCACCCTTCTCCAGGTGTTGGCCTATTCTGCACAAGTTCTACTGGAACATGGCGTCGTCAACGTATCGTGGAACACGGCTTTTCTTTGCGCCGCACAAGAAACAGGAGCGGCTGCAAAAGTTTTGACGAATGGCAATGGACTGGCAACCGCTGCGTCGGCACAGCACCAGGAGCATCGACATTATCGGCGGAGGCGTTTTCCTGGAACCTGCCTGTCCCTGATTTCGGCAGTAAGCTTGGCGGCACCGACGCGAACAGAATGAACAATTCACTTCTCACCCTTCTCCAGGTGGTGGCCTATTCTGCACAAGTTCTACCGGAACATGGCCTCGTCAGCGTATCGTGGAACACGGCTTTCCTTTGCGCCGCACAAGAAACAGGAGAGGCTGCAACAAGCTTTGACGAATGGCAATGGACCGGAAACCGCTGCGTCGGCACAGCACCAGGAGCATCGACATTATCGGCGGAGGCGTTTTGCTTGAACCTGCCTGTCCCTGATTTCGGCAGTCGGCTAGCTAGCCGGCACCGGCGCGAACAGAATGAACAATTCACTTGTCACCCTTCTCCAGGTGGTGGCGTATTCTGCACAAGTTCTACCGGAACATGGCCTCGTCAGCGTATCGTGGAACACGGCTTTCCTTTGCGCCGCACAGGAAACAGGAGCGGCTGCGACAAGCTTTGACGAATCGCAATGGACCGGCAACCGCTGCTTCGGCACAGCACCAGGAGCGTCGACATTATCGGCGGAGGCGTTTTGCTTGAACCTGCCTGTCCCTGATTTCGGCAGTCGGCTAGCTAGCCGGCACCGGCGCGAACAGAATGAACAATTCACTTGTCACCCTTCTCCAGGTGGTGGCCTATTCTGCACACGTTCTACCGGAACATGGCGTCGTCAACGTATCGTGGAACACGGCTTTCCTTCGCGCCGCACAGGAAACAGGAGCGGCTGCAACAAGCTTTGACAAATGGCAATGGACCGGCAACCGCTGCATCGGCACAGCACCAGGAGCGTTGACATTATCGGCGGAGGCGTTTTCCTTGAACCTGCCTGTCCCTGATTTCGGCAGTGGGCTAGCCGGCACCGGCGCGAACAGAATGAACAATTCACTTCTCACCCTTCTCCAGGTGGTGGCCTATTCTGCACAAGTTCTACCGGAACATGGCCTCGTCAACGTATCCTGGAACACGGCTTTCCTTTGCGCCGCACAAGAAACAGGAGCGGCTGCAACAAGCTTTGACGAATGGCAATGGACCGGCAACCGCTGCGTCGGCACAGCACCAGGAGCATCGACATTATCGGCGGAGGCGTTTTCCTTGAACCTGCCTGTCCCTGATTTCGGCAGTGGGCTAGCCAGCACCGGCGCGAACAGAATGAACAATTCACTTGTCACCCTTCTCCAGGTGGTGGCCTATTCTGCACAAGTTCTACCGGAACATGGCCTCGTCAACGTATCGTGGAACACGGCTTTCCTTTGCGCCGCACAAGAAACAGGAGCGGCTGCAACAAGCTTTGACGAACGGCAATGGACCGGCAACCGCTGCTTCGGCACAGCACCAGGAGCATCGACATTATCGGCGGAGGCGTTTTCCTTGAACCTGCCTGTCCCTGATTTCGGCAGTGGGCTAGCCGGCACCGGCGCGAACAGAATGAACAATTCACTTGTCACCCTTCTCCAGGTGGTGGCCTATTCTGCACAAGTTCTACCGGAACATGGCCTCGTCAACATATCGTGGAACACGGCTTTCCTTTGCGCAGCACAAGAAACAGGAGCGGCTGCAACAAGCCTTGACGAATGGCAATGGACCGGCAACCGCTGCGTCGGCACAGCACCAGGAGCATCGACATTATCGGCGGAGGCGTTTTCCTTGAACCTGCCTGTCCCTGATTTCGGCAGTGGGCTAGCCGGCACCGGCGTGAACAGAATGAACAATTCACTTGTCACCCTTCTCCAGGTGTTGACCTATTCTGCACAAGTTCTACCGGAACATGGCGTCGTCAACGTATCGTGAAACACGGCTTTTCTTTGCGCCGCACAAGAAACAGGAGCGGCTGCAAAAGTTTTGACGAATGGCAATGGACCGGAAACCGCTGCGTCGGCACAGCACCAGGAGCATCGACATTATCGGCGGAGGCGTTTTACTGGAACCTGCCTTTCCCTGATTTCGGCAGTGGGCTGGGCGGCACTGACGCGAACAGAATGAACAATTCACTTCTCACCCTTCTCCAGGTGGTGGCCTATTCTGCACAAGTTCTACCGGAACATGGCCTCGTCAACGTATCGTGGAACACGGCTTTCCTTTGCGCCGCACAATAAACAGGAGAGGCTGCAACAAGCTTTGACGAACGGCAATGGACCGGCAACTGCTGCTTCGGCACAGCACCAGGAGCATCGATATTATCGGCGGAGGCGTTTTCCTTGAACCTGCCTGTCCCTGATTTCGGCAGTCGGCTAGCTAGCCGGCACCGGCGCGAACAGAATGAACAATTCACTCGTCACCCTTCTCCAGGTGGTGGCGTATTCTGCACAAGTTCTACCGGAACATGGCCTCGTCAGCGTATCGTGGAACACGGCTTTCCTTTGCGCCGCACAGGAAACAGGAGCGGCTGCGACAAGCTTTGACGAATCGCAATGGACCGGCAACCGCATCTTCGGCACAGCACCAGGAGCGTCGACATTATCGGCGGAGGCGTTTTCCTTGAACCTGCCTGTCCCAGATTTCGGCAGTGGGCTAGCCGGCACCGGCGCGAACAGAATGAACAATTCACTTGTCACTCTTCTCCAGGTGTTGGCCTATTCTGCACAAGTTCTACCGGAACATGGCGTCGTCAACGTATCGTGGAACACGGCTTTTCTTTGCGCCGCACAAGAAACAGGAGCGGCTGCAAAAGTTTTGACGAATGGCAATGGACCGGCAACCGCTGCGTCGGCACAGCACCAGGAGCATCGACATTATCGGCGGAGGCGTTTTCCTTGAACCTGCCTGTCCCTGATTTCGGCAGTGGGCTAGCCGGCACCGGCGCGAACAGAATGAACAATTCACTTGTCACCCTTCTCCAGGTGGTGGCCTATTCTGCACAAGTTCTACCGGAACATGGCCTCGTCAACATATCGTGGAACACGGCTTTCCTTTGCGCCGCACAAGAAACAGGAGCGGCTGCAACAAGCCTTGACGAATGGCAATGGACCGGCAACCGCTGCGTCGGCACAGCACCAGGAGCATCGACATTATCGGCGGAGGCGTTTTCCTTGAACCTGCCTGTCCCTGATTTCGGCAGTGGGCTAGCCGGCACCGGCGCGAACAGAATGAACAATTCACTTCTCACCCTTCTCCAGGTGGTTGCCTATTCTGCACAAGTTCTACCGGAACATGGCCTCATCAACGTATCCTGGAACACGGCTTTCCTTTGCGCCGCACAAGAAACAGGAGCTGCTGCAACAAGCTTTGACGAATTGCAATGGACCGGCAACCGCTGCGTCGGCACAGCACCAGGAGCATCGACATTATCGGCGGAGGCGTTTTCCTTGAACCTGCCTGTCCCAGATTTCGGCAGTGGGCTAGCCGGCACCGGCGCGAACAGAATGAACAATTCACTTGTCACTCTTCTCCAGGTGTTGGCCTATTCTGCACAAGTTCTACCGGAACATGGCGTCGTCAACGTATCGTGGAACACGGCTTTTCTTTGCGCCGCACAAGAAACAGGAGCGGCTGCAAAAGTTTTGACGAATGGCAATGGACCGGCAACCGCTGCGTCGGCACAGCACCAGGAGCATCGACAATATCGGCGGAGGTGTTTTCCTGGAACCTGCCTGTCCCTGATTTCGGCAGTGAGCTTGGCGGCACCGACGCGAACAGAATGAACAATTCACTTCTCACCCTTCTCCAGGTGGTGGCCTATTCTGCACAAGTTCTACCGGAACATGGCCTCGTCAACGTATCGTGGAACACGGCTTTCATTTTCGCCGCACAAGAAACAGGAGAGGCTGCAACAAGCTTTGGCGAATGGCAATGGACCGGCAACCGCTGCGTCGGCACAGCACCAGGAGCATCGACATTATCGGCGGAGGCGTTTTACTGGAACCTGCCTGTCCCTGATTTCGGCAGTGGGCTGGGCGGCACCGACGCGAACAGAATGAACAATTCACTTCTCACCCTTCTCCAGGTGGTGGCCTATTCTGCACAAGTTCTACCGGAACATGGCCTCGTCAACGTATCGTGGAACACGGCTTTCCTTTGCGCCGCACAAGAAACAGGAGAGGCTGCAACAAGCTTTGACGAATGGCAATGGACCGGAAACCGCTGCGTCGGCACAGCACCAGGAGCATCGACATTATCGGCGGAGGCGTTTTCCTTGAACCTGCCTGTCCCTGATTTCGGCAGTGGGCTAGCCGGCACCGGCGCGAACAGAATGAACAATTCACTTGTCACCCTTCTCCAGGTAGTGGCCTATTCTGCACAAGTTCTACCGGAACATGGCCTCGTCAACGTATTGTGGAACACGGCTTTCCTTTGCGCCGCACAAGAAACAGGAGCGGCTGCAACAAGCTTTGACGAATGGCAATGCACCGGCAACCGCTGCGTCGGCACAGCACCAGGAGCATCGACATTATCGGCGGAGGCGTTTTACTGGAACCTGCCTGTCCCTGATTTCGGCAGTGGGCTGGGCGGCACCGACGCGAACAGAATGAACAATTCACTTCTCACCCTTCTCCAGGTGGTGGCCTATTCTGCACAAGTTCTACCGGAACATGGCCTCGTCAACGTATCGTGGAACACGGCTTTCCTTTGCGCCGCACAAGAAACAGGAGAGGCTGCAACAAGCTTTGACGAATGGCAATGGACCGGAAACCGCTGCGTCGGCACAGCACCAGGAGCATCGACATTATCGGCGGAGGCGTTTTCCTTGAACCTGCCTGTCCCTGATTTCGGCAGTGGGCTAGCCGGCACCGGCGCGAACAGAATGAACAATTCACTTGTCACCCTTCTCCAGGTGGTGGCCTATTCTGCACACGTTCTACCGGAACATGGCGTCGTCAACGTATCGTGGAACACGGCTTTCCTTCGCGCCGCACAGGAAACAGGAGCGGCTGCAACAAGCTTTGACAAATGGCAATGGACCGGCAACCGCTGCATCGGCACAGCACCAGGAGCGTTGACATTATCGGCGGAGGCGTTTTCCTTGAACCTGCCTGTCCCTGATTTCGGCAGTGGGCTAGCCGGCACCGGCGCGAACAGAATGAACAATTCACTTCTCACCCTTCTCCAGGTGGTGGCCTATTCTGCACAAGTTCTACCGGAACATGGCCTCGTCAACGTATCCTGGAACACGGCTTTCCTTTGCGCCGCACAAGAAACAGGAGCGGCTGCAACAAGCTTTGACGAATGGCAATGGACCGGCAACCGCTGCGTCGGCACAGCACCAGGAGCATCGACATTATCGGCGGAGGCGTTTTCCTTGAACCTGCCTGTCCCTGATTTCGGCAGTGGGCTAGCCAGCACCGGCGCGAACAGAATGAACAATTCACTTGTCACCCTTCTCCAGGTGGTGGCCTATTCTGCACAAGTTCTACCGGAACATGGCCTCGTCAACGTATCGTGGAACACGGCTTTCCTTTGCGCCGCACAAGAAACAGGAGCGGCTGCAACAAGCTTTGACGAACGGCAATGGACCGGCAACCGCTGCTTCGGCACAGCACCAGGAGCATCGACATTATCGGCGGAGGCGTTTTCCTTGAACCTGCCTGTCCCTGATTTCGGCAGTGGGCTAGCCGGCACCGGCGCGAACAGAATGAACAATTCACTTGTCACCCTTCTCCAGGTGGTGGCCTATTCTGCACAAGTTCTACCGGAACATGGCCTCGTCAACATATCGTGGAACACGGCTTTCCTTTGCGCCGCACAAGAAACAGGAGCGGCTGCAACAAGCCTTGACGAATGGCAATGGACCGGCAACCGCTGCGTCGGCACAGCACCAGGAGCATCGACATTATCGGCGGAGGCGTTTTCCTTGAACCTGCCTGTCCCTGATTTCGGCAGTGGGCTAGCCGGCACCGGCGTGAACAGAATGAACAATTCACTTGTCACCCTTCTCCAGGTGTTGACCTATTCTGCACAAGTTCTACCGGAACATGGCGTCGTCAACGCATCGTGAAACACGGCTTTTCTTTGCGCCGCACAAGAAACAGGAGCGGCTGCAAAAGTTTTGACGAATGGCAATGGACCGGAAACCGCTGCGTCGGCACAGCACCAGGAGCATCGACATTATCGGCGGAGGCGTTTTACTGGAACCTGCCTTTCCCTGATTTCGGCAGTGGGCTGGGCGGCACTGACGCGAACAGAATGAACAATTCACTTCTCACCCTTCTCCAGGTGGTGGCCTATTCTGCACAAGTTCTACCGGAACATGGCCTCGTCAACGTATCGTGGAACACGGCTTTCCTTTGCGCCGCACAATAAACAGGAGAGGCTGCAACAAGCTTTGACGAACGGCAATGGACCGGCAACTGCTGCTTCGGCACAGCACCAGGAGCATCGATATTATCGGCGGAGGCGTTTTCCTTGAACCTGCCTGTCCCTGATTTCGGCAGTCGGCTAGCTAGCCGGCACCGGCGCGAACAGAATGAACAATTCACTTGTCACCCTTCTCCAGGTGGTGGCGTATTCTGCACAAGTTCTACCGGAACATGGCCTCGTCAGCGTATCGTGGAACACGGCTTTCCTTTGCGCCGCACAGGAAACAGGAGCGGCTGCGACAAGCTTTGACGAATCGCAATGGACCGGCAACCGCATCTTTGGCACAGCACCAGGAGCGTCGACATTATCGGCGGAGGCGTTTTCCTTGAACCTGCCTGTCCCTGATTTCGGCAGTGGGCTAGCCGGCACCGGCGCGAACAGAATGAACAATTCACTTCTCACCCTTCTCCAGGTGGTTGCCTATTCTGCACAAGTTCTACCGGAACATGGCCTCATCAACGTATCCTGGAACACGGCTTTCCTTTGCGCCGCACAAGAAACAGGAGCTGCTGCAACAAGCTTTGACGAATTGCAATGGACCGGCAACCGCTGCGTCGGCACAGCACCAGGAGCATCGACATTATCGGCGGAGGCGTTTTCCTTGAACCTGCCTGTCCCAGATTTCGGCAGTGGGCTAGCCGGCACCGGCGCGAACAGAATGAACAATTCACTTGTCACTCTTCTCCAGGTGTTGGCCTATTCTGCACAAGTTCTACCGGAACATGGCGTCGTCAACGTATCGTGGAACACGGCTTTTCTTTGCGCCGCACAAGAAACAGGAGCGGCTGCAAAAGTTTTGACGAATGGCAATGGACCGGCAACCGCTGCGTCGGCACAGCACCAGGAGCATCGACAATATCGGCGGAGGTGTTTTCCTGGAACCTGCCTGTCCCTGATTTCGGCAGTGAGCTTGGCGGCACCGACGCGAACAGAATGAACAATTCACTTCTCACCCTTCTCCAGGTGGTGGCCTATTCTGCACAAGTTCTACCGGAACATGGCCTCGTCAACGTATCGTGGAACACGGCTTTCATTTTCGCCGCACAAGAAACAGGAGAGGCTGCAACAAGCTTTGGCGAATGGCAATGGACCGGCAACCGCTGCGTCGGCACAGCACCAGGAGCATCGACATTATCGGCGGAGGCGTTTTACTGGAACCTGCCTGTCCCTGATTTCGGCAGTGGGCTGGGCGGCACCGACGCGAACAGAATGAACAATTCACTTCTCACCCTTCTCCAGGTGGTGGCCTATTCTGCACAAGTTCTACCGGAACATGGCCTCGTCAACGTATCGTGGAACACGGCTTTCCTTTGCGCCGCACAAGAAACAGGAGAGGCTGCAACAAGCTTTGACGAATGGCAATGGACCGGAAACCGCTGCGTCGGCACAGCACCAGGAGCATCGACATTATCGGCGGAGGCGTTTTCCTTGAACCTGCCTGTCCCTGATTTCGGCAGTGGGCTAGCCGGCACCGGCGCGAACAGAATGAACAATTCACTTGTCACCCTTCTCCAGGTGGTGGCCTATTCTGCACAAGTTCTACCGGAACATGGCGTCGTCAACGGATCGTGGAACACGGCTTTCCTTTGCGCCGCACAGGAAACAGGAGCGGCTGCAACAAGCTTTGAGAAATGGCAATGGACCGGCAACCGCTGCTTCGGCACAGCACCAGGAGCGTTGACATTATCGGCGGAGGCGTTTTCCTTGAACCTGCCTGTCCCTGATTTCGGCAGTGGGCTAGCCGGCACCGGCGCGAACAGAATGAACAATTCACTTCTCACCCTTCTCCAGGTGGTGGCCTATTCTGCACAAGTTCTACCGGAACATGGCCTCGTCAACGTATCCTGGAACACGGCTTTCCTTTGCGCCGCACAAGAAACAGGAGCGGCTGCAACAAGCTTTGACGAATGGCAATGGACCGGCAACCGCTGCGTCGGCACAGCACCAGGAGCATCGACATTATCGGCGGAGGCGTTTTCCTTGAACCTGCCTGTCCCTGATTTCGGCAGTGGGCTAGCCGGCACCGGCGCGAACAGAATGAACAATTCACTTGTCACCCTTCTCCAGGTGGTGGCCTATTCTGCACAAGTTCTACCGGAACATGGCCTCGTCAACGTATCGTGGAACACGGCTTTCCTTTGCGCCGCACAAGAAACAGGAGCGGCTGCAACAAGCTTTGACGAACGGCAATGGACCGGCAACCGCTGCTTCGGCACAGCACCAGGAGCATCGACATTATCGGCGGAGGCGTTTTCCTTGAACCTGCCTGTCCCTGATTTCGGCAGTGGGCTAGCCGGCACCGGCGCGAACAGAATGAACAATTCACTTGTCACCCTTCTCCAGGTGGTGGCCTATTCTGCACAAGTTCTACCGGAACATGGCGTCGTCAACGTATCGTGAAACACGGCTTTCCTTTGCTCCGCACAAGAAACAGGAGCGGCTGCAACAAGCCTTGACGAATGGCAATGGACCGGCAACCGCTGCGTCGGCACAGCACCAGGAGCATCGACATTATCGGCGGAGGCGTTTTCCTTGAACCTGCCTGTCCCTGATTTCGGCAGTGGGCTAGCCGGCACCGGCGTGAACAGAATGAACAATTCACTTGTCACCCTTCTCCAGGTGTTGACCTATTCTGCACAAGTTCTACCGGAACATGGCGTCGTCAACGTATCGTGAAACACGGCTTTTCTTTGCGCCGCACAAGAAACAGGAGCGGCTGCAAAAGTTTTGACGAATGGCAATGGACCGGAAACCGCTGCGTCGGCACAGCACCAGGAGCATCGACATTATCGGCGGAGGCGTTTTACTGGAACCTGCCCTTCCCTGATTTCGGCAGTGGGCTGGGCGGCACTGACGCGAACAGAATGAACAATTCACTTCTCACCCTTCTCCAGGTGGCGGCCTATTCTGCACAAGTTCTACCGGAACATGGCCTCGTCAATGTATCGTGGAACACGGCTTTCCTTTGCGCCGCACAAGAAACAGGAGAGGCTGCAACAAGCTTTGACGAACGGCAATGGACCGGCAACTGCTGCTTCGGCACAGCACCAGGAGCATCGATATTATCGGCGGAGGCGTTTTCCTTGAACCTGCCTGTCCCTGATTTCGGCAGTGGGCTAGCCGGCACTGGCGCGAACAGAATGAACAATTCACTTGTCACCCTTCTCCAGGTGGTGGCCTATTCTGCACAAGTTCTACCGGAACATGGCGTCGTCAACGTATCGTGGAACACGGATTTTCTTTGCGCCGCACAAGAAACAGGAGCGGCTGCAAAAGTTTTGACGAATGGCAATGGACCGGCAACCGCTGCGTCGGCACAGCACCAGGAGCATCGACATTATCGGCGGAGGCGTTTTACTGAAACCTGCCTTTCCCTGATTTCGGCAGTGGGCTGGGCGGCACTGACGCGAACAGAATGAACAATTCACTTCTCACCCTTCTCCAGGTGGTGGCCTATTCTGCACAAGTTCTACCGGAACATGACCTCGTCAACGTATCGTGGAACACGGCTTTCCTTTGCGCCGCACAAGAAACAGGAGAGGCTGCAACAAGCTTTGACGAACGGCAATGGACCGGCAACCGCTGCTTCGGCACAGCACCAGGAGCATCGATATTATCGGCGGGGGCGTTTTCCTTGAACCTGCCTGTCCCTGATTTCGGCAGTGGGCTAGACAGCACCGGCACGAACAGAATGAACAATTCACTTGTCACCCTTCTCCAGGTGGTGGCCTATTCTGCACAAGTTCTACCGGAACATGGCCTCGTCAACATATCGTGGAACACGGCTTTCCTTTGCGCCGCACAGGAAACAGGAGCGGCTGCAACAAGCTTTGACGAATGGCAATGGACCGGCAACCGCTGCTTCGGCACAGCACCAGGAGCGTCGACATTATCGGCGGAGGCGTTTTCCTTGAACCTGCCTCTCCCTGATTTCGGCAGTGGGCTAGCCGGCACCGGCACGAACAGAATGAACAATTCACTTGTCACCCTTCTCCAGGTGGTGGCCTATTCTGCACAAGTTCTACCGCAACATGGCGTCGTCAACGTATCGTGGAACACGGCTTTCCTTTGCGCCGCACAGGAAACAGGAGCGGCTGCAACAAGCTTTGACGAATGGCAATGGACCGGCAACCGCTGCTTCGGCACAGCACCAGGAGCGTCGACATTATCGGCGGAGGCGTTTTCCTTGAACCTGCCTCTCCCTGATTTCGGCAGTGGGCTAGCCGGCACCGGCGCGAACAGAATGAACAATTCACTTCTCACCCTTCTCCAGGTGGTGGCCTATTCTGCACAAGTTCTACCGGAACATGGCCTCGTCAACGTATCCTGGAACACGGCTTTCCTTTGCGCCGCACAAGAAACAGGAGCGGCTGCAACAAGCTTTGACGAATGGCAATGGACCGGCAACCGCTGCGTCGGCACAGCACCAGGAGCATCGACATTATCGGCGGAGGCGTTTTCCTTGAACCTGCCTGTCCCTGATTTCGGCGGTGGGCTAGCCGGCACCGGCGCGAACAGAATGAACAATTCACTTGTCACCCTTCTCCAGGTGGTGCCTATTCTGCACAAGTTCTACCGGAACATGGCCTCGTCAACGTATCGTGGAACACGGCTTTCCTTTGCGCCGCACAAGAAACAGGAGAGGCTGCAACAAGCTTTGACGAATGGCAATGGACCGGCAACCGCTGCGTCGGCACAGCACCAGGAGCATCGACATTATCGGCGGAGGCGTTTTCCTTGAACCTGCCTGTCCCTGATTTCGGCAGTGAGCTTGGCGGCACCGACGCGAACAGAATGAACAATTCACTTCTCACCCTTCTCCAGGTGGTGGCCTATTCTGCACAAGTTCTACCGGACCTTGGCCTCGTCAACGTATCGTGGAACACGGCTTTCCTTTGCGCCGCACAAGAAACAGGAGAGGCTGCAACAAGCTTTGACGAATGGCAATGGACCGGCAACCGCTGCGTCGGCACAGCACCAGGAGCATCGACTTTATCGGCGGAGGCGTTTTCCTGGAACCTGCCTGTCGCTGATTTCGGCAGTGATCTTGGCGGCACCGACGCGAACAGAATGAACAATTCACTTCTCACCCTTCTCCAGGTGGTGGCCTATTCTGCACAAGTTCTACCGGAACATGGCCTCGTCAATGTATCGTGGAACACGGCTTTCCTTTGGGCCGCACAAGAAACAGGAGCGGCTGCAGCAAGCTTTGACGAATGGCGATGGACCGGCAACCGCTGCGTCGGCACAGCACCAGGAGCATCGACATTATCGGCGGAGGCGTTTTCCTTGAACCTGCCTGTCCCTGATTTCGGCAGTGGGCTTGGCGGCACCGACGCGAACAGAATGAACAATTCACTTCTCACCCTTCTCCAGGTTAGTGAAAAACGTTATTACAGCAGTATTAAGGACGAGTGTACTGGTTTGCTAGTGCTGCCGAGCCCACATGCCCTTTTGTCTATCGCTGTTGAGTGTTGCGATGTCATTTCTGGCATTCTGCTGTGTTGTGGCGATATTGAAACGAACCCGGGGCCCGACACGGCGGCTTTGTTACAAACTATTCTTGATGGTGAAAACGAAATTAAGGCGGATATATCAGAAATGAAACATAAGCTGTCTAACATGGAAACGGTGGTATCTCATGTGACCGAATTGGCTAAAGTGCTTGAGGAGTCTGAGAAAGAACTATCTAGTTTGCGTGCAAGCATGGATAACATGTTAAGAAAGATCGACGACCTCGAGAATCGTTCTCGTCGAAACAATGTTGTCATTCACGGTATTCGTGAGGTTCCAGATGAAACGTATGAACAGCTAAAAACCAGTGTAGTAAGCGGTGTTTTTCATGAAAAACTGGGCGTTTCCGTGGCGAGCACCGAACGTATTCATAGGATAGGACGACCAAGCACAGAGCGTCTCAGGCCTGTAATTGTGCGTTTTGGCAACTACAATGAAAAGGTAGAAGTACTAAAAAATACCAAGAAGTTGAAGGATACAAATTTTTCCGTTCACGAAGATTTCTCAAGTATCGTCAGGAACAGAAGGCAAAACATTTGGAAGAGTGCTGCAGATAACCGAAAGAACGGACAAAAAGTGGCTTTAATTTTTTACAAGCTGAAAATAGATGGTGTCATGTATGCTTGGAATGACGTTACAAGCGAACGTTATCAGATTCATCAGCCGCTATCAAATGCTTCCATGTCTGCCCGAGAGAGTGCTTCTACGCCTACCCGGGGGAGTGCTTCTCCATCTGTTCAAGACTGACAGACAAGCGGAAATGAATTTCATATACTAAACATAAATGCACGCAGTCTTGTTAATATAGTAGAGGAGCTGGAGCACGTTTTATTAGAACACCAACCTGATGTCGCAGTTGTCACGGAAACTTGGCTTCACCCTGATATTTTGGATACGGAGATATGCCCCCCTGGGTATGGCGTTATCAAATTTGACCGCAGCAGCCGAGGGGGAGGCGTAGCTATTTTCATTGACAATACGATACAGCACACGGTTATTTCAGGCCCTCATAACTTCGAATGCGCTTTTTGCCGAGTCTATCGCGGAACACATGAAATTTTAATTGGCGCTGTGTATCATCCTCCGGGCGCAACTTGAGACGTCATTGACACATTGAACGACTTTCTACACCATTTGCGAATTCAAAACAAAAACGCGATAATCGCGGGGGATTTTAACGTTTCGGATGTGAAATGGGATGAAATGATGCCGGGGCAACGTGAACGAGAGGCAGCGCTCGATCTTCAAGATTTCTGCTTTTCTCATGGGCTTCAGCAGGTAGTACGAGAGTACACAAGAGTACAGGGTAACAGCAAATCAGTTTTAGACCTTCTTTTTCTAACTCAAGGTCTTTTGTCACAGCCGGTGGAGGTAGAAGTGTTGCCTAGTCTTTCCGATCATTGTTTAGTTAGTATGAAATTGTCCTTTGCCTCTTTTCGAAAGAAAACGATTGAAGTGTCATCTTACAGAGATTTTAACAGGGCAGACAACACCGCCGTACTTGACGAGCTAGATTACTGCTTTGGCCCGTTTGAAGAACTAAGCTGTAACGAATCAGTGACTGTTAATGAACTATGGTTAGAATTCAAATCTTTAGTCCATAGGTGCATAACTCGTTATGTGCCACTGGTCACAAAAAAGAAACGTGCGTGCAGTCCGTGGATAACAAGGAACATTATTCAACTAAAAAGAAATATCGGCAGGCGTAGGAAAAAGTACCGACGCACACTCGATCCGGCTGCGTTGAGTGGCATGCTAGCTCTAAGTAGTAATATGAGGTCACACATAAAGGAATCTAAATTTAAGTTTTATAACGTTACATTGGAAAAATTTCTACGAGAATCACCTCAAAAGTTTTGGAGATACTTGGCAGTACCAAAGAAAAAAGTCGCGGAGATAAGCTCAGAGAGCGGACCTAAAAGACTGAAATGTGCGATCTTTTCAATAGATACTTCGCAAGTGTTTTCAGTGAAGACGATAACAAGCCAGCGGATACTAGGTTAGCTGCTGAAACGCGCGCAATTGACGACATAAGCTTATCGATAGAAGGCGTACTGAATTCATTGTTGAGCCTAAAAACATCAAAATCAATGGGCCCTGATGATATTCCTAATCTGTTTTCGAAGCGATGCGCAGAATGGTCAGCTAGATACCCTGTACTAGTGTTTAGGAAGTCCCTATCCACAAGCACGGTTCCCGATGATTGGAAAACTAGCAAAATAGTTCCTATTCTCAAGACTGGAGATTCAAAAACGGTCAGTAATTATCGTCCGATCGCACTAACGTCAACCTGTTGTAAGCTTCTAGAGCACATTGTCTCAAAGCACATTCGACAATACTTAACAGATATTGAATTCTTGAATAGGTGTCAGCATGGTTTTCGACAGGGCATGTCAACGGTTACACAATAATAGAAACTTTGCATGATTTTAGCGAAATCATTGACCAGAAAGGGCAAATTGACATAATATTCCTAGACTTTAGGAAAGCCTTCGATCAGGTAATCATAGAAAACTTTTAAGCAAATTTCAATCAGTACTCAAAAACTCAAATATAGTTCGTTGGCTGGAAAGTTTTCTTGTGGGCCGCAGGCAATTTGTAAGTATTGACGGGAGCGCATCCCAAGTGTGTGACGTGACATCGGGAGTGCCACAGGGCTCGGTACTCGGACCGTTATTGTTTCTTGTTTACATAAACGACCTCATTGAAGATTCAGAAATCGAGGCCAGATTATTTGCAGACGATTGCATTATTTATACTAATGTTAATTCAGTTGAAGACCAAGTTAAGCTTAATGGTTACCTGCTCAACATTAGCGAATGGTGTAGAAAGTGGCAAATGTCTTTAAACCCCAATAAAACAGTATGTACCACAATCACACACAAACATCAGCCACTCGAATTTGACTACTCATTACAAGAAAACAAACTTAATCGAGTAACAGAATATACATACCTGGAAGTGACAATTACTTCAGACCTGCGTTGGAACACTCACGTACATAACATTGTTACTAAAGCAAATAAAAGATTAGGATTCATTAGGCGGTCACTTAAGCATGCTACACAGGATGCTAAACTTACGGCTTATAAGATGCTCGTACGCCCGATAATGGAATATGCGTGGGATCCCTACACTCAAACACTTGCAGCTGAACTGGAGCGAGTGCAGCGACGTGCACTTCGCTTTATCTATTCTCGCTTCCGAAGACAAGATCAGGTAACCCCACTTTACACTTTAGCGAACTTGCGCCCTCTTCAATGTCGCCGGAAACAAAAAAGAATCATTCTTTTCTATAAGATTATGAACAACATGGTACATATCGATAAGCAGCAATTCATAAGCGAAACTACTTCACGTATCACTCGGGGTAAACATTGCAGACACGTAAAAGAACAAAAGTTTTCTAAGCACTGCTACAAGCATTCCTTCTTCCTGTCCACAGCGAGAGAATGGAACAGAGAATGTGGTGCTCGCATCGGGTGTGGATGTGTTCTCTGCCGGAGTCCGTGATTGTTGGTATAGTGCCTGATATAATGCGCCTTGCATTTGTGTTGGGCATGGTGTTTTCACCTTGTTTTCTGTTTCGTTGCAGCGATATTTTTGCGCATTTTTATTTGTTGCTTAGAGGTCAGTTGCATTTTTGATATGTTAAAACTTGGCACCGACTGGATGGTGCTGGTGTTTTGTTTGTCGTGT
Organism: Amblyomma maculatum; assembly: GCF_055883805.1. Classification (NCBI taxonomy): domain Eukaryota; kingdom Metazoa; phylum Arthropoda; class Arachnida; order Ixodida; family Ixodidae; genus Amblyomma; species Amblyomma maculatum. The sequence continues at coordinate 222,440,983 of NC_139345.1, forward strand.
TCCGCCTTTGTAATCTGTACCCTGTATCGCTCCTATCTTGGTCCTGACCGGACTGATAGCATCTCTAATAAATAAATAAACATCAAGAAAAAGACCAAATGCCACTTCATTTCTATCGAAATTAGAATGAATGAAATCCAAGATCTTTTCTAATAATGTTTGGGTACCAGTACCAGCAACAAATCCGTACTGATGCGGGCTGAGCAAATTATGCCCCAGCAAAAATGCTGACATTGTAGATGAGATGTGTTTTTCTAAGATTTGTGATATACATGACAGGATAGAAATTGGGCAATAGTTGGAAATATTATTCCTTTTGCCACCCTTTTAAAGTGGAATAACACGTGCTTGTTTGAGAGAGTGTGGTAGGCAGCAACTTTCAATCATGTTATTTAGCATAAAGAGGAGGACACACTTTAAGCTTTGGAAGTTTCTGGAAAGGTCGCTGATAAAGATCCCATGAATTCAGCCGATTTGGTGTGCTGTAGGCCGGAAATTATACCGAAAATGTCTGGCTCTGTTATGGGTGGAAGAAATTCCGAGTCATCCACAGAAAAAGTAATTAGCAGCGGTCGTATGTGGCAAGGGTAATGCGCTGTTCCTTACAAAAAAAAGTTATTAAATCATTTGCCAAAGATGACGTCAAGTGACCAAAACTATTGCATCCTTGACAAGCCTACGCTGACGCCCATGTAGTTCGTTCACGATAGACCATGTTTTGGCCGCGTCATGGTGGCAATTGTGAGACTAGCTAGCGTAGCAACGTCTTTAAGCGGACAGAAGAAGAGCGGTGACTTTATTCCTAGCAGCCCAAAATTCGATTCTTAAGATTATATTTTTCGGTGAAGCGCGGCATTTTGACCAAAGCGCTTCTTTCTCTTTGATGGCTGCGAGAATGTCAGCTGTAAGCCAGTAACATTTATTATTTCTTTTTTTTTGGCATTACACTTCCTTTACAAAGTTTCTTTAAACTTTTAAAAATCAAAATGAAGTTATCATACGCGGTATCTTTGTTATATCGTGATAGAAATGAGTTCCAGCCGAAGGATGATACCTTTCTGTCAAACAGTTTTCAGTCTAGGATAGTAATGGCACGTTTGCTATCATCGGGTTTCCGTGCAGAATAAACCTTAGCAACGTGGCATAATGTAAAGTAATGATAAGCTAATTTCTGTTGAATGACGGCTGCCATAGCGTGAGACAGGTCCGACGCGCGAACATTAACGTGACCTACGCAAGTTTTAGACTGTCATTAACATCATTATGAAAAATAAAAAGTGGGAAGCTGACAAATGCTGGTTTTACATGATCGGACGTTCCAATTATGTTCTACGTAATCGGTGATATTTAGTAAGGGATGGTGTAGTCTGGCTGATATGTGCTCAAATCACTGAAATCTGGAAATCACCAGCAAGCTGAAGTTAGCGACTGGATTTATTAGACAAGCGTCAATAGCCGATCCTGTAAAGAAATCAGCATCCGCCTCTGAATGAATACTTGCATGGCCAGGGACCCATAAAAGATGGACCTGTTTCAAAGTGCATGGAATAAAAAAATTAAGGAAGCGGTTGAGATGTTTTTGTGTAGTTTCAAGTGATAACAAAACTGACAAAGAATCAGCGACGATGATAACCTGCGACATGTGATGTGGAATTTTGTGCGCAGCCAATGCAAGAAAGAGCCAAACATTTAAAAAACATATAGCAATGTAATCCACTATGCGGACAGAATAGCTCTGGAAAGATGCCAACTGCCCCCTTTTCGCAGTTGACGGAAGTATCTGTTGAGTAAGTACTTTCTTCTGGGCGAGTTGGTTCATATCGCCGCGAAACCTTCAAAACTGTATTTGTTGTTTTTTAGCAGCCGCCAGCATACTGCCTTATCACTGTGATTCTGGCACGCGTTTCAATTCTGGAATCTTTGTTTGTTAATGCTCGATGTCGCGAGACGCGCCTTTATCACTTTCTTTGTCACGCAAGATGCGCCGAGGTCAGTCTCGAAGATTCCGGCCACTCGCGTATGTTTCTATAATGTTCCAGCTTGTCCTAGTGGCAGTTTTCGACGTTATCTAGATGGTTCTGAGCCGCTTTAAATTGAGCGTTGATGTGTGCGACAGGAAGTCTTAGTTCGACGACCGCCAAGCATGATTGTCTGTCGCCACCGCCGAATCGCTTAGTCCTTTTGCGGGCGCCGTTCAGCCCAATAAAGAGTTCCTTCAGTGCACTCACCGACTCTTCGTTGTGTCATCGACCTTGTCACCGCCACGTGACAATATTAGCAAAATTTGGTTCATATTGCGCTCTGCCCTGTCATCACGCCTTTTCGTTTACTTATTGCGCAAGTTTATTTCCTATCTGAGCATGGCGAATGTATTGCTCTAATTATAGGAAATAAGACTAATTAAAAAGTAGTTGGGCTTGCATTACAAGAGAACGTAATGCAATTCCCCTGCAACCCTGTGCAATGAACTGAACTCGAACGGGTTAAAAATTCCTGTGTTAACGCTTTGGCATTGAGTACAGTGGTCAATCATAAGCAGCCAGAAGTGAAGTGACGATCGACGCGCCGTAACACATATCGTAGCGAGGAGAGCAAATACTTTCAGGCGCTTTCGTAGGGCGTTTTCACGCCACCTGCATGAGCTTGCAGTGATCAGATTGCACGCTCAGTTTAAGCTGTGACCTGTGTCGGATAACTGGGCTACATCGAAAGCGCCTGGGTAAGTGCGTTAACTGTCATACGCGTATCTATAATGGTGCTGAATATTCTCGGTCATTTATCGCGAACCAAGCGGCTAACAACAGCGTTTTGGAGGCACGCTGAATGAATAGATAGATGGAATATAAAACCGTCACCTTTGAAACGTGGTGGTAGCAGTTGCTACCATGCTCATTTTTCTCCCTGTATCTTATTGTTTTAGATTGGTTAACTATAGAATCGTTCTATTTATAGAATTTTTGTTTCTGCATTACTAACATTCTTACACTTTTCTGCCTTCAAGCCACCAATCTTCCAGTCGTTTTTTGCTAGCTTCCACCGCATGTTTATTCACCCGATATTTATTCACCCGGCCACTGGTATTTCTAGCCCCGCCGGGGTGGCGCAGTGGTTACGGCGCTCGACTACTGTTCCCGAGGACGCGGGATCGAATCCCGGCCTCGGCGGCAGCTTTTCGATGGAGGCGAAAAGCAAGGCGCGCCCGTGTGCTGTGCGATGTCAGTGCACGTTAAAGAACCCCAGGTGGTCGAAATTTCCGGAGTCCTCCACTACGGCATCTCTCATAGCCTGAGTTGCTTTGGGACGCTAAACCCCACAAACCAACCAACTGGTATCTCTAAACCCCAGAGCTTCAGGAACAGTGACTTCGCCTGCATCGAATTCCGGATGGATACCATTACTTTCGAGTATAATATGGTCAATTGTTTCACTGGAGTCACTGGAGATACCACATACAGCACATGCATCATCTTCATTGTTAATTTTTTTTGTAGCTGCGTGTTCTAAGGCACCCTGATCTAGCTTCAAAACGTAGGGCACTGCCTCTTGAGTTGTCAAAGAAAGTTTCCTTACTGATCTGCCCTTTCCACTTTCGGTTCAATTCCACACTCTGTTTCTTTTCGATTGAATTTATCCAATTTTTACCTTCTGTGTTTTTCGCCTGTTGCTAAACGCTCTTTATTTCTCCGTCCTTGTGGCCAGCATACTTAGTGGTTAGTTTCGAAGTTTTTTTCCTGCATTGTGAGTCGACGCTTTTAGGTATAGGTATTTAAATACTTTAGCTGCCCATCTGTTACTGTCCAATTTCCTCATATAATATTGTTACGGGGATGTACTTAATGTAACAGCACTGCGATGGGCTGAACTCGACGCTGAGACTTCAGTAGCCGTACAGTGTCCACTCTGTCAGCGTCGTCCTCTTTCTCAACGCTTTGTCGTGCCCGTGTTCCTCGGCCGTCGTCTTCGTCAGTGAGCACATCACCACTTTGGTCTCGCGTTTCCAGGTAACACTACCCCCCTCGGCAAAAGGCAACGTCCCGGTGCGTATTAGGCGTGCGATGTGGAGGGGGAGTAATATGGCTTTAGGCGGGCGAGATGTACGATTTCGGAAGTGAGTGTAGCAGTCGGTGACTTTGGGTGGAGCGGTGAAATCTCATAGGTCACGTCGGTCACTGGGCATAGTACACGGTAAGGACTTGTGTAGTGGGGCAGAAATTTTTGACACAACCCCACACGACGGCACGGAAACCAGAGCAACACCAGAGATCCGGGAGGATAGTGCACATCGCGGTGGTGAGCGTCGTAGCGGCGTTTTTGGAGCTTCTTGAGAGATGGTGATATTGTGACGAGCAATCTGGTGAGCAGCGTCGGCTCGGGCGATGGTATCGCGGGCATAGGTTGTAATGGGGCCAGCGGCGGGAAGCAAAGTGTCGAAGGGCAGTAAGGGGTCTCTTCCAAAGAGAAGATAGAATGGAGAGTACCCAGCAGTGCCATGACGCGAAGAGTTATATGCAAAGGTGACAAATGGCAGACTAATATCCCAGTCGCGATGACTGTCGGATACGTACATTGCGAGCATGTCGGTGAGTGTGCGGTTAAGACGCTCCGTACCCTTACGGAAATCCCATATCTACTTCAGATATGGAACATATGCTGCCAGATACAAATATATAAGGCAGCAAATAAGTCCTTATCTGGGCCAGATAAGGTCATATATGTGCAAAATGTTGCCCTTATATGGCTCAGATTTGGCCATATCATGCAACATATAATCCATATCTGAACGGCTAACGGGACCTTATATGGCTTGATCAGGGGCATATAAGGTATCCTCGCGACCTTATGTGGCCTGATAAAGGGCATATATGGCATCGTCATGACCTTATATAGACAGACCAGGGCCATGTGCCTGGCATCAACAGGACTTTATATAACCTCATAGGGGCCTTAATTATGTAGACGCCATAGTTATTGTATATTAGCATATATGGCCTTCGTCTATACCTTCTACAAATATCCAATATTGGCATCATGTGGTCGAGCTTCAATTTTTCTACACTCAGCATGGCCTGCGTGTTAATTGTATCCAATTTAGAAAATAGCTACGACTCATATTTCAAATATTCTGCAGATTTCGCTGCACTATAATTATTACACCATGTGTTCCTTAATCCAGGAGGGCGCTGGGTAATAGCTACATGCTCCTCTTTCCGCCTACTAACTCCCATTTTCATTAAAATGCGGCCGCAGTCCGGCGCACAAAAGCATGGTCGGTTAAGTTGAGCGATTCAAAATATCAAGAAAATGATGGCAGTTCAGTATACGGCCCCCTCCGCGCTGTCAGACGGTGACTCACCCTCAAAGACAGCTGGCGGTTGCTTCGTCGAGGGCCGCAGTAGCTAGACAGTGACTCCTCCTCTCCCGCGTTCCCCTCGTCCCTCTCAGACAGCGGCGGCCCCTGCGTCGCTGGCTCGCATTTCATCTCTCCTCCTCGCTGTCACGCTCTATACCGCGTAGGCCTCGCGCTCTCCGTTTTGTGTGTGCTTGCTTCTTTTCCCTCCCCCTTTCAACTCCGTGCGGCTAAGCACCTGGTATCTCGTTCCTTTTCGGTGGCATACATCGGATTTCGGTGCGGCTGGCGGGCGTGCTGCACGTTGTGTATGCTGGTGTGTGTGCTTGTGCCAGCGCCTGTTCACTATTAGCTGTGTGCATGTAACAAAAATGCGTCAGCAAACCTACAAGAGCTTCAGTCTGACCGTCGGCACAGAGGAAATTACTGTGTCCCACTGCGGGTGGAAGCTGCCGCCCCAGCCTTGGCAGCGAACCTGATGGTCGATAGAGCTTTTCGGGGATTCTGCGCTGGGTGGCCCGGCCAAATCTTCACAATTGTGTCGGATCGCACCCTTATCGTGCCGCCTCATCTTCACGCCCGATCACCAAAACCGTGAGCGTGAGACTTTTTGTCGGGAACTAGCACTTGCCAGCCTCAGGATATTGTTCACTTTATTATTTTGATGGAAAATTAATTTTCCAATCAGTAAATTGGATGGTAATTGCCAGTATGTGATATTTTTCCGTACATTTCGTTGCTAATTTGTCTTTCGCTCTAGCAATTTTGACAAATTTCAGTGAGTGGATAGGGTGCTTCGTTGTTTATTATTATTATTTGCACTACCTAAATAGCTTCATGCTTGATTTGGTTTAGGGGCAGAGTTGTCGCTGTCATGACAAATGCCATCGGACATGCTTGTTTTTTGTTTTCTCTCCTAATTTGAAAAGCAACCGCGAGTTAGGCGTGTTCGCTCAATTTGCACTGCAGTCTCTGCTTAAGGTAACACCAGTACTTCCTGACAGCCTATATGTACTTTGCTAAGGTTTAGGTATTATCAGCAGTCCCAGCAGTGTGTGTTTTATCGCTCTACGGTTTAGCGGTACCTTTTCCGGGTGTCGACAAACCTATAAATTTCATTTTATAGTCTAGTTCGATTAATAGCCGTTTATTTTATTTAGCTTCGCAAGTAAACTAGTTCAAACTAAAAGCATTTACTGGTTAAAGCTCTGTGTGTAAAAGAGCAGAATAAAAATGTAATATCTAATTTAATAGGTTAATGTATTTCACTTTAGCTTCTCGTGTAGACATTATTATGTTCAGATATCTCATTAGTTTGTTATAGTATCGCGCGTAAATGAGTAGAATCTCAATATTTACTAACAGATGAGCATATCTTTGACCCTCCGTATACACACGTAATTCAAGACCGTCTTTGAGCGATTCCATATAGGCAGGGAAAAAAGAAAACCTGTAATATCAAAGCTATTTTCCTGTAAGGTTTAAAATAAACGGGGAAATTCAGGTTTCCCTTGGCAAACTTGTTTGAGCGTGCATTTAGCTGGAATACTGAAATTGTTTTGTGTGTGTGTAATAAAGTGTTATGTTGATATGCAGATATATAGATCTATAGTTCAAAACCTACCTGCCATGCGGGCTAGATCTTTAAATCAGTAATTGGGTAGATAAGGCACATCTGACCAGATATGCCTTATCTGGTACTCGAAATCAGGAATTGGGCAGATCAGGCATATACAACCAGATATGCCTTATCTAGTACTCGAAATCAGGAATTGGGCAGATATGCCTTATCTGGCCCAGATCTGTCCTAATATACCATATCTGCCCAATTCCTGATATACCTGATGTGGATTTTTTTATAAGTCCAGATATGGCATTTCCGTAAAGGTAAGGCCGTTCGTCTGATGGTGATACGCAATGGTGAACTTGTGCCGAACGGAGCGAGAACGAAGTATTTCCTCAACAACTCGCGAAAGGAAACAGCGGCCACAGTCGGTAAGTAGTTGACGGGGAGCACCATGGTGTAGTATGACGTCGTACAAAAGGAAGTCAGCAACGTCTGTTGCGCAGCTGGTTGGAATGGCGCGAGTGATCACGTACCGCGTGGCATAATCGGTGGCCACAGCGATCCATTTGTTTCCTGACAAGGACTCGGGGAAGGGCCCTAGGAGATCAAGGCCAACACGAGAAAATGGCTCAGTCGGGATAGCAATCGGCTGCGGGTGTCCAGGTGGTAGCACAGGGGGTTTCTTCCGGCGTTGACAGAGGTCGCAAGCGGCTACATAACGTTGGACAGAGCGGTAGAGTCCAGGCCAGAAGAAACGCCGGCGCACGCGGTCGTATGTGCGTGAGAGGCCAAGATGATCAGCTGTAGGGGTGTCGTGCATTGGTTCGAGAACGGCAGAGCGTAGGTGTTGGGGAACGACCAGCAAGTCCTCAGCGCCATCAGGTCGCATGTTGCGGCGGTATAGCGTATTCCCATGAAGGAAGAACAGGGCGAGGGAAGAGTAACGGCTGTGCGTACGGAGGCGGTCGATAAGAGAACTGAGGGTTGGGTCCAACCGCTGTTCGTCAGCTATGTGGGAAACGTCCGATATAGAGAAGACACAGGGGTCCGACTCATGGTCAGTAGAGGAAGGGGGATCGACGGGATAACGGGACAGACAGTCTGCATCCTGGTGGAGCCGACCGGATTTGTATACAACGGAAAAGGTATACTCCTGCAAGCGCAGTGCCCAGCGGCCGAGGCGGCCAGCAGGATCCTTGAGGGAAGAGAGCCAACATAAGGTGTGGTGATCGGTAATTACAGTGAAGGGTCGGCCAAACAAGTAAGGTCTGAATTTTCCAACGGCCCAAACGAGAGCCAGGCACTCCCGTTCCGTAATAGAATAGTTCTGTTCTGCTGATGACAGGAAACGACTGGCGTAGGCAATAACGCAATGTTGGCCGCGTTGTCGCTGTGAAAGAATGGCACCAATCCCGTGGCCACTGGCGTCGGTGCGAAGTTCCGTTGGGGCAGACGGGATGAAATGGGCCAACACAGGAGGATTGGTGAGAATAGCGATGAGGGTGGAGAATGCGTTAGCCTGCTCTGCTCCCCATGAGAAAGAAACGCCTTTCTTCAGCAGATTGGTGAGAGGACGAGCAACCGCGGCAAATTTTGGGACGAACCGGCGAAAATAAGAACACAGTCCTATAAAGCTGCGGACATCACGGGGTGAACGGGGACATGGAAACGCACTGGCAGCGCGAACTTTGTCGGGATCGGGTTGCACGCCGGTGGCATTCACCAAATTGCCAAGCACTTTAAGTTCGCGGCGACCAAAACTGCACTTCTTTGAGTTCAGTTGAAGTCCGGCACGGCGGAAAAGTGCCAAGACAATCACGTCATCCAAGTAACATAGACAAATCGTCCATTTGAAGCCGCGGAGTAAGGAGTCCATCATTCGTTCAAACGTAGCAGGGGCGTTGCAAAGTCCAAAAGACAGAGTGGACACTGCACGGCTACTGAAGTCTCAGCGTCGAGTTCAGCCCATCGCAGTGCTGTTACATTAAGTACATCCCCGTAACATCTTGGTGGAGGTCGCGGGTTCGACACAATCTGACGCTGGATCTCCGCGGTGGCCGTCACCTCGGAACCGTCACGATGACAACCGACGCGGCTCCATCTAACTCCGCAACTCCAACTGTCTTCGTAGCCCACCCCCGTGACACTGGCCCATTCTGCCGTACAGATGAGGTCGATGTCGAGGGCTGGCTTTTGCTTTATGAGCGTGTTAGCCAGCACAACAGGTGGGACGCCACGCTGACGCTGGCCAATGTCATCTTCTACCTTACTGGCACGGCACGTGTTTGGTTCGAAACGCATGAAGCAGAAATACCCTCCTGGGATATTTGCAAACAAACACTCCGTGACCTGTTTGGAAAACCGGTTGGCAGTCAACTCTCCGCCTAGAGGGACCTCGCCAAACGTGCCCAGACATCTACCGAGCCTTATATTACATATATACAAGACGTCCTGGCCCTCTGCCGAAAAGTTAATAAAGACATGCCAGAACCTAATAAGGTGGGCACATCCTCAAAGGCATAGCCGACGATGCCTTCAATCTTCTACTCTGTCGGGACTGTGCTACGGTTGACTCCGTTTTGCAGGTTTGTCGACATTTCGAGTAGGCCAAACACAGACGCATTGCATATCGCTTCGATCGGCTCCCCAACACTGCCCCTACCTCCACGTGCGAGGATCTGCCGACCCTAAGGCAACCTTCGAACACTGAAAATGTGACACGCATCGTGCGTCGTGAACTGGAAGCGCTCGCTCCTGCTGCATCCAACCCGCCCTCCTCGGACAGCAACCTAGCGACGATATCCCTCATTCAAGGCGTCGTTCGTCAAGAGGTTGCCAACTTGGGCGTCCCCTATAGCCACACCGTGGACCACCACAGTTCGAGCCCCGTCCCTCCCACGGTCGCCACCGCTATACCCCGCACCTCCACCAAGATGTTACGGGGATGTACTTATTGTAACAGCACTGCGATGGGCTGAACTCGACGCTGAGACTTCAGTACACATGCAGTGTCCACTCTGTCAGCGTCGTCCTCTTTCTCAACGCTTTGTCGTGCCCGTGTTCCTCTGTCGTCGTCTTCGTCAGTGAGCACATCACTTTGGTCCCGCGTTTCCAGGTAACATTATTGTCACAGTGTTGGCGACTGGGGCGAGGTTAACAGAGCCGGTACAGATTGAATTACACGGTCCGAGTATTAGGTACGTCCTGCGAGTCCGGAGCCGATTCACTTCAACGTCGTTTTCACTCCGAGTGCCCCCTGGCATTCCTCCCTCCTTAAGCGTAACGCACACAGTCACACGTGCACACAAGCGGACAAAAACAACCCTCCCAAAAAAGTTTGCAGATGCAGTTTATCAGTCACCGCGCAAAGTACGGCTTCAATCGCAAGACATGAACTGTCTCTGGACGAGGTAGCCGACGGCCTGTGTGCTCTGATCCATCCGGGAGCCCCTCGTGATTCCCCGGTGTTGTAGGAAGCTTGTCTGCGACGGAGGTTGTACCGGCGTGAATCCCTGTCCTGTTGCTGGGTGATGTGGACGCGTGCTAGTTGGCGTGCTTGCTCAGCATCTTGGGCAAACTGCTCGGCGTCAGAGCAAAGTTCGGTATCTGTTTGGCAAGGGAGCATTGTGTTCAGCATCGTCCGAACCTCCATGCCGTAAATGAGGTGAAACGGCATGAAACATGTAGTCTCTTGGACTGCCGTATTGTATGCGAATGTTACATATGGTACGATCGCATCCCAAGTCTTGGCGATGTATGCACGATGGTCTTATTAAGACCATCCGCGACATATCAGCGATGGTCTTATTAAGTCTTTCCGTCAGCCCATTGGTCTGTCGATGCGCCGTACCGCTGAGATGAAAGACTTCGGCCATCATTTGTGAAGTAAAGGCAGTCCCTCTATCAGTAATAATACAGGTAGGAGCACCGTGCCGCAGTATGATCTGGTGTACAAAGAAATGGGCAACTTCAGTCGCTGTACCACTAGGTAACGCTTTGGTCTCGGCATAGCGAGTCAGATAGTCTGTGGCGATGATTATCCAACGGTTGCCACCGGAGGACCGAGGGAAAGAACCGAGAAGTTCCATGCCGACTTGATCAAACGGTGTTCGTGGTGGTATTATGGGCATGAGGAGGCCTGCAGGCTTTGATTGCAGAACCTTTCGACGCTGACATTGCCGACAGCTCTTGACATAGCGCTTAACAACAGTGGCAAGGTTGGGCCAGTAGAATGTCTGTTGTATTGTAGCAAGTGTGCAAGAATAGCCCAAGTGGCCAGAAGTTGGTTCATCGTGGCACGCGGAAAGGATTTCCTCTCTGAGCTGTGGGTACGACAAGGAGGTAGGTTCTCAACTCGAATCTAGAGTTGTGCTTATAAAGCACATCACCTCTCAGGCAGAAAGTTGAGAGGCTCCGAGAAAAGCACTTAGGTATTGTGGCTGGCTGACCTTCTAAATAATCAATCAGTGCTCGTAACTCTGGGTCGGCATGCTGCTGATGAGACGTATATCTGAAGCATCAAGAGCTCCGAGGAAACGGCCAGCGTCATCCGTGTCTGGTGAAGCGAGCTCGAAAGGCTCTCGGGAGAGCGTGTCAGCATCTTCATGCTTATGTCCGGACTTATAGACAATAGTGAGATCGAACTCCTGTAGGCGAAGGCTCCATCGCGCCAGGCGGCCGCATGGGTCACGCAGTAACACAAAGAATGGTGGTCAGTGACCACTTTAAATGGGCGACCATAAAGGTAGGGGCGAAATTTCGCAGCAGCCCAAATAATGGCGAGGCATTCCTTTTCAGTAGTTGAATAGTTCATCTCGGCGCGGGATAAAGTACGGCTGGCATAGGCGATGACTCGCTCAAAACCCTCTTGAAGTTGCACGAGAACCGCCCCAAGGCCCATGTTACTGGCGTCGGTGTGTATTTCTGTCTCCCCCTGCTCTTCGAAATGGGCTAGAATAGGCGGCGATTGAAGACGGAGACGCAGCTCGGCAAAACAGCTTCTCGCTTGTGAGTCCAAACAAAAGGGGTGTCTCCCCGGGTGAGCCGAGTCAGCGGTTCAGCGAGATCAGCGAAGTCATCGATAAAATGCCGGCAGTAACTACGCAAGCCGAGAAATCGGCGAACAGCTTTCTTGTCACGTGAAATCGGAAATTCCGCAACAGCAGCAATCTTGTCAAGGTCGGGCTTCACGCCGGCGGCGCTGACGTTATGGCCGAGAAATTTAAGCTCTCAGTAGCCAAAGTGGCATTTCCGTGGCTTAACTGTCAGGTTAGCGGATCGAAGGGCTTCGAGTACTGACCGCGGGCGCTTAAGATGGTGTGCAAATGATTATTCAAAGACCACCACGTCATCGAGGTAGACTAGGCAACACTGCCATTCAAGGCCGGCGAGGACAGTGTCCATCATCCGCTGAAATGTGGCCGGCGCGGAACACAGGCCGTAAGGTAGAACTTTAAATTCGTAAAGGTCATCGGGTGTGACGAAGGCCGTCTTCTCATGATCTCGCTCATCGACCTCAATCTGCCAGTAGCCACTTTTTAGATTGATGGACAAAACATTCTTTGCACGCCGAAGGCGGTCGAGAGAGTCATCAATCCGTGGCAAGGGGTAGACATCCTCCTTGGTTACGGCGTTCAGTTTGCGGTAATCGACGCAAAAACGCGACGTGCCGTCTTTCTTTTTAACTAGAACGACCGGGTAGAACCACGGGCTATTGGAAAGCTGGATAACCTCATCTTCGAGCATTTCCTTAACTTGTCACTTAATACCTTCGCGCTCGGTCGAAGAGACGCGGTAGGGGTGTTGGCGGATTGGGCGCACATCATCAAACGTCACGATCTGGTGCTTGGCGATGGAAGTTTGATTCACTTTTGACGATGGTGCAAAACACTCTCTGAATTCGAGTAACAATGAAAACAGCTGGTCACGCTGGCTGACCGATAGGTCTGAGCTGACATCGAGATTGCCGATTGATGTGGCCGGTAGCACGGTTTCTGTGGAAAAGCACTCGGAGACATCAGAGATGAGATGCGTTCGGCGAAAGCTATGGAAGTGTCACGAAAGAGGTGGCGATAATAGTGCGAAAAATTGGTAACAAGTACTTTGGACTAACAACGGTGAAGATGGATCAAACTGCGGGCCACGCAGACTCCTTGTGTCAACAGTAACGAGACGTTAGTTTCTGCTATTGCGTCACCATCGTGAAGGGCATTGCATTTGACAATACCGAAGGTGCTGGTTCGGGGTGGCAGAGTGACACTGTCCTCATAAACTCGAAGCACATTGAGTGGTCGCTTTGCACCGCTGAGGGCCACTGCTTTCTCAGTAGAAAACGAGACCTTAGAATCCCGGAGGTCAATAATTGCGCCATATTCACGCAGAAAATCTACGCCCAGAATCACGTCCCGCGAACAGCTTTTCAGAACAAGGCAGCTTACCACAAATGCTGACTCTTGAGTTTGAACTCTGGCCGTGCGCATGCCCAGAGAAGTAATCAGATGACCACCCGCAGTGTGAACGTGTGTGCCAGAACTGCGGCAAACTGGCTGCTCAAAATAGCATAATCAGCGCCAGTATCCAACAGAGCTCGAACATGGCGACCATCCAGTACTACCAGTATGTCCAACGAAAGCTGCTAGCGAATGTCAGGCTTCTGAGTCTTTGAGTGCTCTGCGTCGGTGTACGCGGTCTGCTTCACCTTCAATTCATCGTCGTTGCAGGTGCGTTGTTGCGGCGTTCGTTCCACCGGCAATTCGTCGTCGTAGCAGGTGCGTTGTTGCGTCATATGTCCCACCGGCAATTCGTCGTCGTTGCGGGTGCGTGGTTACGTCGTTTGTTCCACCGGAAATTTGTCGTCGTTGCGGGTGCGTTGTTTCGTCGTCGGTTCCACCGGCAATTCGTCGTGGTTGCAGGTGCGTCGTGTTGGCGTCGAGGTGGCGTTATGATCGGCAACCGCGGACTTTTCCGATGTCGATGCATAGTCTTTCCGTGTCCGCATCAATGGGCGGTCTCCCGCGCAGCGATGTCCAGCGAGGTCGCTGGTTTCAGTTTTCCCGCCGGAGACTGGGCGATCGGCCCTGCGCTGCCCATGAGGAACTCGTAGCAGATGGCGACGGGCGAACCCTGGGTGACGGTTATCTAGAATGTCGCAGACTAGACGGAACAACCCGGCGCTGATCATTGACGAAATCTTCAACGGCTCGAGGCCGTTCGCCATAGCGAGGCCGCAGAGAATCAGCGAAAAACCCTTCGAGACCCATTCGACGGTAGGAACAGTGCCGATAGATATGACCCGGTTCGCCGCAGTGAAAGCATAACGGCCATCGGTCGGGGGTACGCCACTTGTCTGCTTTCCGTGTAGGCGGTCGGGAATCTGTGACATACTGGATCACGGGGGCTACTGTTTTCGGCACAGCTACGTTCGCAGGAGTCAGGGAAGGCGACGAGGGCGGGGAGTATTGCAGTAGCTGGGAGTATATGGCACGGTGACACTCAGGTAGAGTAAGAGGAGGAGCAGGGCGAGGTTCACCGCTTGGAAATGGAGGCCGGAGCGCTTGCTGCACCTCGTGGTGGACAACGCTCGCAATGGAGGCAGGAGATGGTTGAGGTGTGCCATACAACAGACGGAGTTCGTCGCGCACAATCGAACGTATGAACTCCCGGAGCGCCGATGTGTCCATGCTATGCGATTGGAACTCAGCAGAGACGGATGCGGCGTGGATGGTGCGATCCTGTGCCGAAGCTCGCTGCTGAAGTACTTTCTCTATAGTGGATGTTTCCGCAAGAAATTCTGCGACAGTTTTCGGCGGGCTGCGCACCAGGCCAGCGAAAAGCTACCTTTTGGTAGCGCAGCTTTTTGTCCTCGGACATCGTAGGATCCGCACCCTTAAACAGACGCGTCATGTCTTCGATATACGCCGCGACGGTTTCGTTGGGCATTTGGACACGAGATTGGAGAGCGCGTTCGGCCTGTGTGCGGTGATCAAAGCTACCGTAAGTTGCCGCAAGATGACGTTTGAACTCACTCCAAGAAGACAGCTGCTCTTCATGCTTCTCGAACCAGGTCCGAGCGCCATCCTCAAGACTGCAGTATACATTTCGAGGCCGTGCGGTGTCATCACAGAGGTTGAATGTAACTACCCTTTCGTAGTGCGGCAACCAGTCGTCGACGTCTTCGTAGGTGTCCCCGTGAAAGGTCTTTGGAACGCGCGGGTTCTGAAACGCCACGTGGGTGGGGGTCGCGCCAGGCATTGCGACGATGTCGTTGCTGCTGGTAGTCATGCCCAGGGGAAAGTTCAAGTGGTAGGCCTCGTTGCCTGCGGCTAGTGCAGTGAACAGACGTTTTCTCGAATATATGGCCAGCACTCCTGCTTAGCGTAGGGGTACGGGATATCAGACCTCACCTCCACCAGATTTGTCACGGTGTTGGCGACTGGGGCTAGGTGAACAGAGCTGGTACAGATGGAATTGCACGGTACGAGTTTTAGGTACGTCCTGCAAGTCCGGAGCCAATTCACTTCAACGTCGTTTTCACTCCGAGCGCCCCCTGGCAATATTTTACCCTGAGCTTCCCGTACTTCGAAAGATGCCCAGCCCATATCTCCCTGTACCGCCTCATTTGTGGCTTTGCCGTGGGCCCTAGTGCTAATCGTCCGCCGGCTCTCTGATTTATTTCTAATGTACACAGTACCTCTGATTTAGGAACACAACTGCATTTCCGAAAATAAGCCCGGGCGCCATAATTCCTTTCAAAATACCTCTCAAAAACTCATACCTGTTGTATCCCCACAATGCCCTATGCTTCATTATCCCGTCATTTCTTCGCCCTTTTGCGTCAAGTGATTGCTCATGCTTTTCAATGTATACCAATCCTTCGTTTACCCATACCCCGAGATATTTATATTCTGCCACTCTGGGTATTTCATGGCATTGTATTTTAAGACCCTGACCAGTTGTACCGTTGAAAATCATCAGACCCGACTTAACTGCGCTAAAACTGAAGCATAGAGCGTGCCCTTCGCCTCCGCAATACTCAGCTAGAGTTTGCTATTCTTCCTGACTCTCGGCTAGCTGCAAAATATCGTCTGCGTACATCAAACTGGGGAGGCGCTGCTATACCGTCTTTCCACTTAATCTATATGACAGGTTAAAACCAAGGTTACTTTCTTGTATCCTCCGTTCTAGGTTTATCACATAAAGCATGAACAGCAGCAGTGATAGAGGACAACCTTGTCTTATTCCTTTGCACACATTAACAGCTTCCGTACTTCTTTTCCCTTCTCATGTAATTTCTACTTTGTTTTCCCGGTGATCTCTCAACCTGTGAACTCTGTGATCTTTTAATATGTTCAACAGGAATCCTCTGTTTACGTTGTCGTTGTCGTTTATGTCCAGGAAGGCCAAATACAAAGGTCTATTTACCCCTCTAGATATTTCGATGCATTGGGTAAGCACGAACAGGCTATCATCTAAGCGCCTACTATTTCTAAAGCCGTTCTGAAGTTCTTCAATTTCACCGCCTGCATGGCCAACCTGTACATAACATATGTTGTGTTAATCGGCCTGTAGGATTTTATGCGCACCCTGTCTCCTTTTCCTTTATAAATCAAATTCATTTTTTTCTGCCGCCAGCTGTGCGGAATTTGCTTACTCGTTATGACTGTTTCCAAAGCTTTTAACAACGTTTTCTTACGTTTTGGACAAAGTTCATTAATCAGCTTGATTGGAATTGCATCTATTCCTGTAGATGTGTTTCTAGGAATATTTTTTTCCGCCTTTTTCCTGTTTAGATTGGTCAGTTCTAATCTGGGTTGCATTCTGCTATCTTGTGTTGCTTCCTAAATTGCGAAATTACCTTATCGTCGCTCTTAAATGACTCGGCTATAACTGCTGTAATGTAGTTCACTGCGTTGCCTCCCTTTAAACAATTTCCCTCCTTATCTGCTTTCTTTGATTCTTTTTCCCTTGCCAGCTTATATGGTTCCAGAATTTTCTTTTTCGGCCTCTTATCGTGTATGTCAGCCATCCAGCGATCGATGGACAGCTTTGATTTACTTTGGACCAGGGCGTGTACCTCAAGTTTCTTTAGTCGATATGATTCCCATTTTTGGTCGATTTCCTCGTGAGATACCTGTGCTCTCTTTGCCTCTCGGTATTCCCTTAAAGCAGCCCGTCGCTGTTCAATGGCTTCCCTGATTTCTTTATTCCACCAGGTCCGTGGCTTCCTCTTTCCATTACAGCGGTTTGCTACTTTAACCTCCTGAATTTTCCTCCTTATGAGTAAATCAACCTGGTCATAATCCCAGTCTTCCATGGGGCTTTTCTCTATTGCTTCCTCTATGTCTGCTACTATCTGCGCTATTTGATCGCCGTTTAATTTTGCGTTTACGTTTTGACTAAGCTACATTTTTCTTTTCATCAAGGGCCCCTGCAGACTAATACGTTTATGATCACTTCCCAGACTGCACTTCCCTTCTTCGTCTATTTACATTTTTGTGACCTTGTTATAAATTCCCTGCGACATTAGACATTAGTCAATGGTCGTCTGCCTGTTGCGGAGTTCCCACGTGATTTGTCCTTCGCATTTTGTTTCTCTATTTGCCATAACTAGATCGTGTCGCTCACAGAAATCTAGCTCTAGCTTCCCGTTACAATCCGTGTATCCATCCAGATCGTCGATGTGGCAGTTCATGTCTCCCAGCCGAATAATATCGGCCATGTTTTCAAACTGGCTTATATCGTCACTGAGACATTCAACGAGATCCTTGTTTTCTTGCCTGCATTGGTGTCATGATCCTAAATAAACTACCCCTAGCCATGTGCTTATGCCGGCCATTGTTCCTGATAACCAAGATATGTTCTTTACAAGATGATTTTATTCTTTGTCAATTTGTTCCCTGGTGTATCAATATACCTTCCCCTCCACCATTTTTTTCCGTTCTCGTACTGTTGCACCCTTCCCAGACGTAGCCTTCTATAAACGGCGGATCTTCTAGATCCCTGAGATGAGCCTCGCATAGAGCGTACACACCTATTTTGTCATCCTTCAACTGCTATTCTATCTCTAGCCATTTCGCTCTTTTTCTACCTCCTTGCGTATTTATGTAGCCGATCCTAGTGTTAAATCTCTTTTTTGTACTTTTCTTTCTCGACCACCTCCTTGCCATTTTTTGGGGCTCAGCCTCCGTTATTACGCTTTCATCTGCTTCACTTCTAACTACCCCTGTGCACGGAGCCCTCACTGACCACCTAAAAAAGCCACAGCCCTGCCTGCCAGGTGCCAGCCGATCTCTGCTACCACCCTTCTGTTAAAATGATATGCCATCTCGCTGAAAAGCCCTACAAAAACCTGCTTTATGCACCTCCCTGTTTACCTCAACCACTTCGAAACGCTTCTCCAGGCTTAACTTTCTTATGTCCTGATTAACTGTCACCACTTCCTTTTCCAGCTTTCCGTTCAATCCTAGCACCTCCGGTACTGAGCATACAACTATCTGCGCTTGCTGTGTTATCTCCCTAATATCGTCAACTCCCTTAGCTGCTATCCACCACTCCTTCTGGGTTATCATTTAGGACATCGTTTAGCCCCGCGGCTATTGTCACCATATTGCGCTCTGCGGAATTTTTCAGCAGCCTATTTTTACTCTCTTTCAGCGCTGCCCTCATTGTCATCCCTGGGAAGGTTCCAACTAACACTCGCTTATCAACCTTTACATGTTCCATGATATCTTGTTTGCATCTGCTCATGTTGGAATCCCCGGCGATAAGCACTGGGCATTTGCTCTCTCTCTCCCAACTGTTGGCTCCTGCTTTCGGTTATCTGTGTACTTCTCTCTGGGATTTTCATTCTCCCTTACTTCTTCCTTTTCTCCCGACTTCTTAGTAGCTGCTCCTATATAACTGTCGGTTCGGATCCGCCTGACCTACTTTGCTTATGCCTTCCATGCCAGTGCTGGTCCCAGCCACGGGGCCCGCACTGGAATGTCCGTCCTCGTTGTTTCCAAAGACGAAGTCGGCCATTTTTTTCTATTTAGGGAGCTGTCCCAGCAGCTTCTGATTTTCTGCCCATAATAAACCTACTTCATTTTCTAAGGCATCCACACGAGACACTATAAATCCCCCTTTTCTCGTTCAAATCTATCTAGGCGCCACCGACACAAAAAGTCACGGCCTTCCGCTTCATCTACCGAGTCACAACGCGTTTCCTTGAGATTAAGCTGCGCCTCACACTGAGTAAACTTTACCCTCTTTTGATTGCACATCTTAAGCATGCATCAACTGAACTATTTCTACTGCGAATTCTCAGAATATACAAACTGCAAAAGAAATACACAAAACCGACTAGAAACATGCGATAAAATAAATAGTGCGAATGCCAATAGCCTAGAAAAAAGAATATTTATCTAAACAAAATATTTAAAGAATGATCGCCGAGAAAACCTAGCTGCCGGCACGAAATACCAGGCCGCTAGGACAAAGAGCTAAAATCTATTCTTTAGGCAGCACTTAACCTAACTAGCTGAAGACGATAAAGTTAAAGAAAGAACTCATCTATTTAATGGTTTCGGAAGCTCCCGCTGTCGCCAGTCCGTCCGTTTCCGGTAGCCACGTGCAATCGGAGGAGCGATGGAACGCACGTCCGCACCACACGGCTGTCAACTGTCAACTGTGGAAAATCGCGCTGGATGGATGGATGGATGGATGGATGGATGGATGGATGGATGGATGGATGGATGGATGGATGGATGGATGGATGGATGGATGGATGGATGGATGGATGGATGGATGGATGGATGGATGGATGGATGGATGGATGGATGAATGGATGAATGGATGGATGGATGGATGGATGGATGGATGGATGGATGGATGGATGGATGGATGGATGGATGGATGGATGGATGGATGGATGGATGGATGGATGTGGATGGATGTGGATGGATGGATGGATGGATGGATGGAATATAGGAGCGTCCCCTTTGAAACACACACACACACACACACACACACACACACACACACACACACACACACACACACACGGTAGCAGTAGCTATCATGCTCATTTTTCTCCCTATATCTTAATTATTGATTTAGAATGGTTAACTAAACCATCATTCTATTTATTAAATTTTGTTCCTACGTTACTAACATTATGTCACTTCTCTGCTTTTAAGCCACCAATCTTCCAGTCGTTTTTTGCTAGTTTCCACCGCCAGTTTGTTCACCCGGCCACTGTTATCTCTAAACCCCAGAGCTTCAGAAACAGTTATTGCGCCTGCACCAACTTCCGGATGGATACCATTACATTCGAGTATAATATGGGCAATTGTTTCACTGGAGTTTCCACATACAGCACATGCGTCATCTCCATTGTTAAATTTCTTTTTGTAGCTGCGTGTTCTAAGGCACCCTGATCTAGCTTCAAAAAGTAGGGCCCTGCCTCTTGAGTTATCAAAGAAATCTTCCTTCCTGATCTGCATTTTTCACTTTCGGTAAAATTCCACACTCTGATTCTTTTCCATCGAATTTATCCAATTTTTACCTTCTTTGTTTTTCACCTGTTGTTTATTGCTCTTTATTTCTCCGTCCTTGTTACTAGCATACTTACTAGTTAGTTTCCTAGTTCTTTTCCTCCATTGTGAGTCAACGCTTTTTATGTACAGGTATTTAAATACTTTAGCTGCCCATCTGCTACTGTCCAATTTCCTCAGGCGTTCCTCATATAATATTTTACTCTGAGCTTCCCGCACTTCGAAAGATGCCCAGCCCATATCTCCCTGTACCGCCTCATTTGTAGTTTTGCCGTGGGCACCTAGTGCTAATCGTCCAACGGATTTCTGATTTGTTTCTAATGTCGACTGTACCTCTGATTTTAGGCACAAAACCGCATTTCCGAAAGTAAGTGCGGGCACCATAATTCCTTTCCAAACACCCCTCAAAACCTCATACCTATTGTATCCCCACAATGCCTTATGCTTCATATCCCGGCATTCCTTCGCCCTTTGGCCTTAAGTGATTGTTTATGCTTTCCAATGTATGCCAATCCTTCGTTTACCCATACCCCCAGATATTTATATTCTGCTACTCTAGGTATTTCAAGGCCTTGTATTTTAAGACCCTGATCAGTTGAGCAGTTGAAAATCATCAGACCCGACTTAACTGCGCTGAAACTGAAGCCTAGAGCGTCCCCTTCGTCTCCGCAATACTTAACTAGAGTTTGCAATTCTTCCAGACTCTCAGCTAGCAGCACAATATCGTCTGCATACATCAAACCGGGGAGGCGCTGATCTACCGCCTTTGCACCTAATCTATATGACAGGTTAAACCCTAGGTTACTGTCTTGTATCCTCCGTTCCAGGTTTATCATATAAAGCATGAATAGCACCGGTGATAGAGGACCGCCTTGTCTTAATCCTTTTCATACTTTGACATCCTCCGTACTTCTTATCCATTCCCACGTAATTTCTACTTTGTTATCCCGGTATATATCCTGTAGGAACTCTATTATCTCATAACCGATACCTTCTTCTTTTAATATGTTCCACAGGAGTACCCTGCTTACGTTGTCGTACCCCCGTTTATGTCCAGGAAGGCCAAATACAAAGGTCTATTTTCCACTCCAGATATTTTGATGCATTGGGTAAGCACGAACAGGCTATCATCTAAGCGCCTACCAATTCTAAAGCCGTTCTGAAGTTCTCCGAGTATCTTGTTACTTTCAACCCATGCTTGCACCTTTAATTTCGCCGCCTGCATGGCTAACCTGTACATAACAGATGTTATGGTAATCGGCCTGTAGGATTTTATGTGCATCCTGTCTCCTTTCCCTTTATAAATCAAATTCATTTTACTCTGCCGCCAGCTGTCCGGAATTTGCTTATTCGTTATGACTGTTTCCAGAGCTTTTAACAACGTTTCCTTACTTTTTGGACCGAGTTCATTAATCAGCTTGATCGGAATTCCATCTATTCCTGTAGATGTGTTTTTAGGAATATTTTTGTCTGCCTTTTTCCAGTTTGGACTGGTCAGTTCTAAGCTGCTTTGTATTCTGCTACTTTGCGTTGCTTCCTGATTTGCGGAGATTACCCTATCGTCGCTCTTAAATGACTCTGCTATAACTGATGTAATGTAGTTCACTGCGTTATCTCCCTTTAAACAATTTCCCTCGTTATCTTGAATCCGATCCTGATTTCTTTGATTCTTCTTCCCTAGCCAGCTTATATGATTCCAGAATTTTCTTGCTCCGCCTCTAGAGGCATCGTGTATATCAGCCATCCAGCGATCGGTGGACTGTCTTATTTTACTTTGGACGAGGGCCTGCACCTGAAGTTTCTTTTGTCGATATGATTCCCATTTTTGGTCGATTTCCTCCTGAGATACCTGTGCTTTCTTTGCCATTCGGTGTTCCCTTGAAGCAGCAGCTCGTTGTTCAATAGCTTCCCTGATTTCCTTATTCCACCAGCTCCGTGGCTTCCTCTTTCCATTCCAGCGGTTTGCTACTTTAACCTCCTGAATTTTCCTCCTTATGAGGAGTTCTACCTGTTCATAATCCCAGTCTTCCATGGGGCCTTTCTCTATTGCTTCCTCTATGTCTGCTGCTATCTGCGCTATTTGATCGTCGTTTAATTCTGCGGTTACGTTTTGTCTAAGTTCCATTTCTCTTTTCATCAAGGGCCCCTATCTTCAGACTAATACGTTTATGATCACTTCCCAGACTACACTCCCCTTCTTCGTCTATTTCCATTTTTGTGACCTTGCTATAAATTTTCTGCGAAATTAGACAATAGTCAATGGTCGTCTGTCTGTTGCGGAATTCCCACGTGATTTGGCCTTCACATTTTGTTTCTCTATTTACTATAACTAGATCGTGTCGCTCACAGAAATCTAGCATTAGCTTGCCGTTACAATCCGTGTATCCATCCAGATCGTCGATGTGGCCGTTCATGTCCCCCAGTAGAATAATATTGGCCCCGTTTCCAAACTGTCTTATATCGTCACTGAGACATTCAACAAGATCCCTGTTTTCTTGCCTGCATTGATGTCCTGTTCCTAAATAAACTACCCCTAGTCATGTGCTTATGCCGGCAATTGTTCCTGAAACCCAGATATGCTCTTTACAAGATGATTTTATTCTTTGCCAATTTGTTCCCTGGTGTACCAACATACATACCCCTCCACCCTTTTTTTCCGTTCTCGTTCTATTGCGCGCTTCCCAGACGTAGCCTTCTATAAACTGCGGATCTTCTAGATCCCTGAGATGAGTCTCGCAAAGAGCGTACACACCTATTTTGTCATCCTTCAACTGCTGTTCTATCTCTAGCCATTTCGCTCTTTTTCTACCTCCTTGCATGTTTATGTAGCTGATCCTAGTGTTAAATTTCTTTTTTGTACTTTTCTTTCTCGACCTACTCTTTGCCATTTTTGGGGGCTCAGCCTTCATTATTACACTTTGTGGAGCAATCGCGGCGCCACCTAGGCAGTGCAGTTTCCTATTAGAAAAGAATAAGGCCGTTTGAGACACAAAAACGGTTGCACTGATTTAAATGACAGGGTCAAATGACCATGAAAGTACGCACAGAGAGTAGCTGGAAGCGGGAATTTAGATCAGAGATTCGGGCTTCCAGAAAAAGGAGTGCGTTTTAGCCTGATTTCGGGAAACCAAGGCACTCAAGTAAGACTAGAGATTGAATCTTGTATTTCGCACTGCGAGAGAACAGCACACAACAAAATTAAAGATTATGGGTATCACTTGTTGCCTAAACCGACTTTCGGAAATGCTCCAACGATAACATTCTTGCTATACCGCAAACATTCGCTGAAAGCTTTGATTTCTGTCGCCTGAGACAGGCCAGCGCTTCACCAATCTTGATAGGCAAACAAAAGTCTGAGCATAGCTTTGAGGCCGCTCTCTCCAGAAACTCGCACTAGACTTGAAGGCATGAAGGGGATCATGTTGGGAACAGCGCTAACACAGGACGGAGCGAGAACACAACACAGGTGCTGACTCGCAACTTGCGTTTTTATCAGAAATACATATATATACCCAGTCGAAAGAAACTACAGAAAATTTCTGATGGTCTGTAGTCCTGTCGTATTTTTCACCCGTAGTCTGACGTTCATTGTTTGTAGTTTTGTATTGTGATGTTCATTGTCAGTAGTTCTGTATTGTGACGTTCATTGCCTGTAGTTCTGCACTGTGATGTTCATATTCTGTAGTGCTGTATTTTTACGTTTTGTAGCCTATTGTTCTATATTGTGATGGCATGCATTCTGATGTCCCGCAATCTGACATTCCGTACTCTCATGTTATGCAGTCCAAGGGTGCATGTTCATTTCATATACTGATGTGACTTTCTTCTCTTCTATTGTGAGAATAATCACACGTGCAAAATACAACCACAGCAAAGGGGGGAAAATTAGTCGAATGCGATCGTAGTCATTAAGTGGGCTATTTTGCAGTCATGTAGACCTGGCAGCTCTGCACAAAAAAGTGTGCAAGCATGCCTAAGACATGCGAAACAACACTTGCGAGGAGCCGCCTTTATTTGGAATCCATGAAGCTGTATTTCCAGAAGGCGCTTGAACGGGAACACCTGAATGACAAAAAGATGCAGATTTCAAATAAACACCTATTTAAAATGCATTTTTAAACAAAAAAAGTGGTTTCGATGAAGGAAAATTGATGTCGGGTATTTTGAAGGTAACTGAAAAATGAAAGAATTATTTTGTGGTTCTCCATAGACACTGGCTATGGAAAATGTTGTTGTGGCAGGCTCAAGAATATATTAAACCTCATTGTGCTCATTATGTGGATTTATAATGGACAGCACTAGGCCATTTTTGTATTACCGTTTTATCAAATCATAGCCCGTTTCTCCTACATAGGTGGTTGAATGCCAAAGTAGTAAGCCTTCATATCGAGCAATAAATGTTTAAAATGTTTAATGAAGCTAATTGAAAAGGACTAAAAATTACAATTAGCACGTGTTTAGCCTAACCAATAATGCACACAGATATGCTGAGGACCAGCCAGTATGTAATAACTCTTATAACTGCGGCCCATGCAAATATCTCAATGCTAGGAAAAACTTGTGAAATTGCAATAGCTTTTATATCCTACTATAAGCCTATAAGCTTTTATATTAGAAAACTGAGCAACCTATTAGCTACCCCTAGAAAGCAAGCATAACTACGCTGCAAAAAACATTCTGTGCATGAATTACTCTGTCACCCATCAGAAGGAATACACTGTAAATCTTACCCTAGAAGAAAAGGGGCAGACTTTTCTGCGCCAGGTCTTCGCTGCAACTCGCCTCCTTCAGCAAAAGCCAGGAGTCTGCACAAATAAAATCGTTAATTATTTCGTAATCAATTCTTGATTCCATTTTATAAAGACGACAAAATCACGATTTGGACGACAACTTTAGATATTTTCCAAGAAACTTATTGCTCACCTTGAAGCATTGATTTACTACTGATACCCTGTTTAGCATAATATAGAATATTGCAAGGGTTAGTATGCTTAAATATAACTACTGCTCTGACCATGGTCAAACAACTGCTGTATACTGTTCGAAACGAGCAACACATGTTTAGCGTTGTTAAAATTTGCAGAAGATAAGGCTTTTTTTTTTTCATGCTAGCCCAGTTCGGCTATGTAAGTGACTCAAAACTGCTAGCATAATTGTTGGTGCCTAACAACCAACTTGCACATTCAGCCAGGCAGTCATTGATGATGACAAAACCGTTTTGTGTGATCTCATCAGCCTTCCCCTACACTGTATTCCAAACAGCAGCCATGGTCCTTAAGCAGGATTGTTTGCAGCTTGTTGATAGCCACGGTTAAACCATCAACAGCATCAGTTTCAGAAATACCAAAAACAATACAATTCCAATTATGTTCTATACAGCCGCCACAAAACCAAATGAAATCTCTTCTGCATGGAAAGATGTTTTTGTTTACCTGACACTGATGCCACTCCCACAGGGTGAGGTGGAGCGAACGCTCTTGAGACGGCTCTGCTACAAAGGCTTCCTGTCACGCTCCTTGTACTTCAGTCCCCCAGAAGTAAACGGAAATCAGCTTGCAGAAGTCGGAATCCTATCGGAGATTGAATTGGTCCATACAATTTCCATGGCCGAATTTGACCTGTAAAAACACAAAGGTTAATGTAATTATTGCGGTTGATTCTTTAGATAAATAACACTTGCATCATTCAAAAGAAGCACGCATTTTATTCTAGTTGTTGAAGAGACAAAAGCACCTGACTGAAGGAATTTTGAAACAACCAAGTGCAAGTTATTTAGAATATACTTTAATCAGTAAGGCTAACCTATATGATTTTATAGTGTGATCATAAATTGAGGACAATGTAGCAAACTATATTGAAAAGAAAAACATAGGTACATCCTTGTTGGCAGGAACAGAGGAATTGCTCATAGCAAAAATGAAATGCAGAAAACGTAGTTGAATCAAGAATGGACATCAGCAGTATTAAAAAACCAAGATAATGAAAGGCTGATGGAGCAGATTCAAGAAAAGGCAAGCATAGAAGGGGGAAAAGATAGGAAAGCAGGTTTACAAATATAACGTGACTGCAGGTTGCTCATGACTGAAATTCTTTGATCAATATGGGAGAGCCTTTTGTCCTGCAGTGTGTATAGTCACAGTGATGATGCAGAAAATTATGTCATCAAAAGTTCCTTGTTGTCCCATCCAAAAATGTATACTCTCTGCCCACAGTCTTATCGAAAATTTGCAAGCTCTAATAT
The DNA here is from genome assembly GCF_055883805.1 of Amblyomma maculatum. Classification (NCBI taxonomy): domain Eukaryota; kingdom Metazoa; phylum Arthropoda; class Arachnida; order Ixodida; family Ixodidae; genus Amblyomma; species Amblyomma maculatum. Next base: position 222,467,670 of record NC_139345.1, read on the forward strand.
ACTCTATAGGATGCACTCTAACATTCAGATTCTTTCTTTTACAACTTTTCTTGTGATTATGCATCTCACTGCTCAAAAACTTGTTGAAGCTAAAAGGATTTCTTATAATAGCAACAAGCCGTTTAATGCCATTGCAGCTATTGTGAAGAAACCTTATTTAAGGTAGAGTAGCTTTCTAAATTTGAAACAAGGCAGTCACTACCAACTCTGGGCAGTTTAGCTTAGCCATTTCATGACAAAAAAGTGATAAACTTGTACAACGTTTCTTTCGAGCGATATAAGGGTGTGTGTGTGTGTGGGGGGGGGGGGGGAGGCTTCCTTTACTTTGCATTGTGTCTACACGCGTGGCCGCACTGACCGCGACCAGTGCGGCCACGCAGTCACTCCCTCTTCACTATTAACGACTCTGTGGACGCGTCTCTCGGCCGCTATTGCAGCACACAGGGGGGAGCAGACATCATCACAGCAGAGAGGGCAGACCAGCCCCTTCTCAGCAACTTTTGTGGAAGCCCACCCATGGGGCGGAGGGCTTCAATGGACTAAGAAAATTGCGGACGAGACTCAAGCAGCCTACCCTATTATTTGTATCGAAATGTGTATATTTCGATTCCGTTGTAACCCACCTTGTCCTTTATTATTGTTGTTCACCACCTTGACTTCCTCATCTTGTTTAGGCGCTTCAGATGATTAGCATATACCCGGACTGGCAAACAATGTTTTTTTTTACTTCCTTTTTTGCTTATTTCAATAGTACCCCTTCCTGCTACTACTTTTATAGCCATCGGCAATGGCTCTGGCCCCCTGCCTCTCTAATAGCTCGGCTTCCATCGGTTGGATATTATAAAGTTTAGGGAGCTGCATACCATCTCTTGCAGCAACCATTTGTAAATTTCTAAAAATAGGTACCTCAATAAAGAAATAATATGCCTGGAAATAAGCTATGAGCTGTGGTAAATATCAGTCACTATTTCTATCATCGTAATTAGCCAGCCTGTTGACAAGATTCATTATTTAACTTTTTAATCTGCAATTTGAGGGAGTATAGATATTGAGCATGATGCCATTGCAGTTTTGGAACAAAGAAACGGCAATTCAGAAAAAATTTATAACGTACTATTTAGTATATTTGGTTCCGCCCAATTAAATAATTAGTCGACTTACCGAATAGACTTTTTTAGTGTCGCTCTATGCTCACAGGTGCTGACGGGAATTTTGTTAAGCGGCATGATATCATCCGATCCACATGTTTCTCAAGACGTAGCGTTAACGTCGCCCCCATCATTTAGTGGAAAATTAAGCCCGCGAAGCTCAAAAAATTTCAAGCAGCACAAACTCCGTGCGCCCAACTGCGACGTGATCGTAACGCTTTTATCCGACAGTTGGCAAAGCGCTGCCGGATTTGCGCTTTCTGCGCTGCTGAGGACAGAGTTTCGCTGTTCTGCTGTTTAGAGGTAAGTATGAACAACTGCTGACATAGCGCCTTTACGTTGTGTCAGCTGCAGCTGCTGGAGTTTATCTCCGAGCCAGCAGAAACACATACACTGCTGTGGGTATCGCTGCGGGCGCGAATCTGGCCGCGCTTTATCAAGCTACGGATGACAGCGCTGTAATCATGGAGAATTAGGGCACGTACAGCAAGCTGTCACGTAGCATTTTTAAATTTCGCCAGCTTTGATTTGTGCGGAATAAAAAGGGCCATGGTAAGGCTACCTGAGAGGAAGCACCTGGGTCAGTTCCGTCTCTGCACTTGAAGCCGCTCTTATTCAGACGTGAGCAATTGAGCTATTTATAAGGTCAATTAATAATAGTTGTCTAATTAATCAAGTAGGCAGATAAATGGTATAGAAGGTGTCTTACTTAACATCTAACGGCAAATTCAATTGATTTTGTTTGGAAACAACTCTTTCATCTTTTATTTTTTAATCTCTGCAGTGTGCCCACCTCCGCTCATATAACCTGTACAGAGAGGCACTGAGGCATAGGGGCATCTCCTTTCCCAGAGCAATGTCTCATGCATCGCCGTTTACATATATGCCGCATCATGGTAACTTCGCGTCGTTAAAGAGGTGCTGTCACATGCCTGCGGCCGAGAGCGGAAAACACACAAAAGAGGTCAGTACTCATATAGTGCACCGTCTGCCTTTTCCGAAACAACTTAATGACTAGACATAAGACAATAAAGTAACGTTCCCCAAACTATGGCTACAACACAATCATTGTTGAGGTTACGGTCAATAACATTGCATCCGCGCATTTTTACATGAGCTATAGTAGGCCACCGCCCAGTTGTAATAGCTCTCTAAAACAAAAAGTAGCGGGAAAGTATGCCTGGACCACTGTTACCTGCCATGCCTAAAGCGAATTTTAAACTAAAGGGACAAACGCTGAAAGCCGATTAAAAAATTAAAGCATTCCGCAAAAAAATAAAAGATGATGCCAAGAGCAGCTATTTACAGTTAAACTGGGGCCAAGTAGCACGACGAAGACGACAAAAAAGAAATAAGAATTTAGAAAACGAATTAGAAGGTGAAGGAGACGAACATATCCGAAGCGGCGTACAATTAGAAGAAATAAAGCATGCACAAAACCATGAAAATGCACAGATAATTAGGAGGGTGTGTTCAAAAACACAAGCGCAGAGACAGCACAAAGAAATGCATTATCAAAAAAAAAAGGCAACAAAAAGAAAATAGGCGAAAAATAAAAATAATAAAAGAAGAAATAACGGAAAAGTAGCATGAGCACGGGAGGGAAGAGGCAAAGTATTCATATTTTGGTTTGAGGAGACCAAACAGAGAGGTAGAGGATTGGCAAGTGTGTTTCTGATGCAAGCAGAACTTCAGTCATATTTTTTTCGGTGTGAAGAACAGAAGCAAAGTGCTGAATTTATATTTGGCTTGAATAAGTAACAAAGATTGTAGCATTAAAGAATATCGAGAATTAGATAAAAGACACCAAGACACGAAAGTGAAAGCTCTTGGGTTGGCGCAGGACAAAAGCGAAAAACAAAACTTACAAAAATTATTTTAACAAAGAAAATGAGAATAAGCACCCAGTGGAGATTGGGAGCGAGGTGGAGGCAGTTTATGCTTCGTTCTGGTATATTTCCGATTATGCTGGTAAGGGGAGGATTGCGGCCAGCATATGGAAAAGATGCGCCCCAATGCTTAGCGTACTTCGATCAGTGACGCGTCACCCTCACTCGACCGAAGGAGCCATGTCTCAAATCAAAGTCAAATACACTACGCTAATGTGCTAACTGTGCGATGTAAGCTCAGGAACACCCTCGCCTATTGACGTCATTCATCTGAGGCCTGCCACTATGAATTTCCTGCCATTGACTGTTCTTGACCCTTCTGAACCATAGAAGGTCGCATATCGCAATTATTTTTTGATGAAATAATTTGCAGGCGCCAATTCTTTTTTCCCTTCGATCGCATATATATGTCACCGCTCGAGAGCTCGAGACGAATGGGCTCGTGTCTGCATGTACAAACACGAGCGCACTTGTCAGCACGTTTGGAGCATAGACTGATTTAGTAAAAATAGGCTATGGCTGGAGTCGTACACGACGGAATAAAGAGAAATATTACCGCATTTGTTTCGTTGAGGACGCGATGATCATCCCATCTTTCTCATTTACATGCTATGTTATGACACTGTAACGCGAGGATCGCAGTTGAAAGCCACTAAATACAGGAACGAGCAAAATTTTCTATTCGGCAGGTCGGAGTGACGAGCCAATCGACACATGCATTTCTGTTCGCGCGATGTGTGCCGCCGTCGCGTTCGCGTGAGTTTTCGCGTACATGTAGCTCAGCCCAAAAAGCGCATTTCGCGATAAGCATGAACAAAAATACAGAATCGATCCGCGCTCTACAAGGCGTTATCATTGAAGATCTGAAAGGTTGGCGGCAATATTTTGCGACACACAGCACAGCTCGAGTTCTCCAGGCAAGACTAATAACGTTTGTACTTGGCTGCTCGCGAACTGTATTCTGGCACTTTTATGCTTTTCATGCTAGGAGCCTAGAGGCAGTGCTCAAGATCAAGGTGGTTGCTTAGGGTAAGAGTGAGGGTTTAGAAACTTCACCCGTCGTCGTAGATGCTGAAAGTAGAAAACAATGACAAACATCACGTTACGTACCTTCCGCGCATCAGGCTCGGCGTTTCCGGTTCAGCCTGCTAAGCTCTCTACTCCATCCCTACATTTCTTCGTCTGCGGTTAAGTGCAGCGTTACGATTCATTTCTTGCTTCGGAATACAATTCAAAACACATCGTAGCAAAGAGACGCTTACCTGTAATATGAAATATAGGTGTAATGTGGTGTGCGCCGCGCGGATTTTCTTCGCCTTCCCAAAATCTTCAACATCGCTCTGTCGAAGTTTCCAATGTCCCGCGGTGAGGACTTTCGCACTGTGTCTTCTCAGATGATATAGCACCTGTGTTCGTGCTCGTGCGTTTCTGTTCGTGCTCACGAACAGAAACGTCGCAGATAGAGCATAAAATCACCGAAGGAGAAAGACGACTGCACAGGCAGCACTGCCGTGATCCGCGAGACGAACAACGCGGCGTCTTGCTTACTTGAGTGGACGAGGAGGAAGCGGAGAAAGAAACAAAAAAAAAAAGGGGGGGGGGGGGGGGCTGTAGACTGCCGGCGCGCGGATAGTGGGAGAAGGAAGAGGGGAGGAAAGAAGAGAAGGCAGATGGTCGCTCGCTTCCCGCTCTTGGTGGAGAGGGAGAGAGAGGTATGAAGGGTGAAGGGGAAATGGCCACCTTGCACTCCCGGAGACAGGGAAGTCTCCCCCGGGCTTGTGACAATGGGAGCCGGGCACCGGCGCAACATGCTCTATCATAGTCGGATTCAAGAGCGGCGGCGGCAGCAGCTCTACTGGCGGCCCATACAAACTTAGCTAGCGCGAGAATATTTCCTTCAGGCGCGAATGGAGGTAACATATTTGTACATTAATTATCGTAAGGAGCACGAAATAATTGTGGAAAAGGCCAATCTTTGCTTTTGAATACGCAATGCACTTTTATCGGGGTCTTTAAATATTGTTACGGGGTAGTTCAGCTTGTAGCACAGGGCGGACACCGAAGACAAGGCTTTCAAACAGACGTTCTCTGCAGGCACCAGCCGACGCTGTTGAACGTCGTCTTCTCTCAAACTCACGAGAGTCTTCTTCTTCTTTCCTTATGCGTATGCACCGCCTAATGTGACACTACCTCGCCGGCTGAAAAGCACCGTCCCAGTGCGTACTGGCGTCCAAACCAGGGTCCGTGTAGTACGGCTTTAGGCGTGCAACATGGACCGTCTCGGTGCGTGGTGTAGAGGCATGGCGGACGGGATGAAAGGGCGCAATTTCGTATGTCACTGGTGTCACTTGTCGTAATATACGGTAGGGTCCTGTATAACGGGGCAACAGTTTTTCCGAGAGGCCAACGTGGCGAGCTGGAGTCCAAAGCAGCACGAGAGAGCCGCAATAATACTCGGTGTTGCGATGACAGCAATCATAGCGACGTTTCTGGGAGTGCTGAGAGGCTGCGAGTCGTTTGCGAGCAACAACGCGGGCAGCATCAGCTCGGGCTATGGCGTCACGAGCATATGAGCTGGCAGTGGTGACAGACGGGAGCAGGCTGTCAAAAGGAAGCAGAGGTTCACGGCCGTATAGAAGATAGAAGGGGGAGTAGCAGGTAGTGTCGTGACGCGACGAATTGTAAGTGAATGTCACAAATGACAGCGTTATGTCCCAGTCACGGTGGTCATCAGAAACGTACATAGACAACATGTCAGTCAGTGTCCGGTTAAGACGTTCGGTAAGCCCGTTCGTCTGTGGATGGTAGGCAGTCGTGAAAGAATGACGAAGGTTGCACAGCCGTAGGATCTCGTCGACTATACGAGCCAGAAAGCAACGGCCACGGTCGGTAAGTAGTTGGCGGGGAGCTCCATGGACGAGTATAACGTCGTTGAGGAGGAAAGCAGCGACATCAGTTGCACAACTGGTTGGTATTGCTCGTGTGACCGCGTAGCGTGTTGTGTCATCAGTGGCCACCGCAATCCATTTGTTCCCCGACGCGGACAGTGGAAAAGGCCCTAGAAGAGCCAGACCCACTCGAGAAAATGGGTCTATGGGGATGTCGATTGGCTGCAGAAGTTCAGCTGGTAAAACTGATGGCTTTTTCCGGTGTTGACAGCGGTCACAAGCAGCTACGTAGCGGCGGACTGCGCGAGATAGGCCTGTCCAAAAGAACCGACGACGCACACTGTCGTATCTGCGAGAGACGCCTAGATGACCCGCTGTAGGAACGTCGTGAAGCTGTTGAAGGACGGCTGAGCGTAGGTGCTGAGGGACTACTAGTAGAAGGTCGGGGCCATCAGGTCGCATATTGTGCCGGTATAAGGGGCCGTCGTGGAGCACAAACAAAAGAAGGGAAGGGTCATGGCGATCGGCGCTGAGGCGATTGATAATTTCGCGAAGCTGAGGGTCCTGGCGTTGCTCACGGCGAATGTTGGAGAAATCAGAAATAGAGAGCACGCAAGCGTCATTGTCACATTCAGGTTGATTTGGCGGGAAATCGGCGTCTCGATGCAACTGGCCAGACTTATAAACTACTGAAAAATTGTACTCCTCAAGGCGCAAGGCCCAACGTTCAAGGCGGCCGGTAGGGTCTTTGAGTGTAGAAAGCCAGCACAGTGCGTGGTGGTCAGTGACTACTGTGAATGGCCGCCCATACAAAGGGCGGAACTTTGTAATGGCCCAAACTAGGGCTAAGCACTCACGTTCAGTGATGGAATAATTTTGTTCGGCCGCAGAGAGGAGTCGGCTGGCATAGGCGATGACGCGAGGTAAACCGAGCTGACGTTGTGAGAGAACGGCACCAATTCCATGACCACGTGCGTCGGTGCGTACTTCTGTGGGCGCTGACGGATTGAAGTGAGCCAACACTGGCGGACCGGTGAGGTGGGCAATAAGAGCGACGAAGGCGGCCGATTGTTCGTGGCCCCAGGTAAAGGAGACCTCTTTTTTCAGAAGCTGCGTGAGCGGACTGGCTATTGCTGCGAAGTTTGGTACAAATCGCCCGAAATATGAGCAAAGTCCGCTGCTAGATTTCGGTATAGGGAAATCCCTTACAGCGAGAATTTTGGTCCGGCTGGATTCCATGAGTGTTGACTAAATGTCCTAGGACCTTGAGTTCCCGGCGACCAAAGGTACACTTCTTGGAGTTCAACTGAAGTCCAGCTTATCGGAAGACGCCAAGAATAGCCTAAACACGATGGAGGTGGCCTTTAAAGGTTGATGAAAATACGATGACGTAATCGAGGTAGCACAGACATGTGGTCCATTTGAGCCCGCGTAATAGGGAGTCCATCATACGCTCGAATGTCGCAGGGGCATTACATAAGCCGAAAGGCATCACCTTGAATTGGTAGAGGCCATCCGGGGTGACAAAAGCCGTCTTTTCACGATCTCTTTCGTCAACAGAGATCTGCCAATATCCAGAACGGAGATCGATGGAGAAGTAGTTAGCACCATGCAGGCACTCGAGAGCGTCATCGATCCTTGGAAGAGGGTACACGTCTTTCTTTGTTATCTTGTTTAGGTGTCGATAATCAACGCAAAACCTCCAGCTGTTGTCTTTCTTTTTGACAAGTACTACCGGAGACGCCCAGGGGCTGCTCGACAGCTCAATAATGTTGCTTCATCATCATCATCATCATTTATTAACCCTTAAAGGTCCCGTTCGGGACATTACATAAGGGGGGGGGGGGGTAGTACAGGGTTATTCAGCAGTCATACATGATCATAAAAATATAAAAGTAATATAGAGGTATAGAAAAAATATATATATATATATAAAACAAATAACAAGATAACATAAAGACTCAAAATAGAAAAGGCAGGTAAAAAAAAAAAGGTGAAAGAGACAAGAGTAACAAATTCAGATAAGTCATGGCAGAGTGGCAAAAATATAAAAGAAATACAAATAACAGCTATGGAAGTAAAACCGGCTGGTCAGTTTGCAGGGCTTGGCAGCTGACATAAGGCACAGGAAGATTATTTTTTTTCATTGAGATAGTCGATTAGGAGCTGTCTGAATCTAGAAGGATTAGCCTCAATGACAATGTATTCGGGGAGGTTATTCCAGTTTTCAATCGCGCTGGGAAGGAAGGATTTATTGAAGGAATTGGTGGAGCCGTGCAAACGCTGTAAGCTTGAAGAGTTAAATAAAAGGCGAGATGGTCGTACCGGAGCTCGTAGAAGATTTTCTCGAAGTGCTGGAAAGTTAAAGTACAGTTTGTGAAAAAGACAAAGAATAGAAATTTTCCTGCGGAAAGCTAATGATTTGAGACCGAGAGATGATTTCAAGACTGTGATGCTGAACTGCGATTTGTACTGTGAGGTGATGAAGCGTGCTGCCCAATTCTGAATGGCTTCGAGTGAGTCTATCAAGTAGGTCTGGTGAGGATTCCATATTGATGAGGCGTATTCTAGTTTGGTTCGAATGTACGTTTCATATGCTAGTTGTCTGGTGGCTGCGGTGGACATGGAAAGTGATCTCCTGATGAATCCGAGTGATTTGGAAGCACTAGCACATAGTTTGGTGATGTGGTCAGCCCAAGTTAAGTTGGTTGTTATTTCGATGCCGAGGTACCTGTATGAATTTGTTTGAGAGAGCGCTATGGAGCTCAGGGAGTACGAGAAATGAAGAATGGAACGTTTACGTGAAATGTGCATGAATTTACATTTTGAGACATTGAGTTGCATTAGCCAGTCGGAACACCACTTCTGAATTCGGGTTAGGTCATCCTGTAATATTTCCTGATCTCTGCTATTGATGATGCGGCGATAAATGACGCAGTCGTCCGCAAAGAGACGGACGGATGATAAAATACCAGATGGCAAATCATTAATGAAAATTAGGAAGAGTAACGGAGCAAGAACCGAGCCAACATTTTCTCTACTTCTTCCTGAATGATCCTGCGTTCGGAAAGAGCAACTCTCTAAGGTCGTCGATGAATAGGTCGGGCATCTGCAGTATCAATACGATGTGTGACGACGGACGTTTGGCCCAGGGATCCGTGACCGAAATCAAAAATGTCGCTGTATGACCGCAAAAGGCCGGCAAGGGCGCTGGCATATTCGGGACGCAGGTCAGAGGCAACCATGGCTGAGATGCGGTCCTCCGGACTATGTGATGGGACAGGTTGTGCAGGTACGTCGGCGTGACGGTCGGACAGCACTGCAGAAATAGTAAAGCTGGACAAAGGCGACAGCTCGGCAAGGAAAATGCCCTCCGGGAGATCTTGTGAAGACATGCTGAAGTTGAGTACGGGAATGTAGGTGAGGTTATTCTCGACGTGTACAATGTTATGAGGTAGGACGATGTTGCGCTGTAGAGTGACTTCGGTGATGGGGTTGACAACGTAGTCGCCGTCAGGAAGGGAGGGAAAAGGAAAGGTGACATGGGCCCGTATACTGCCGCCTCGGGAGGTAGGCGAGTAAATGTACTGGAGCGGAGGCGAGGCTGGGATTGGTCAGCACTGGGGTCGTGAACACAATAGGGCAGGGCTAGGCGCAGAAGTCCGGAGGAACAGTCAATGAGAGCGGAATGGGCTGTTAAAAAGTCTAGGCCTAAAATCACGTCTTGAGGGCAAGTAGTAAGGACGGCGAAGAGCACAGGGACATGGTGGCCGGCGATGCTAACGCGTGCAGTGCACATTCCGATGATGGCAGCAGTGTTTCCATCAGCAACACGAACTGTAGAGGTGTTAGCGGGCGTAAGAACTCTTTTGAGGCGCTGGCGGAACGACGAACTAAGAACTGAAATATGGGCTCCAGTGTCACTGAGAGCGGGCACAGGGACTCGATCTGCGAGGACATTGATCAGGTTGCGGCGTGGTGCGATGGTCGAAACACAGTTGGCAGTCCGGATTGGTAACGCAGCGTCACGTCGGGGCGCTGCGTTGCCTAGTTTCCCGAGTAGGTGCCTTGGTACGTTGGGGACAAGCTGCGGCGACGAGCAGGTGTTCGGGAATGGTGGGCTTGAGGCGATGGAGAACGGCTAGGACGACGGCCTTGCTCTATGTTCTCAGTACGAAGATGTGCTGGGGTGACAGAAACGCGTCGTGGTGCATAATAGTTACGGCGGACAGGGCTGTAATAGGGTTGAGAGGGGGGAGCCGGACGGCTGCGGCAATAGCGGGACGTATGGCCAGCTCGACAGCAGACGAAGCAAATAGGCCTATCGCCAGATGTGCGCCACTCTGCAGGATTGCGGGTAGGGTAGCGCGGTGTGTAGGGCGGGGTTGTGGCAGCAGCAGCAACCACTGGGATTGGCTGTGGTGCAGGCGGTGGTGGGGCAGGATTTGAAACGAGGCCCACATTAGCGAATTCTTGGCGGGTAACAGCCTGTATCATAGCTATTGTTGCCTGTGCAGGAGGTGACGTATGTGTAACAGGAGTCAAGGCCTCTATTTCCCTGCGGACGATGGTAGTGAGGTTATTCTGACTTGAAGGCTGCTGTAACGTGGGCAAGTCGTCACATGAGGATGTAGTCGCCGTGTTGGGAAGGCGCTGAAACCGATGGATGATGCGGCGCTGCTTCGCCTGTTCGAAACGGCGACAGACTTGCAGGACTGAGTCCACCGTAGAGCAGTCTTTGCAGAGAAGTATATTAATGCGTCATCAGCGATACCCTTAAGTATATGGCCCATTTTATCATCTTCGGTCATGGAGGTATTCACCTTTCGACACAATGCGAGAACGTCCTGTATGCAGGCCAGGTATGACTCGGTTGACGATTGAGCCCGAGTAGCCAGGTCTTTTTTGGCTGCCAGAGCTCGTCCAATTGGTTTGCCGAATAAGTCCTGCAGTTTTTGTTTGCAGGTGTCCCACGTAGGCATCTCCTGTTCGTGATGTTCGTGATCTCCTAATGTGACAATATCACATCGTGAACGAGCCCTATTTGGAAGCTCTTAATTGTGCTTCTTTTTACTAATGCAATCATAATACATCGCCAAGTAAACAAATCAACATATTTTAGGCAGTTGAAAATAGTTATGCAAGCAAAATGAGAAAGTAAATATTGATGTTTGTCGGTAACATACACCTGTGTTGCTTTAAATCATTGAGCCGTGCATGCTCAGCCATCTTTTTATAAAGCACAAATTCCTGCGGTCATTTCGCTTGGCTCACTCGATACCTTTATTTAATCACGTGATTTTTCTAACTACTGTCCATTTTACTGCGCCTACATTTAGGGGAATACTGCCTTTTTCCAGATCAGGTTTATTTTTGTTCGAGTAACATCCACATACACACAGCTCCCACAAAACATAAAAAGAGCTAATTGACATCTAGGCCAAGAAATGGGCACTTCTAAAAGAAGTCTCATTTGAGACTTTCTGCTGACCCAAGAGCTACAAGCCTTCCTATAGCTCCGATTTAGCTCTGCTAACGCTACTCTAGTAGAAGTTTTGAAAACTTCTCGCCTAGAAAATTTGCATGCTTGTTCTAGACATTGCTTCTAGCTGTAGATCTGCTATAGCTGTGCTAGTAGACATTTTTGAACCCTCTTGGCTAAAACATTTCTATTCTTGTTTCAGATGTGCAACAATTTGCAGTTTCTGCTGGTTGTCCTCAATTCTGCTTGTGAGGTCACACAGTGCTCTGCTTTGAGAGCATTTTTTTCTCAATTTAATGAAATTACACATTTAACTGGAGAGAAGGCGAACTGATGAAGGCTTGTACTTTGTACAACACAATAAGGCACAGCTACAGATGGCACAAAGTCAGTTGGGCTGAAGAGAATTAAAATTTTAAATTTTTTTATAGAATTTTAAATTTTACTCCTTTGCCATTCCACCGATTATGTGCCATCTCTAGCTGTGTCTTATAGTGCTGTATAAAATGCAAGCCTTCAACAATTCATCCTCTCCCCAGTTAATTGTGAAATTTAAAATCTAGAAAAAAAATGTTCTCAAAGCAGAGTATTGTGTGACCTCATATGCAGAATTGAGGACAATGAGCTGAAACTACAAATCGCTACACTGAATAGTGAATGCACATGCTGAATGTATGAAGAACACATGCTTCTCCAGTCCGAATTTTTATTGCACTCCATGTACAAAAGTAAAAGCAATCAGCAAATAAACTTGTGGACAATATGGATTTGAGAAGCCTTTTTTGAAAGTTCTGCAAAAATAAATTCCAAACAACCTGCATTGGCAAAAAACAGTCAAGTTACAGGCATGCATGCAAATGCACTGGTGTAAACTCACTGGAACCATCCACCCAGAAGGTTCTGCATAAAAATATTGTTTTATAACTCGCATAGATATATAAAATCGTAATGCACACTGAAGGCATTGGCTGATGAGCTAAATTCAATGGCTTATTGTAAACTCCAAGTTCTGCCTTTTTCAGGGGTCTTTAAGGCATACAAGATTCCAGCAACCTGCCAAGACACCAAAAAGCTCAAAATAATCAAACGAGCCAAAGGCAGTGGCAGTTGAGCTACGTGCCTGGATTTTGTGGGGTTTTTAAGAACAGAAAAATATGCACGGAGAAAGGAAACACCAAAATAAGGTGATACCACTAGCATCTATTCAAAATACTCGGACCTGCCATGAATGCCATTGAAATCATTCACCTAGTAGGCCATGCATGAAAAAAAAAATCCCTCATAGCTCGCACCACAAAACGAGGTCGAGGCAGTGGCCTTATGCTTCTGGCACTGACCTACCGTGAACTTGAAAGAACAGTCTTTTCTAGCGTGTTTTAAAAGAAGAAAGCTTTATTCACCCCGTACATACACTGAAAATCTTAAAGTGACCTGAGGTTACTGATTTGAAAACGCTACGGTGCAAAGATGACAACAAAAACGAATAGGACACAATGTGCGCAAAACTACAGACTATTTATTGGAAGAAAACACGAATATTCTACATCTGGTGCCAGTGAAGTGCCGGAATTTTTTCGAACAGACTCATATAAGTCTACACCTTCAACACGATCATTAGCAACAAAATGACTGCTCGAGATATATTACTTCAGTTCTACATTTGCTACCGCACATACTTAGCACGCATCAGTGAAGTTAACAAAGCCAATACAATACAGCTAAGTTGCTTGTTGGGCGAGTTAGTTGGACAGTACGTTAAAACAGCGCTAGAAACATGGACAGACAGAAAGACAAACACGCAATGTGTGTTTATCTTTCGTTCTACCCGTGTTTCTAGCGCGCTAGTTAGACGCGTCTGCGGCTGAGCTTCGGCATGCTGCTTTCACCAAAGAAGTGGAAAGTTACTATATGAGCTCCATATCACATCGCAGCAGTGGTTGTAAAATACAGTGCGGGAAAGCTGAAAAATCAGCGTAAATGTCCAAGCGCGAGAAACATGAATATAATGTGCCATAAAACTCGTTTTTTTTTGCTACTTACTTTTTCTTGTATACATTAGTTCTGTGAAGGAAACCACAGGTCAGAAGGAAATGTAATGGCGTGCATTTTATTACTTGACTCCGTTGTGCTGGCTCGGTAGTTAAAGTGCTTGGCTGCTGAACCCACGGATGCAGATTTGATTCTGCAGCCACAGCAAAACAATAGGCTGTCATGCGCCGTGCGGTGTCAGTGCATGTAAAAGAACCCCACTTGGTCGAAATTATACCGGAGCCCTCAACTGTTGCGTCCCTCATAGTTGTTTTAAGATGCTAAACCAGATATTATATATCACTCTGATTAAAATGCTATTCATGATCAGTTAATCCCACACAAAAGGCCCAAATTCTTCTGCAATGGGCAGCAGATGTTGTACAATGTTATTTTAGTCTTCATGAAGAATATCACACTGGCTCCACATGGCTTTCTGTCGACCCTTGATATGTGTCACAATCACACACCCGATTATGTATTTATCTAAGGGCACCTGTGCATGCATGGAGGGGACCATTACTTTCCATTTGTCAACTGAAATGCATGATCCATATCATTCCTGTAATTCAACTGCCTGCCATTTGAACTGTCTAGCAGTGATGCAAGTTTCAAAGAACTGCAATTAGCAAATTATTCCAAACGGGAAACCATGCCAAGAACTGCTTTGGTTTCATCTTCAACTGTTTGAGAACTACAATTAGCCAAATGTTGCGCAGCATAGATGAGAGGTTACAAAATCTAATAAACAACGCATCCTACATGTGGCATGTAGGGTTTCACATCCTAAGGTGACATATGTAGCTATGACGAATACTGCAGTGGAGAGCTCTAGATAAATTGACTGCCTGGACTGTACTTTGCGTTGACATCTCGCAGGAAACAAATGCGTTTGCATTTAGCCTCCACCAAAGTGTGGTGTGGCTGCCATCACTGGGATTAAATATCACGACCTTCTGGCAAGTAGCTAAACACGTCGCTGAGATGTGGCAGTGTGTACGCACATGCTATACATATCAACCTTTCCACATTACAGCTGTCACATGCATGGCTGATAGATATTCATGTTCAGCTTTGGACTGAGAAGTTTAAAAGTGTACCATAATTTGTTTGTCTAGCGTCAAAAAGCAAAAGACATTAAGGGAAAAACTAAAAAAAAGAACATAATACATTGAATAAGCACTAGTCATTGACACATAAGCCATATTCGTTCCTTTATTAATGATAAAATGGCCTTCAACAATAGTACAAAGCCTGAACATTTAGGAGATGCTATGCCAGGCAGCTAATATTTCCCAGGAGCCTGAACCATTTCACCTGTAATAATCATATCTCGACAGTGTGGGCAGGGCACTTATTTTTCTGTCTACTTCAATATGCAAAAACTGTATCATGTGCATGACGCGATGACGCGATGCTGGGGCTAGAGCACGTGAGCTAGAGACACATCGGTGGTACCCAGCTTTTTCAGCGCCGCTTGTATGTATGCAGAACTTGCAGCGCAGCAAAGCACATATAAACCTCAATACGAGCAGAAAGCGACGCGTTACGTGACGCATCTCATCGCAGATTGAAGTGAGGAAACTTTGAAGAATCAAAACTACGTAACTACCGTCGTAGACGATAATCCACATGATAACGAGGACCAAATGAGCGGGCGTGCGG
The DNA here is from genome assembly GCF_055883805.1 of Amblyomma maculatum. Classification (NCBI taxonomy): domain Eukaryota; kingdom Metazoa; phylum Arthropoda; class Arachnida; order Ixodida; family Ixodidae; genus Amblyomma; species Amblyomma maculatum. Next base: position 222,482,770 of record NC_139345.1, read on the forward strand.
ACCTCGGGTTGGCCGTCAACACCGCGATTACATGCGTTTGCGCTCTGGTCGTGCTCTGGTCGCTCTGGTCCCGATCCGTCCGACGTATCTCGAAGAAAAACGCACCGGTCTGTCGGATGTACCTTTAAGACCATGAATTGATCTGGTCCGTCCGACGTAACTTTAGCCACAGCCTTTCCTCAAAGCAAAGCAGCTGGCGCAGGGGTAACCCCCTCATCCTCGGTGACTTCAACGCACATCACCGCGCTGGGGGCTACTACTACGACTCGGCTAAAGGCCGACGCCTTTAGAATGACTGGCATACGCACCAGCTGACCCTTATCAAGGACCTGTCCTACCCCACTAGACACGGTACGGGCCTACACTGTGATGCAACAGCGGATCTTGCCTTTACGACCTCCGCATTTAAAGCGACTTGGTGTCACACTCACGAAAATTTCGGGAGTTATCACAATTCCTGCTCGAAATCGTGATACACAATCCCACCAGGCAATGTACACGGCCGGCTCAGATGATTGACTGGGACTCCTTCTGGACGCACAGGAAACAGCAGGACAAACCTCCCGCTAAATGTCAAACAAAAGTGGCCAACGCCACACAAACCGTCGACTTAGAGAACACAGTCTCACACTGCGACCGCTACTACGCCCGTCTGTGGGAGAGCAAGTCGCTTGAAGCTCTACTCGCCACTCGGAAATTGGACCGCGATATCCGACGTAGACTGGCGCGCCCTCACACGAATATCGAGAACTATGCAATCGAACTCGCTCGACAGAGCTGGCACATTTGTGACCACATGAACAAGACTCCAAACGCTCGTAACACGTGGAACCTCCTTCGACATTTACTCGACCCAGCTAGAGGCAAACTCCAAACACGCCGGCAGCTCAAGCGAATCTTCCACCAGTATCCTGGCACGCCAGATGAGCTCAAACAAGTGCCTATAGATACTTACATCCACCTCGAACCAATATCCAACCTCCCTTTGTATCAGAGCGCGGACAAACCCGGCCTATAGATGCTCCAATTACTCTTGCGGAGGTCCAAGCTGAACTCAGTCGCCTCAAGACGACTTGGCGGCCGCCCCCGACCGCATTTATAATAAAATGCTTTGGAATCCAGACGACGCATTCATTCATGCTCTTACCCAGACGTCCACTGACGTCCGACAGACGTCCGAACTCGGCGGCCGATTTCGGACGTCCGCCGGAATTCCGGCGTACGTACGAAAGCGGATGGTCGAATTCATTCGCCCAGCGGACAGCCGCCGTGCGTCCGCCACTGGATTCGCTTTTGCACAGCTATGATATAGTTTGTAGTCGTGCTCGTCTGAACTGCGTATAAATCAGTAATTCGCCGTCAAATCTGCATTATATGATGCCAGAGCGAATCGATGCGATAGAAAGCTTTCCATTAAACAGACGTCTTTTATTTTCCGCATGTTTCGTCGTTGAATTCTACCTTCAAAAATTTTTGACGTAAAGTTAAGTGACCATTAAACATTTTTCTAATCATGATGCTTCGGTGAAACTTTATTCGTAGGCTGAGTAGACGCAGCAAGCTCAAAAAGAACGAAACAACCTATCCTCAAAAAATTTTTAAATGAGACAATCTAATCCACCTGAAAAGTTTTCTTTGTCATGGAAGATGGCTTCACGTTTCCGCATTCTGCATTTCCTGCGCTGTTACAAATACCTACGGCTGTTATGCACTGCCAGCATTGTTTTTGCCGTGGCTTGGTGCGGCTGGCATAGTTTGTTCATCCGCCGACTCCAAAGTAAGTATTTCACCGAACGTTTGTTTCTTTAGTGGAACTTTTCGATGCACCGACACATTACAGATGGTGCTGCGCTTTTGAGTAAAGAAACAGCTCTGTGCGGCAGCCGAACGGTCGAATGTTTTAGGCGAGACTGACAGGATGGCTCCGCGCCGACTAACTAAAGTGCAGCCTCATGTCTGAGGGCCATCCTTCTCGGCATTGCTGGACGCTGCGCCAGTAAGCCGCGCAACTTCTCTGTCTCTGATAAAGGAGTGCCTGCCCGAGCTTTAAAGGAGTTAATTTGTTAACCATGGGCACTATGCTGAGTTGTAAAAACTATACGAGAAAGCTTTTGCAATCGAGCTTATCGTGCGACATGCCTACACTTTTGGAAACGTCGCGAGGGTTTTTTTTTTTTAATAATGGGCAGTCGCTGATCTTTTTCTCTTGAGCTTTACGGCAACTACAGTTTATAGAAGGAACGGCTGTGTGCACTGTGCAGTAGCTACTAAATAACGAAAGGTATAGTACTCTCCTTCAGCTTTGACAAACCAGGACAGCACCTTGGGCATGTTGGTTATGAATATGTGACCGAACAGCGCAGAACAACCGGACAAGAAGGAGATAAGAGACAAAAGAAGTCAGCACGTCTTTTTCTTGACCCGTTGTTCTGCACTTTTCTGGCACGAATTTGACATACCGCCGCCGTGAAAAAGTTGGGCTGTAAGCTCTGGTGGCTGCAACGCCTTCTTTTAAACAAAACAGGCATAATGGGAGGTCATGCAAGCCGCAGGCTCTAAAAAACCGAGCTAAGCAAAAGTAAGATGAAAACAAAATTCTTATTGCTCTGTCCTTACAGATATTCAAAGGCTCCTCAGAACGTCTCTGAATTATTAGCAGTGAGATAATGCCAAAGCTACACTAGAGCCACGCAGCACCTTATAGTGCATGATACTGAGCTTATGTCTCGCACTAAAAGCTGTTATCATGCGCTTAGATTATCATATTGAAGTAGCTTTAAACCCATGCTTGTTAATACAGTGATAGCCATAAATTGAATCTATGGCATGACGCTCACATGCAAGGATGGCCGCTGGACACATGATGTGGGCTACAGCAGAAACCTGAACCTGGTCATCTTACAAGCATTTGTGCAATTGATACTTGTAGTGTGTTGTGAAAGTGTTTGTGTTCTGTTTCTGTATGGCAACACTTTCCTTATTGAAGGCTAACATTTGGCTTGCTACATCAAAACCTTGTACCTAGTCATCCTAAAAACAACACCGCAGTTGGTGATTTTAGTCTGCTGTAAAAGTATTTGTGTTCTGCTTCTTTATGACAATGCTTTTCTCGTTGAAGACTAGCATGTAGCTTCATTAAATTGTTTCAGATGCCATTTGCTGTTGCTGATTTGAAGGCCAACATGAAGCAGCACTTTGTGCATGGATAAACTGTCATCCATGGGGAAAAAAAGCAACATCTCTTTGCATTATCATTTTTTGGTATGGCTAAATGTGAGTATTGTATCATTATCTATATTTTTAATATTGAATCATGATTGTCAGTGTTGAAGTTGTTAGAGCGTGATGATTTTAAACACACAGGACTTCCCTTGGACAGTAATGTTTCTAGTTTGTTTACATATGTAGGATGTAGAACTAGTTTAAACAATCTTTATACAGCAAATTCCTTTTACATTGTGCACCATGTTACTGTTTGGCATTGTCCCTTGAAGTAAATAGCTAGTATTTTAAGCTTACATGGTCGTCCACTTTTAGCATGAATGGGAATGTGTGGTATGCAATTTGCGAAAAGACATTGTATCCGTCACAACTGTGCATCAAGGCTAAGTGGCTTGTGCATAGAGGAACCAGCAGCTCCAGCTTCACATCGTCTGCCTCTTTGCTCCAGTGTGCACCACGCGCATTGAAGCAAAGTGCTTTATGTATAGAGGAACCAGGAGCTTCTGTGTCACGTCTGGCTGTTTGTTACGGTGTACAGATGCGCATTGAGGCCAAATGGCTGATGTGTAGAGGGACCAGGAGCTGCTGCTTAACGTCCTTCGCCTTTTTACTACGGTGCTCAGCCGTGCATTGATGCTAAGTGGCTTATGCGTAGAGAGACCAGGAGCTGCTGTGTGACGTAGTCTGTATATTGTTATGTTGCGCACCCGCACATCAAAGTTCAATGGCTCATGTGTAAAAGTACCATGAGCTGCTGCTTCATGTCATCTGCCTCTTTACTATGGTGCACAGACACACATCAAGGCAAAGTGGCTTATGCGTAGGACCAGGAACTGTTGCTTCACATCTGCTAAGATGCGCAGCTGCGTATCGATGGTGGTGGTGGAAAACATTTCCATCAGATACAAATACAGGAGGTTATGCACTAGCTGACCTTGAGGGGGCCTCCCCTGACAAACACAAGGGGTCCCTAGTTCGGGGCCGCAGTGGCGGTAGAGGGACTAGAGGGTGCTACTTCACGTTGTCTGCCTCTTCGCTACGGTGTGCGGCTGCGATGGACGCAGTGGCATCTCGAAAAGTGCAGGCCACGCACTCGCATGTTCAGCCTAAGAGTGGAGGACTGTGTGCCTGCTATAGCTCTGTTATACGTTGAATAAACCTAGGCCAAGTTGGATAAATTATAGCTCCCCTCATATGTGGCCAGGAAAGAAAAGCCACTCCAGAAAATCAGATGCATTTACGGTCATAGGATCCTTATTCTAATACATGCTACAGACAAGTCAGATTCTTCACCATCAGAAATGCCAGACAAACAACCAAGGGTGCGTCTGTAATAGTCAAGCTTGTTCTTTCTCTGCAGACTTGAGTCAGATGTGTGTTTCATTGCTGTGGGTGGGACAGATGTGAAACTGATTTTAAGCTTGCAACAAGTATGGTATTGTAGTTTAAAGGCAAAATGGTGCTAATAATCGTAGCCCCCCTAGCCTTTATCCCCTTTTAATAGTGTTGCCATACACTGAATTATTAGTTTACTCTGAATTGTTTCTGTCTAGTTGATTTGCAGAGGTGTGCACATATTTATATGACTTGGATTTGTAGACTACACTTAGAAACATTTCAGCCTTATCTAATGTGTTGTTTTCATTTCTTTAATGATTTTTGTAAGGGATCGGTGGGTATGCTAAGCACCATTAGGACCATCTACTCTCTTCGGGTCACTTGTTCAATGCCCAGCTGTGGCCGTTTCCCACTTGCCCTCGGGCAGGAGTCAGGGAGACGCGCACAGAGAGGCAGCTACAGCAGGGTCCGGCTTAACGGAAACGTAGGAAGAGAGGGAAAGCAGTCCCTTCTTCCGAGGATTTGCGCTCGCACTCGAAGACGCGGCGACAGGAAGTTTGTTCTCGTTGCTGCGTCATGTAGGGGGCTCATGTTTATTTAAGGAGCTTCACAAACTGTATACACCGACGACCCTTTAGTATGCTGACTGGACCCATCGCCCGGAGGCAGCGCAGCTTTGAAACGAGCGCCTCCTTTTGAAGGACGGCATATCGTTCAACGAACAAACACTTTCAGGCTGAAGGGTGGAAGGCCCTCTTCCTTGACGGGGAGCCCATAAAAGTGACAATTATTCGGTGCAGGTGCGCTGAGTGGGTCTCGGTGACGATTCCAACCCTGTATGCCAAGAATGGTGAGAGATTGCGGCGTTGAAGCAGGGCGAGCGTGCAACAGTGATGGTATGATGCGGAGCGGGAGGATGTTATTTGGCTCTTCTGATGTGGTCCGCAATGGTGCTGACTCAGACGCCGATAATTGCCCTGTAAAAAGAGCCGCCAGGGGTGCAAGCTTTGGGCAATGGTTGCGCACGTGGGACTCCGTTTTGATGTTAGTTTTTTTTCTTTCCTAAGAGACAGAGAGAGTTTGTATAACACGTAGAGAATTTTAGCTGAGCGTTTTTACGGCCAGCGGAGAGGCGCGCGAGAAAAGAGTTTTAGCCGGGCGGATCGCCCATATTCTCGAGCGGAGTAGAGTCGCTTAAAGCCCCTCTATTTTTAGGGGCTTAAGAGTCGCTTGCTCTGCTGCTCCACCTCTCGGTCACAATTCGAGTCAGAATGAAAAGAATACCAATTAAGCCTGCTAATAATGCGCCGAAACTGTTTAGTAAAGGTAGATTCTGTGTTTTTAGTTAATTATTTGGTATATTTTGTGTTTTGGATGTACAAAAGAGCAGTCTGTTAAACAGAATATGTTCGCCATTTCTAGTCAAGTCAAGCCGAAACAAAAGTCAGCTGTTTTCTCGCGCATTCGCGAATTGGCGGCTGCTACTGATGTTTGAACCATGCCGAAGAGCACACTACAGGACCCGCTGCCGCTGTCTCAACTGACCTGGACCGAAGTTGGAGATGGGCAGTGCCTGGAGGTATTTGGCGTACACGACGTGAGCCACTTTCAGTGCGCGGACTTCTGAACATTGATACGATAGACGATGGTGTCTTTAGGACGTATTTTCGTTTCGAGAAGGAGCATATACGCAGACTTCAGCGGGCCATGTGCATACCCGATAAGGTCGTAACTGCGCAAAGGGTTGCGGTTCCCGGAGATGAAGCCCTCTGCATTACCCTTCGACGGCTGGCACATCCGAACCGGCTGTGTGGTCTTGAAGATCTTTGCGGGCGGCACAGTTCAACGATATAATCACTGACGAACGAAGTTATGCGCCATATCGACGAGCGGTTTTTCACTTGCTCGACGATGTAAATAGCCATTCTTGGCTCAGTCTCGAAACGCTGGAGAAATTCTCGCAGGGAAGTTGCAATTACAGCAGAATCAATGTCAACGTTGTGAAAACAAAAATTCTTAACCTAAAATTTCACTTACATTTTGAGGCTGTTCAGCCAAGGTGCCCCACTGACAAACTACTGGGGTTTCATCGATGGCACAGCAAGGGCAATATGCCGACCATCAAGGAATCAGAAACTTTACTTTAGTGGCCACAAACGGTTTCTTTCATGCCTTGAAGCTGTACCGAGAGAACGTGCCGCGTATCTATAAGCTAGTGCGCTTTTGGCGAACTGTCATACATGTTTGTATGATGCCCAGGTATCGCATTACTTCGGTCTTGATCCACCAGATCTTGAATCTTACCTTACTCCTTGGTACTTTTACCACTCACAAATCTTTCTGAAATGTATTTCATTTACGCTCAAGATGTACAACATTTTACCAGGACAGTTTTCTGGGTATTCATGTCATGCGCGGTTTGCTCTGAAGAAATAAAAAATGTTTGAGTCTGTTCTTTGAACATCCTCTGCACGTTCTCTAGCAGCTTCTCATGTTCTCTGTTATAACGTCTCACTTCAAACTCATGCTTTCTGTCCTCCAAGTCCAACCTGCTCTCGTCTAGAGCGAGACGCCGCGCTTCATTTTCAACTTTTTATTTTTCAATTTCTTGCGCTTTTCTGCGTAGCTCATAGTCGTTTCTTTCTCCTCATGGTGATCAGCTGAAGCCCGATGCTCTGTAACCCTCGGGTGCCTGCAAAAAAAGACAAACAGCTTTATATCAACCTTAAACTCAGTTGAGCTTCTCCACTGGAGCAAAATAGTCACAAATACATGTTTCTACCAGACGCAGTCAGTTGACATGTGACATTCGCGGATCACCGGAACTTTGTATACAGAACGAGTACCACAATATGTACACGTTGTACAAAAATAAAATAGACTGTTATGAGGACAGTAAACAGTTTATGACCCTTGTGTTTCTGCTTGTGTGCCATTTTTGTTATGTCTAACAGAGTTCCTCTTGATATGTAACCTGTGTACTAATTGGCAGAATATTAATGAAGACATCATTTCTTTCGGTGGGCTTTTAGGATCCTATGCAAGCCAGATTGCAAAGTGCATGTGGAAAGAGAAGTTTCTTGGCCGAGTGAGAGACAATAACGATTGCTTTTGTTTTATCCACCAAGCATGTCAGCTCACAATGAGGCAGGAAAAAGACAAACGCACGTTTGGTGATCGGTGTTATGTTAGAGTAATGTGACAGATAAACTAGAATCGGTAATATTTCCGTGAAGCCAGTGGAATAGCTTTTTTAATCAACACAATTTAACTGATTGAGTGCGCAGCTGAACGCAGCGCCTTTCAATAGAGACTAAAAAAAAGGAAAATCGACCTCGGCTGCATCAGCAAGGCGCCTTCAAACATCTGTGAGTATACGAGCCGCGTACACGGTCCTTGCGGCGAAGGCGCTAAAGTGTATTGAAAAACTATCTTGGAACAGACGCGGCGGCCCGACGAGCGCGCAAACAAAGCTCTTGCCCCATTCAGTGGTTGCTGTGAGGTTTCGAATGTCTCTTCCGAGCGGTGACCGAAACCCGAACAGATGCGCAGCGCCTAATGTTAGGTGGTGGGCTTGCCGATAAAACAGCACAGACGACAGTTATGATGATGATGATGATGATCTGGTTTTTTTTGGCGCAAGGGCATCTTAGGCCAAAGAGCGCCAAACACATGCATTCATTCATTCATAAACCTTTATTCATGAGGATGACCTGAGGCCTAGAGGGGAAGGGGGTGGGTTAGGTGAGGTTGAGGGCGCCAGACTCCGACATGAAGTCTAGCAGGGCACTAAGCTTGCGCTTGGCGTTGGTATTGGGGGCTGTCCAGTCTTCGTAGCTCTGAATGTGGTGAGCAGATGTGTAGCGTGCGCGGAGGCCAGCCGTGCCAGGACAGGTCCAGACCAAGTGCTGCAGGTCAACGGAGTCAGCAGGGCAGTTGGGGCAGCTGATCTTGGTTCGGCGCCATTGACTCAGGATGTCCGGTGTGTACGCTGCACCGGCTCGCGCCTTGTGAGTTAGAACTTGTGAGTTAGAACGGTGGTGTATAGGGCCTAAAAGTTATTTCGGAGTGTATAGTCTAAAAACAGTGGTGTATAGGGCCTAAAACACTGAATTTCGATGTATAGTGGTCCGAGTAAAAGGGAAAAGAAAGCTATCTAAGTAAAAGAAACGGGCTTACGCCCACGTTGATGAATAATTCCGTATAAAAAGCTGACTTTAAATAAATATTTAAAAACTCTATCTAAAGAGAACATTGGATCATCACCAAGAAAGATGGACGGATGTGTGGGTATATGTTGCTTGTGTAATTCGGGAAAATGTTGTCTCCTTTGCTGTTGAAGTCTCGAACATTGAATTAAAACATGGATGACTGTTAGTCGGTCTCCGCATCTCGGACAATGTGGTGCAGGGGAGTTTGTTAAAAGGTATGAATGTGTTGTATATGTGTGACCTATCCTCAGTCTGCACAGAGCTATTTCTTTGAATCTGTTCCGTTTTTCTCTAGTGTACCTGCCTATTGTTGGTTTTATTGTGTGTAGTTTATTCTCAGTTGCTGTGTCCCACTCCTCTTGCCATTGTTGTTGAATCATGTTTTTGATGTGTGTCTTGAGGTCCTGATATGATATGTTGTCAATGTCTGTAGTGTTTCCAAGGGCAGCTGATGCAGCAAGCCTATCAGCTGCCTCGTTACCTGGTATACAGCGATGGCCCGGCACCCAACACAGTGTAATTTTAAGTTCTAGTTTATTGGCAGACATAAGAGTTTTATAGAGAGAATTCAGGACTGGGTTCTTATTATGCCACTTCAAAAAGGATAGGGACGTTAAAACACTGAGGGAGTCTGTATAGATGATCGATGTCTGTATTTTATTTTCTATAATGTGTCTCACAGCTAGCAGGATTCCATAGCATTCAGCGGTAAATATACTTGTATGTCTGTTCAGTGTTTTTGAAAGTGAAAATTGCGGTCCATGTGCTGCAAGGACACTTGAGCAGACTTTGAAGCATCACTGTAGTACTCATCACAAGTGTACTTCGCCTGAAGTGACATGAAGTGCTGCTGTATGGCAATAGGGGATGAATGCTTCCCCACTTCAAGAAACGACAGGTCACAATTAACACCGTGCATTTCCCAAGGGGCAATTAGGTCTTTTATGGAAGTTGTATGAAGACTGGTAACTGGAACGTCCAGTTGTTCAATATGCATGGCAACTCTGATTGGGTGCGGTGGTGTTAGGGATGGTTTTTTTGAGAAAAGAGCTGTGCCAGTTTTGTCAAGCAGGAGCCGGCGACATGGATGATCCAGTTGGCACAGTACCTTCATAGCATAAGTTAGAGAAGTAAATTGTCTCCTTCGTTGCAGTGACCATCGGTTCGCCTCGACATAAAGGCTAGCAATTGGGCTAGTTCGAAAAGCGCCCGTGGCGAGGCGAAGACCGAGGTGGTGCACGGGATCGAGCAATTTTAGCGCAGAGGATGATGCTGACCCATTGACCGTGGAACAATAGTCAATGCGTGATAGAACTACACTATTCAGAAGGCTCAGAAGGCAGTCGCGGTCTGTGCCCCATGACCGGTGAGAGAGAATTTTTAGCAGATTCATTGCTTTGAGACACTTCAGTCGCAACTGTTTTATGTGGGCAATGAAAGAAAGCTTTTCGTCAACAACTACGCCAAGAAATTTGTGTTCCTTTTTAAGGGCTAGGCCCTGACCATTCAATGTTATGTTGGGGTCAGGCCTGATGCCACGCTGCTTAGAGAAAAGTACACAAACACTCTTTTCAGAGTTAAATTTAAACCCATTGTCATCAGCCCACCTGGACAATTTGTTTACACCTAGCTGAATCTGTCGTTCACAGATGGCCAGGTTGCAAGATTTGAAGCTTATCTGGACGTCATCAACATATAGAGAACAATAAATAGTTTTTGGCAGCACGCTTTTTAAAGAGTCCATTTTGACTATGAAAAGTGTGCAACTGAGAACACCACCTTGAGGGACACCATTTTCCTGTATGTACTGCTTTGAATATGCATTGCCAACACGAACTTTGAATGTCCGTTCAGACAAGTAACTTCGTATTGTATTCAACATGTTCCCTGTGATGCCAAGAGAGAAGAGGTCGCGGATGATACCATAGCGCCAAGTGGTATCATATGCTTTTTCAAGATCGAAAAAGACAGATAAACAATGTTGTTTATGTACAAAAGCATCCCTTGCTTAAGACTCAAAGGCAATGAGCTGATCAGCTGTTGACCGCCCAGCTCTAAAACCAGCTTGATTTTGATGAAGAAGACCATTGTATTCAAGGAAATGGAGAAGGCGACGATTAACCATTTTTTTTCAAAAAGCTTGCATAAACAGCTGGTTAGTACGATAGGCCGATAACTAGCAGCAAGTGTGGGTTCTTTTCCGGGCTTTAATATGGGGATGATGATCGCTTCCTTCCATGCTTTAGGAAAGCATCCTGTGGCCCATACTTTATTATACAGGCAGAGTAGGGTTTCAAGAGTGTCCACATGCAAGTGCCTGAGCATTCCATATGTGATCCTGTCAGGACCTGGTGCTGTGTTACCACATGCGTCTAGTACAATCTTCAGCTCCTGCATGGTGAATGGGCTATTGTATCTTCCTGTGGATGGTCTTTTATCATGTATGTGCTTCCTCTCCTCTCTTGCCTTGTGCCGTAAAAAGGAATCTGTATAGTGCGCTGAGCTGAATATGTATTCAAAGTGTTGCCCTAGTGTGTCTGCTTGGTGTTCAAGAGAGTCACCACTGGTGCTGACAAGGGGCGTTGGGATCGTGCTATATCCTTTGAGTGCTCTTATCCTGTTGTGAACTTTGTGTGCATCAGAATAAGAGTTCACAGAAGAAAGGAATGATGACCAGCTTTCTCGCTTGGAAAAGCGTCGAACACGTCTGCCATTTGCCTTTGCACGCTTGAACGCTATTAGGTTTTTGGTTGTGGGGTATCGGCGTAGTTTCGACCATGCCCTGTTTTGAGTTTCTCGAGCAGTCTTACATTCTGCATTCCACCAGGGTCTTCGTTTATTTCGTGGCTTACTTGACGTCTGTGGAATGTATTTTTCTGCTGCCTCTATAATGTGCAGCGTGATCAAGCGCTGAGCTTCATCAACGCCTAAGTCAGCAACTGATGAACAAGCCAATGATGAGTGTTCCCTGAACAACTCCCAGTTGGCTGCATATTCTTTAAACTTTCTAGGATTAGACGCATTTTCATTTTTATTACGAGCATACTTTACAGAGACCGGAAAATGGTCACTTCCATATAGATTGTTAATTACGACCCACTCTGTAGCTGCTAAGAGCATTGGAGAGCCAATAGCTAAATCTATGGATGTGTATGTGTTATGTAGTATGTTGTAGTATGTTGGCTCTTTTGTGTTAAGTAGGCATGATCCAGAGGACAATAAGAATTTTTCGATTAGCACACCTCGGGAGTCCGTTCTTGTACATCCCCATAATGGATGATGTGCATTAAAGTCTCCGACCAGCAGCCATGGTTCTGGAAGTTGATCAACTAGCTTTTCAAAACTTTCGCTACGTAACCTATAATCTGGAGGAATGTACAGAGAACAAACTGTTGTTATTTTACCAAAAATTAATGCTCGTATTGCCACTGCCTCTAGGTCTGTATTAAGTGAGATGCTTCGGCATGGGATTGATTTTTGAGTTACAATGGCAAGACCGCCAGAGGGGCGAGTGCTGCCTTGCCTATCCTTCCTGAATACGTGATACTGCTTGAGGAAACTTGTGTCTGCTGGTTTTAAGTGGGTCTCTTGCAGACAAAATATGTTTGGTTGGTGCTCGGCAAGAATTTCATATACATCATCCAGATTATTTAGTAGTCCCCGACAGTTCCAATAAACGATACTCTCAGTAGCCATTTTTGTAAGTGCGGGATGTGGATGAGACAGTGGGTTTAAGAGTCGCCGCCTTTATCAGGTGGCTTAACTGGCGTATGTTTTTTCAATTTTAAGCGGTCCAGTGGGCACCGCCTCTCATTGGCGGACTCCCTAGGCGCCACTGACGCTGCGGAGTCCACGCTCACCTCCATCGCCTCTGGTGAAGGCATGGAGGCAGGAGGTTTTTCAAGAGGAACAAAGTTCCTCTCAGATGTCTTTGGTGTCCCGGACGTCTGGGAGAAAGTGACCTCCGGGATTGCAAAGATTGGGGCAGCCGGTGGCTGCTTAGTGAGGAGCCGTGGTGGGAGCACGTCAGCAGCATTGCACTGCGTGCCCACCGTTACTAGACGCGGCCTGGCCCCTCTACGGGCTGCGTCAGCATAGAGAGCAGAGGAGAGAGCTCTGTGTTTCTTCCGCGCCTCTCCGTATGATATATTCTCGGTAACCTTCAGATTGATCACTTCCTTTTCGGCCTGAAAGGCCACACAGGACCGTGAGTATGCAGGGTGTGTGCCCTCACAGTTCACACATTTGAAGTCAGTTGCATTGCAATCATCAGTTGCATGTTCATGTGTGCTGCATTTTGCACAGGTAAGGCGTCCTCGGCATGACTGGCTACCATGCCCGTACCGCTGACACTTAAAGCATCTGCGGGGGCTTGGTATGTACGGGCTAACTTTGCATCGGGTGAATTCCACATTGATGTATTCAGGAAGTGTGCTCCGGTTGAAAGTGAGAACAATATGCTTCGTTTTTATTTCTTCATTCTTTCGCCTGATTGTTATTCTTCGTACTGTCTTTACACCTTGGTTTTGTAGGCCCTCAAGGAGATCTGATTCTGTTTCATTTAAGAGGTCTCGTTCAGAAACCACTCCCTGGCAGCTGTTAAGACTGCGGTGGGGCGATACCTGAACTTCAAGGTCAGCAAATGTCTTTGTTATGAGGAGTTTGTCAGACTGATACCTCTATAAGCAAGTCACCAGATCTTAGTTTTTTCGCTTTATAATTAGCCCCAATGATGGCCTTCAGCGAGCTGGCTATCAGAAAAACTGATACCTCGTTTACAGGTTTAGACTCTGATAATGAGCGCAGGACAAGGAACTTTGCAAAGTTTTCAGTTGGTGCCGCGATTTTTTGTGTCACTTCGGTGCGACTCCTTTTCGGAGGTCGATCAAGTTTTTTTGATGATTGTTTTTCCATGCATTATGGGTGGTCTAAGGGTTCCTAATATTCTGTCGCCTCTGTTTCACCCTTATATGCAGAGGAAGGTCCCGGAGCCCCTCGCCTGGTAGACAGGTGGGGGGCCCGTCGGCCGAGGCTTGACCACAACCTCGACCGCCACCGTTCACGGTTTCTTCCCTCCACCTTTCAACCTATCGCCACGGTACGGTTTACAGCTTCGGTATGGGGGCTCAGGGTCCGTGGTGGCGCCAAGCACCAACACCAAGTTTACACAAGGTGCCCTTGCGGGGCAGACGACAGTTAGCAAAGGCACTTTCCACACCACAGTAAACGGCAGCCCGCATTCGCGTTTCACGCTTTATAATGCGTAAGTGCTGCTTTTATTTCCTGCTGCTGTATCATCGAGAAATGTATATTATTTTTTATCATTCATCGAGGCCAGCCGCGCAGCGGCACTGACGGTGATCGACTAGGTTTAAAGACTGCATAATCGTTCCCTCATTTCGCGTCAATTGTATTTCTAAGCACTGGCATTACACGTTTTAGTTGTGCAAAAGTAAAGCTCACCTTTTAAGGTTCTTGACGTCCTGCTGTCGCCAGCGTATTAGTAAATCCACACGGTCTTTTGCTCCGCGCAGCGTAAGTTCGCGGTCCATCACATGGTTCACGATGCGCACAACTTCGATCCATTTATGGTCATCTCCAACTCCAAACGGCCTCGTCTATGACACCTCACGCAATAGACACAAGTCTTCCTCAGCGTGAAACACCTCCGGGCTTTCTTGTAAAGGGGGCCTGAGCTGGGGTCGCCGTCGACAACGGAGCAGCGCCGGTGGCTGTGTTAATGGCTGCCATCTTGATTACCCATACACGCCCGCGCGCTGCCGATCGCTCCGCTGGAGAGGGCTCCCCAGCGGGGCGTAAGCTGCGCGTCGTAAAAACGCTGGCCAGTCCAGCGACGTGCGCATGTGCAGTGGCATCTCCGCCGTCAGCTCCTCTCCGCTGGCCGTAAAAACGCTCAGCTAAAACTCTCTATGCATGAATGATGAAGGAATTTTAATTGCCACGTTGGTTTTAACGTCGTGATAAAAAAAAATTGAAAGGTACGGCGCTGGCAGGGGACATCTGTCCCCTGACATGGCCAAGCACTGATTCTTCGATGTCAGAAAGTTGTGAGCCATGACTGTTTCATAACATACGACACTGTGGCCGGAAAAGTCGCAACAAATTAAAATATAACGTTCGCTACAGACAACGTTCTAATTTAATCTAACGTTCACAACCGGAGAATTTCGAGTGACGTCCTTTAACTACAGCCGATGAAAACGTCGCATACCGTAGTAATTTACAGACGCGGGATCTAACCGCAGGGCCTGAAACACACCGTACAACGCCAAGAAACAAAGCAAAACTATCGTTTCTCGTCCTTAGAATTTTCGTTCATTCGCTTCAGAGCGAGCAATTTCGCCTTTGAAATATAATACACACCTTTCGGCTTTTCTGCAACTGCAAAATATGTTCGTATTGGGCTACATTTCAAACACACACACACACACAAGCGCGCGCCCAGCAACATACGTCAATACATTTGCAGGGCTTTGTGCTAACTGGCAAAACTCTCAAGTAAAAGCTACTAAATGAGGATCGCACAGCGGAAATCAGGATAGAGCAAACGTGTTATGTCGGTTTCTTTTCGGAACAGAGCTTAGGTACTTATACTGCTCGTAGTCTATGAAAAAACATGTGTAAAATAAAAATGTTTTTTTGAATGCACAAGTCCGCCTGTCGAAACGTTGGCTTGGCTAGCGAACTCTTTCAAACGACGGAAAAGTATTTTCTGCCAAAACCCAGCAAACCTTACACACACACAAAAAAAAAGCACGAAAAAACGCTCGGAGGTGTCCCTGCGTTAGACAGTGGGCTTAGCGCCTTTGACTGTCTCCCTGGACAGAATTGAAAAAGAGTAACCAATATAAGCGAAAAATCCCATACAAGCACGGAGAACCCCATACGAATGAGCTGGTCGTCCAGTTTGCCGGGCTGCCTTTGCCGGAAATTAGGACATGATGTAGGCTATCGGCGACCACTGTGCTGTACGTGTACAAGGTGCGCGGTTCTGTAAGGTTGAATTGTGAAGAATTTGCCTTCCTTCGAACTGTAAAAAAAAGGACCAAACTTACGTCCTTGTACACCAGTTTTATCTGAACCTGCTTTTGGAGGGAGCAGTCGCGTACACAGGCAGATCATATCATATCTTTGTTCACTCAACAAATACAATAACATTTCTCAGAGAATGAATGACATATCTTTAGGCAGGTATGCGGCTAGATATGTCTACTTGATGAATTTGGTTTAGAGGAGGTTTTAGCTCAAAAGAAAAAAGGACATGAAAGGCACACAGGACAAGCACTTTGTTCCTATTAGGTCCTTTTTTTCATTTGTATTACCAACTGGCTCAAACTGTCACTTCGTCCTGAGGGCCACACAATGGGCTATATACCCTCGTTTTGATGCAGCTGGAAAATTATTATGTCCAAAGGATATCGGAGAGACTTTCACTGTGTAGTGAATATAGTCAGGATGATGACTAATCCTATTGATGCTTATCCTGCCCAGGAAGCTTATGCTTGGGCGCATCACTTTGTTACTTAGGTGCATAGACTAGTCAATAAAGCACGCAATAAAATTAAGCTTGCCGGGCTGTATTGTGGAAGCTGCCTGCATATCCTGTGCGAAAATTTGTTTACAAAGGGGTCGTGGGCTTCTAGGCTAGCTTTGAACAGCGGTCACTGGCCTCGGTCCCTGTCCTGTGGAGAATGGGCTACCTCAGTCGTCCTGTCTCTTATCTTCCTCCTTGTCCTTTTCTGACTGGTTCTCCTCATTCAACTCCCCTGTCATCCGAACAATACATCCCATGACAGTGCGACAAAGGCACGTCTTCCTTCGCCTGCCTACCTTCAGCTGCAAAGGCACGAAAACCCGCCAGCCAGTATTTTGAGACATCTGCGGACCCATAGCACACTTTCGCGCTGTATGTTATTCTGGGACAAAAGGACGCTAGCGAATCTGACCACGTCTTCTGGCTTGACGAGTACAGAGTACAGGTGGAGAGGCCACGTGTGCATTTCAGAAGGCCTGGAATGCGCTTTCACTGCACCTAATTATTCTTCAGCAATTTGTCACCGCGATGATCAAAGAAACGCCATTCGTAAAAAGCTCTTGAAGCCTATAACAAAAGTCTGGCAAAGCGTTTACGGCGTAATGCAAGAACAACAATAAAAAATCACTGGCCTTGAAACATCAGTCCACGATTCGACACGTAAGGATACACTGATAAGCGCTTATTACTTTCAGCGTAGTGAGTGGCGGCTGCGCACGCGCATTAGCCTACACCTAGCCCCATCACTGCCACTGTGTATGGGCCGAAGGAATCCGGTTTACTTCCATACACGGCAAAATTACTTTTGAAAGGGAATTAAATTACATTACTTATTACTTTGCTGGAAATCGAAGAAAACTAATTAAATTACATTACTCACTACTGCTCCTAAAATGTAATGAAATTACATTACAAGTACTTCGACTGAGTAATTCAATTACTTTTAAATTACTATCTAGTTTTTGTCCATTCAAAAACTAAGTAAAGCTAGTAAACAAGCTTGTTCTCCAGGCACGAAGCACACACATTCTTTCGTTTTCCCGCCCAAATCCGTCCCAGAGAACTGTTCCTTCCCTCTTTCCTACAGCACCTCGCATTATAAAAATAAGACAACGACAAAAAACAACAAAAGCCGAAGCATGGTTAACGGTCGTGAAATGAGCGGTAAACCCAGCGTCTTGCTGGCTCGGAGCTGTCTCCGCCATTGGAAGGGCCCAAAGAAGCTAGGTTATTTATTGCTTCCGTTCCGTAGTCCGAAGAATCGTCTTCGGCACCTTGCGCTCAGTAATGCTCACGCCACAGCGGCTCACGCCGTGGACCCTTCTGCCTGTCTCACCCCGCCCCAACCCTCCCTCGCCCCGTGGTGACGAGTGTAACCAGGCACCACTGTGCCCTAGCCGACGCAACAGCAAGTGCCACTTCGCCGCGCTTGTAACTAGTTATCAATTCCGACCTTCTTGCACCATCTGCCCCTTCGGCACTCCCTTGACGCCTTGTTTTGTGCTGCTTGGAGAAATGTTGCCATGGGATAGACGCACTGTGAACCTGCTACAATGGAGGTCTCAAACGCACTGTTCTGCTCAATTTTGCCTCCTTTAGCCGATCCGCTAGGCTGGATTCGGCTTGCTGCACGTCGTTTCTGCTTTCGCAGCACTCTACTTTGTTGTCTAATCAAGAAGTAGTGGTGCATTTAAGTAAAAGTAATTTCGGAAGGAATTAATTACTTTTGCTGCAAAATTACTGCCAAAAAGTCATTCATTACATTACTAAATTACCATACCGAAAAAGTAATTTATTACATTACAAATTACTGGAAAAAGTAATTAAATTGCAGTAATTTCATTATGGTAATTCAATTACTACCATGTCTGTTTACTTCTATGCAAGCGCTTCTCTGCTAAGCTGTCTTTGTATTATCGCACTGACATGCTCCCAGCTGTTCTCTCAGCGTAGCATTTGCTCATGTGATGTTGTTTGCATTCGAAACTGTTGCCACGCAGTGCAGTGCGGTCAACGGTATCACTTCTGCAACGTTGACCATAGAAGCCGAGTGTTGTAGTGATCAAAATAAAAATTAGAAAAACGTATTCCTGCACTAGTGATTATCTGCTCAGAACGGACTTTAACGTTCATAAATATATGCAACAGCGTTGCACGAACAAAAAAGCGATTGAAAAAACTGATGTTACGCTTTACCACAGCTGAAGTGAATAATGTTTTTCGAAAAGAAGGCTACAATACACCGTTCTACTATAGTTACTTGGTATGGAGGCAGTGAAAATAATTTACAAGAATGCTGGTCCTATGGGTGCGCACCACACAACACGCGCCTTTGTGTTTCGCTTCTTTGCTTCAATATTTCTCTCTACCATATGTCGGGCCGGACTTTTCAATGCGTACTCATGGGCGTTACTCACCCGATAACGTTCACCGGACGTATGGTACAATTTTCCTCTTGTGCATGTTGCTGAAACCTTTCGTTTTTAATCGTTATGTGAATGCACACTGAGTATTTTTATGAATGCACTCTTTGTGTCATGCTCCCTCCTCTCTAAGCGCTTTTGAGTAACCGTCTACAGGGGAAACATAATTACCACCTTATCCAGAATGAGCATGTCAGAACGGTACTGCGGCATGCATGTCAATATTGACCGCTGCTATTTGCTGCTCTCCCAGATACAAAAGCTTATAGCGTTTTCAATTTACTCCCAGTAGATGCGTCTCTGGGAGCGCATCCTGCCTCAATGCCCTTTCTTGTGCGGTAGCTGAGCGCCTCGTGCGACTGTGAACCCCATTCTGCTCACCTGTTTCAAGCGGATACGTGACTGGTGGTTCAATCGAACACACACAAAAAAATATTTTTGGCGATTATACTTTTATGGTCATTGGGCCGTCTGCGAAAATTCGAAAGAGAACCCTTTCATTATGACGGCATGGCCAATTCTCGGGCAGATATCAGGAGCAGCGCTCATAACTTCTATACACTTCTATTTTTACGTTTTCGCCGTGTGTTGCAGTCTCAATAAAAGGACCCCTACGAAACCACTGTTTAGAAATTACAACACAAATACTTCTGGTTGTACTACGAATACCTTATATGGAAGACACTCTTCCTCAACACCCCACTTTGTTAGCTCGGCTTCACAATGCCCCCGTAACGATTTCTCAATCCTCGAAGTAAAAAGCTCCTTATCATAATCTCCGTGCAAGAAGCACCTGCTATTCTCATCCTATAAACATTCAGCTGATGATCCTGCAAACCAAGAAGACACACACGCACTAGAAATAGTGTGTGTGAGAGAGAGAGCATACAATGGCATTTTTTGCTCCTCAGGTGCCAGAGTGCAGAGACCAATGAGAACTTATTTATGCACATTCAAACTATTTTTGCGTATTATTACTCATATGGACGCATCTCGGAGACGTATTAGTAGAGACGTATCCCGACGGCTTATATGCACGCACTTACCCTCACCCGCGTCAGTGGGTGTGCGTACGAGGCGTCCAGTGCGTGTCTTGCCTTGTACCTGCAACATACTGTTCAATTATGCGCTTTTTTTTTATTAAATTCTAGCGTCCATTCGGCAGTCATTACCAGCGAGAAGGGGGGTGCTCCTGTACTGTTTTACGTTTTACAAAATAATTTATTTTTATTTGCGGTGGCCATGCTGTCACAAGTAAACCTCGTGTTCAATATCAACAAACTCGAGCGCTGTACAGCAATTATCGTCATCTTCGTCGCCGCGCCCAGGCAAATGAGCACAAGCGCTCCTCACGCGTCAACAGCTGCTTCGTCGTCGTTGCGGCTAAGCGCGGAGGCCATGCGGTGCTATACGCACGTGGCATTAGTGAAAAACATGGACGCCGAACCAGTTTCCGCGCCGAGTGCATCAGCGGTTCACCGCGGGCGCCGCAGTGTTTCCCTACGATCCACGGGACAGAGCCCTCCACGAAACAGAATTAGCTGGGAAGAGGGCGAGATATCATGCACATATAAAATAAAGGCGAACATAAGCCCAAATAAAAGTATCAAACGATGAATCCAATACCAACACAGTGATTCCTCTCACTTCAGCTAACGCTCGACATTCGGTTCAGCAGCGTTGAACCCCTTCGTTTTTTTTTTTTTAACTGTACTTCTTATGCGACGTCGTCCTTTTGCAGTGGTGTTTCTTGTAGCGGTTGCGAAGCTGTATTCAAAACAGTGCTTTCCGAGGGGACAGCTACAGGCGCACGTGTGCAACTGTAAGCTCTAGGGAACAGAGCACGCACCAACGAAGATGTGATCGAGACACCCGCTTGACAGCGCCGGCCGAAACTATTTCTTGTTGTCCACCGTCCTATACATGGCTTGCACGTGACGTCACGTCGTCTGCTTTTTCAGCCGGCGGCCATATTTGCGACCCCACCGCATGCCCGTTGGCCATTTGCTCGTGTATGTCGGATTTTGTGGCATTGTCCTCGGTGGTTTGTTGGATGACATTCATGTAAAATGGCTGCAAATGAACAGTGCAATGCGAGCTATTACTCGGACCTCATCGGGAGCACTCGCCTCCGCTACGACGAAAAGATCAAACAGCGATAACATCGATCCGTACATGTTGCGGCCCCGAACGGATTGCAGTGCCGATGTAAGCTTGTTCCCTGAGATGACACGGTGACATCGTAACGTACTTGGTTTTTTCCGCTAGCTTTGTTACACTGGAGCACATGAAAGCATTCAAGTCTTTGGAATCGCACAATCACTTCACCAGCGGTTGGGTGAAACACCTTTCTGCCAAGCCACTTCAAGATGACAAAGTCCTCCTGCTTGGCGAGGTAAGCCCTATGATGTATGACTTTTGACAACATTTGTTAACATGTTGTGGTGATGCATGATTTTTATGAGCTGTACCCAGCTTCGCGCGGTGTACGATGCATCTGAAGATGGCTTGTTCGATTGTGTGCTCGCGACAGCGGCTAAGAACGAGAAAAATGAGCCTGCACTGAATGGACCTCACGTTCGCCTTTTTTTTTGCACAGTCTCGGGGATCTCGTTCACGAAATGATTCAAACCACTCAGCATTACATGCACTAAACTGCGCGGTCTGTTCAGCGCATCTGAGGCACGTTAGACAGTGCACGCGACCGCGCATCAAGCGCTTGAGCCAGCAGTGTCCCCGTGGCCGCCAGTTTTTAATCTGCGTTGTTCGGATGGTGCTACTAGCGAACTGATCAGATAATGCGTGCTGCATTACATGCACAGAAATTGTGTTCCTTACTATTTTTTAACCATTGTCTCCGGGCCCAAAGCGTAACTAAAACCAAAGCAGTTTTAAAAGGATTGGCCACTAACATTTGTTCTTGATAATTTATATATGCAGGTGAATCATTCACAGAGACTGGGCAACCGACCTCTTCAAGCGTGGCTGCTATGCAGAAAGGATGGGCTGTGATTACTGCTCACTGCACTTGTATGGCAGGAGCAGGTGAAGCGTGCTCACACATTGGAGCTTGCTTGTTTGCAGTGGAGACCAGAGTGAAAATAAGGAAGTCTACAAGCTGCACACAGAAGGAAAATGTGTGGCTGCCGGCATATGTAGAAAAAATTAAATTCAAAAGGTTGAAAGATATCAACTTTACGTTGTCATTTAGCAAGGAGAGGATGCCTGAGACAAACACCGAACCCTCAAAGGATGCAAGAGTGGTCACGCCACGAGTACATGTCCCACCACTTTCTGCGCTGGAGCAGGAAACATTGTACAAGTCCATCCAGAATGCCAGTGTTATGCCAGCAGTTTTTTCTGTGCCGCCTAGCTACAATGGTATTTTAAAAAACCCAGTGAAAAAGCAAGATGCAAACCTTTGATCATTGTATTCAGAGAAGATGCTATCAGATGACCTGGATACATTTGTCGAAAAGGCCAATGACACCCTCCCACCACTTTCTGCGCTGGAGCAGGAAACATTGTACAAGTCCATCCAGAATGCCAGTGTTATGCCAGCAGTTTTTTTTTGTGCCGCCTAGCTACAATGGTATTTTAAAAAACCCAGTGAAAAAGCAAGATGCAAACCTTTGATCATTGTATTCAGAGAAGATGCTATCAGATGACCTGGATACATTTGTCGAAAAGGCCAATGACACCCTCCCACCACTTTCTGCGCTGGAGCAGGAAACATTGTACAAGTCCATCCAGAATGCCAGTGTTATGCCAGCAATTTTTTTCTGTGCCGCCTAGCTACAACGGTATTTTAAAAAACCCAGTGAAACAGCAAAATGCAAACCTTTGATCATTGTATTCAGAGAAGATGCTATCAGATGACCTGGATACATTTGTCGAAAAGGCCAATGACACCTAGCTCCCACCACTTTCTGCGCTGGAGCAGGAAACATTGTACAAGTCAAACCATAATGCCAGTGTTATGCCAGCAGTTTTTTCTGTGCCGCCTAGCTACAATGGTATTTTAAAAAACCCAGTGAAAAAGCAAGATGCAAACCTTTGATCATTGTATTCAGAGAAGATGCTATCAGATGACCTGGATACATTTGTCGAAAAGGCCAATGACACCTAGCTCCCACCACTTTCTGCGCTGGAGCAGGAAACATTGTACAAGTCAATCCAGAATGCCAGTGTTATGCCAGCAGTTTTTTTTGTGCCGCCTAGCTACAATGGTATTTTAAAAAACCCAGTAAAAAAGCAAGATGCAAACCTTTGATCATTGTATTCAGAGAAGATGCTATCAGATGACCTGGATACATTTGTCGAAAAGGCCAATGACACCCTCCCACCACTTTCTGCGCTGGAGCAGGAAACATTGTACAAGTCCATCCAGAATGCCAGTGTTATGCCAGCAGTTTTTTTTTGTGCCGCCTAGCTACAATGGTATTTTAAAAAACCCAGTGAAAAAGCAAGATGCAAACCTTTGATCATTGTATTCAGAGAAGATGCTATCAGATGACCTGGATACATTTGTCGAAAAGGCCAATGACACCCTCCCACCACTTTCTGCGCTGGAGCAGGAAACATTGTACAAGTCCATCCAGAATGCCAGTGTTATGCCAGCAGTTTTTTTTTGTGCCGCCTAGCTACAATGGTATTTTAAAAAACCCAGTGAAAAAGCAAGATGCAAACCTTTGATCATTGTATTCAGAGAAGATGCTATCAGATGACCTGGATACATTTGTCGAAAAGGCCAATGACACCCTCCCACCACTTTCTGCGCTGGAGCAGGAAACATTGTACAAGTCCATCCAGAATGCCAGTGTTATGCCAGCAGTTTTTTTTTGTGCCGCCTAGCTACAATGGTATTTTAAAAAACCCAGTGAAAGAGCAAGATGCAAACCTTTGATCATTGTATTCAGAGAAGATGCTATCAGATGACCTGGATACATTTGTCGAAAAGGCCAATGACACCTAGCTCCCACCACTTTCTGCGCTGGAGCAGGAAACATTGTACAAGTCAATCCAGAATGCCAGTGTTATGCCAGCAGTTTTTTCTGTGCCGCCTAGCTACAATGGTATTTTAAAAAACCCAGTAAAAAAGCAAGATGCAAACCTTTGATCATTGTATTCAGAGAAGATGCTATCAGATGACCTGGATACATTTGTCGAAAAGGCCAATGACACCCTCCCACCACTTTCTGCGCTGGAGCAGGAAACATTGTACAAGTTCATCCAGAATGCCAGTGTTATGCCAGCAGTTTTTTTTGTGCCGCCTAGCTACAATGGTATTTTAAAAAACCCAGTGAAAAAGCAAGATGCAAACCTTTGATCATTGTATTCAGAGAAGATGCTATCAGATGACCTGGATACATTTGTCGAAAAGGCCAATGACACCCTCCCACCACTTTCTGCGCTGGAGCAGGAAACATTGTACAAGTCCATCCAGAATGCCAGTGTTATGCCAGCAGTTTTTTCTGTGCCGCCTAACTACAGTGGTATTTTAAAAAACCCAGTGAAACAGCAAAATGCAAACCTTTGATAATTGTATTCAGAGAAGATGCTATCAGATGACCTGGATACATTTGTCGAAAAGGCCAATGACACCTAGCTCCCACCACTTTCTGCGCTGGAGCAGGAAACATTGTACAAGTCAAACCATAATGCCAGTGTTATGCCAGCAGTTTTTTCTGTGCCGCCTAGCTACAATGGTATTTTAAAAAACCCAGTGAAAAAGCAAGATGCAAACCTTTGATCATTGTATTCAGAGAAGATGCTGTCAGATGACCTGGATACATTTGTCGAAAAGGCCAATGACACCTAGCTCCCACCACTTTCTGCGCTGGAGCAGGAAACATTGTACAAGTCAATCCAGAATGCCAGTGTTATGCCAGCAGTTTTTTCTGCGCCGCCTAGCTACAATGGTATTTTAAAAAACCCAGTGAAAAAGCAAGATTCAAACCGTTGATCATTGTATTCAGAGAAGATGCTATCAGATGACCTGGATATATTTGTCGAAAAGGCCAATGGCACCCTCCCACCACTTTCTGCGCTGGAGCAGGAAACATTGTACAAGTCCATCCAGAAGGCCAGTGTTATTCCAGCAGTTTTTTCTGTGCCGCCTAGCTACAATGGTCCTTTAAAAAACCCAGTAAAAAAGCAAGATGCAAACCTTTGATCATTGTATTCAGAGAAGATGCTATCAGATGACCTGGATACATTTGTCGAAAAGGCCAATGACACCCTCCCACCACTTTCTGCGCTGGAGCAGGAAACATTGTACAAGTCCATTCAGAATGCCAGTGTTATGCCAGCAGTTTTTTTTGTGCCGCCTAGCTACAATGGTATTTTAAAAAACCCAGTGAAAAAGCAAGATGCAAACCTTTGATCATTGTATTCAGAGAAGATGCTATCAGATGACCTGGATACATTTGTCGAAAAGGCCAATGACACCCTCCCACCACTTTCTGCGCTGGAGCAGGAAACATTGTACAAGTCCATCCAGAATGCCAGTGTTATGCCAGCAGTTTTTTCTGTGCCGCCTAGCTACAATGGTATTTTAAAAAACCCAGTGAAAAAGCAAAATGCAAACCTTTGATCATTGTATTCAGAGAAGATGCTATCAGATGACCTGGATACATTTGTCGAAAAGGCCAATGACATCCTCCCAAGCCTTCAAATAAATGAGGAGACTGCAAAAGAGGTTGAGGCCTCTACAAGACAACAAAGCAGTTCACTAGCCTGGCATTCTTACCAAGCAGGAAGGGTGACTGCATCTGTTATGAAGCGTGTCTACCACACCGTCACACAAGAACCAAGCATATCACTTTTAAAATTAATATGCAACCCAGAGAAGCACTCTCTACATACGCTCGCCATCACATGGGGTATCAAAAATGAGCCCCAGGCCTGGAAGGCATATCAAGAAAGCGAAGCTCAAAAGCACGATTCTTTCCAGTGCTCCAAGTCAGGGCATCACATAAGCACCACGCATCCTTTTGTTGGAGCCACGCCCGACTTTCTTTTTACCAGCACATGTTGCTGAAAAGGAGTCCTGGAAGTGAAGTGCCCCTATTCACTTTGGGAAGTGAAAAATCCTACTGAAATGGCCACCTCAAG
Source organism: Amblyomma maculatum (assembly GCF_055883805.1). Taxonomy (NCBI): domain Eukaryota; kingdom Metazoa; phylum Arthropoda; class Arachnida; order Ixodida; family Ixodidae; genus Amblyomma; species Amblyomma maculatum. The sequence goes on from NC_139345.1 coordinate 222,508,635, forward strand.
TTCATGCCAAAAACTTGTCAATGGTGTCTTAAATTTACGACGACAACATGCTTATTTCTATCAGACCCAGACACAGATGGCCGTGCGTGATGTTGAGTGGTGCGACTTTGTTGTGTGGGCACCCGACGCACTGTATGTGGAGCGAATTGGCAAGCAAAAGGAGTTTTGCGAAGACATGCTGGCTTCTGCAAAGAAATTATTTATCCATGCAATTCTACCTGAACTGTTTAGCAAGTACTTTACAAGGCAGCAAGCAGGCCCAGGAACAAACTCTTCGAAAGAGAATAACGGCCTGGGGGGCGAGTTGGTGCATGATGGAATTGAATGGCGGCGCAACTCGGAAACGGACACAGACAAGAAGGGGACACCACATGCGCACACTACCAACTATTTATTAAACGGAAAGGTAGCATATTTATACGTCCATCTCAGGCATCAGACTCATCGCCACAGTCCGCTCCAAACCCAACACGTGAACGCCGAGCAGCACCAACAGGAAATCAGACAAGATATTTCTAACCTCAGTAGATAAACTATCAAAAACGGGAAAAAAAACATTTTCTTTTAAACGGAAGGCAAGCCATATCTTATAGCAAATGCAGTGTGGACCGAAAACAGAAACATGAGAAGCGACCAGCCCGAACCCTAACAAATAAAAACTAAAACGATAAAACAATCGTAGCAAAAGCAGAGTCAAAATAGTTAAGCAAAAGCAGTCAGAACCCTAAGCCAACAACAAAAGACGATCGTAGCGAAAGCAGAGTCAAATCAAAAGAAGCAAAAGCAGTCAAAAAAAAACTAGGCCAACAACAACAAAAGACGATCATAGCAAAAGCCGAGTCAAACAAAGGAAGCAAAAGCAGTCAAAAACCTAAACCAACACCAACATTCGTAGCTCAAGGAGAGTCAAAGAAATGAAGCAAAAGCAGTCAAACACAATCGTATACCAAAGGCTTAGTCAAAAAAAGGGGGAGCAAAAACAGTCGGGAAGCTAAAAGCAACTAAAAACGATCGTAGCAAAATCAGAGTCAAAACAAAAGAAACAACAGCGGTCAAACCTAAAACAACAGCAACAAAATGCACTGGTAGCAAATGCAGAATCAAACGAGCGACGAAATTAACAACCCGCCTAACTGAACATCACAAGGCCGTTAAAAATTCCGGGCTTAAAGTCGCACAGTACATGCCGTCACAAAAAATTATCCAAGGAATGAAACTTCATTTCTACGGAGGGATACAGACGAGTCGCTAACACAAATGCTACCCTTCTTTTTGGTCATAAAGGCTTCAAGGATTTCCCGTGCCACCTGATCGCGACTCGTGCCCAGAATCCTTATACCGTTAAGCATTGGCTCACAGTTGCATTCTTTGCAATGGGTAGACAAATTTAACCCGCCTCCGTTTTCTAACGATTTTTCATGCTCCTGTGCTCTGTCGTTAATACAGCGACCCGTCTGGCCTATATAGACCCCTCCACACGTCAGAGGGATTTCGTAGACCACTCCGACAGCACAGGAACAGCAATGCTTGCCGGGCCTCTTTTCGCAAAGGGCTTTCTTCTTCTGCCCGATTTTCGAGCCCAATCCGCTCAGCTTTTTGGGCGCGGAGAAAACTACAGGTACGTCGTACGGGCCGGCGACCTTCTTCAGGTTATGTGCCACTCGGTGAATATAGGGAACCACTTTTGGTCGCCTTGATCCCGGCTTAGCATGAGATTTCTTCTTCTTCCCTTTCATTTTTTGTAGGAGGGTCTCCGCTACGCTACAAACAACAGAACACGGGAAACCAGCCATTCGAAGTCTTTCGATCTGATTGTTGAAACTAGCCTCAGCTATGTGAGCACAAGACTTAAGTAATGCGGACTCTAGGCAAAGCGAAGCGATCGCCCTTTTTACAGTCTTAGAGTGTGCTGATTTGTACGGAAGCAGTTCCTTTTTGGCACGGGGGGAATACATCCAACACACCCGCCCTTCAAGAACTTTGACATTGATATCTAAAAACTGCAAGCTGTCCTTAACTGGTAGTTCATGAGTAAATGCCAGCCCTTTTCCTTGTTGTCTGAAAACAGATAAGATACTTTCCACTTTGCTGGGGAGCGTCAATGCAGTGTTAGTTCTTTTTAGAATTACCAGGTAGTCATCAACGTATCTAAAAATTCGCAGGACTAGGTCATTGTCAAGGGACGAAGCTAAAGCACGGTCAATAGATGATAAAAATATATTACACAGGGCAGCGGCAACACAGGAACCTATGCAAATGCCTTTTTTCTGCAAGTACATTTCTGTGTCAAAGGAAACAAACGTAGACCTGAGGTAAAATTCAAGGAGTGATAAAAAATTGTCCACACTTAGTCCTGCTGAGTTTTGAAATGTTATAACGCCATTAGATTCAATACACTCCCGTACGGATTTGAAAAGGTCGCTATGCGGAACTGAATAGAATAAATCTTCGACGTCTACAGAAAATAAGTATCCAATGGAAGACTGATCTTTTAAAAAAGCTGTTACGTCTGCTGAATTCCTGGTGGCAAAGGGATCGTCCACTTCCAGTCCTTTCAAATGCTTCAGGAGAAATTTACTCAACTTTTGCTGCCAAGAATCCCGCTAATTAACAATGGATCTAAAAGGCATGCCTGGCTTATGGGTTTTCACCGTAAAAAACACATCAAGAGACCCTTTCTTACATTCGCTGATTCCTTTGGCCAGCCTGGAGAGTTGGAGCTCATTACATAACGAGATGGCTTTCGTTTTAACTCTACAAGCACTCTTCTTCACCTGAACAAAGTTCTTCAAAATGGCCTGCGTCGCCTTTTGTTTGAAAAGGCCCACTGGAACAACCGCAAAACTACCTTCTTTATCAGCTTGAAGGAGTCTAAGGTCGTTGCCCTTGAAAAACGACACAACGTGTTGCGTGCGCTCCTTTGGGTAAAGGTCAAGCTTTCGAGATGTCCTCAGTAACCCGTCGACGCCATCCAAAAGACACCTTTCCTTGTCCTCACCGGCTTTATCTGCCAACTTCCTGTTCAGGGATAGGAGCTCGAAGGCAGGAATTCTCGGAGGAACACTGTCCTTCGGCCCTTTCGTTAGGGTAGCAGCAACTTCATCTAAAACGGAGGCATTCCCAAGGACGACCAGGCTCCTAGGCTTTACCGTCTTCTCTTCAGGCTTCCGCGGCAGAACGTTAAGGTAACGTTGCCACAAAAACTATGTGGATTGCGCCGCAAGACGTCTCAGAGCAGCCAGTTCCTTTTCAGCTAGGCAGTTTGGGCTGAGGTTAAAACACAAAACGCGCAGCCAGTCATAAAACATTCGGACTTGTCTCCACAGTTCAGATTGCAGAATGCGGCAGAGCCGTTTCACGTGACCGATGGAAGGCCTAATGACACCAAAAAACGCGTTCACTTCAGATGGAACGAGTCCCTTGCGGGGACAAAAGGCGATGAATCTTGCACGGCAGGTTGATGCAGCGATATGAGCGACGAGCATATGTACTTCAGTATTGGAAGGACTAGAACACATATAAGGGCCCACTGTAGATGGAAGGCACTTCAGAATAACGGCCTGGGGGGCGAGTTGGTGCATGATGGAATTGAACGGCGGCGCAACACGGAAACGGACACAGACAAGAAGGGGACACCACATGCGCACACTACCAACTATTTATTAAACGGAAAGGTGGCATATTTATACGTTCATCTCAAGCATCAGACTCATCGCCACAGTCCGCTCCAAACCCAACACCAAACCCAAAAAGAACCTGTCTAACGTTTATGGGTATCGACTTGCTCCTCTTGCGATGGCTGTGGGGAATCTGGAGTGGCGATTCATCTGAAGTTACTTCATCAGTCTACCGCTTTTGTGCATATCGCTTCTCTCTGCGATCGTACCGCGCAGAATCGACATGCTTGGTTCCGTGTAGCCTAGGTTGAGAGACGGGGCCCAATCAGGATTTGTTTCGTCGAGCAGTTTCGATGGTTCGCCTGCGGATACAAGTTTACAAGTTTTCAATGTTTCTTTAGAATGTCTTCGTTTGAAAGTAGGCGTACGTGAGTAGAAATGAGGCATAGCATAGCTAGTCTTAACTAAAACAGAGTAAGGGGCAAAGAATTACACGGACACGCACAACTTGTAATGTAATGTATGTAAGAGTTGTAATATAAGAGTTGACTCATCTGTTATGAAATGGATGCCGCATACTCCCACATTACGACCTTCGTGATTGAACTGAGTGCGTTTGATGCGCGCCAAACACAAGTTGCGACGCTTCTCGCTCAAGGTTCTGGTCTGCTCGCATTCGTTTTGTATGACTTTTGGCAGAGAAAAGAACCTCGTACTGGTCGGCTGTCTCTCCCCGCCTTTGACGTCGCTGCGATTGGAGCAGCCAACAATAGGGCAATAATCATATTTAGATATGTGGCGCAAAAAACACAAACACAGGAGAAGATACACAACACACGCGCACACTACCAACTGTAATAGGATTTGAAAACACTTCATCTTCACCACGCCTTCTCTTCTACACTCAGGCACGTTTCATCTTCCTCTTCTTTGCCAAGGGTATAATGGCACTCTCTTCCTCGCAGACCTTAACTTCGTCCAAACATGGTATTGACCAATCTCATCTTCCTCTTCTTCTCTTCTTCTTCTTTAGCAGGCTAAACATTTTAGGCAAGAGTCGGGATAAGAAGCCACGCGAAATTTTAGAGGCGTATTGGATACAGAAGAAAGAAGAGAGATGCATTAGTGAAGCTTCGTTGAGTTTACGTAGAAAAGAATTTAATTTTATTGAGCAAACCTCCTGAGTAATGCAAAGAACGAGATTACTATTAGACCTCAAGCTGTTATTCTTGGCCTAAAGTTGTTATTCTTGGACACAAGTTATGTGGTGTGGATGGACATGTCCTACTGGATATGTGTGGCGGTGGTGTTTAGTGTATGACTATGTGACAATGTGGTGATATTTGCTTGTCCAGCGTGGTATGAGTTACTGGGCAAAGCAGAGGTGTGCGGTAACAAGACAGTGAGAATTTGTGACTGTCATGTTTGGAAGAGGTATATGGTCTGTGAGGACGAAAGTGCCACTATCCCCCTGATAAAGAAGAGGAAGAAGAGAAGAAGAGGAAGATGAGATTGGTCAATACCATGTTTGGACGAAGTTAAGGTCTGCGAGGAAGATGTTAAGGTCTGCGAGGAAGAGAGTGCCATTATCCCCTTGGCAAAGAAGAGGAAGATGAGAAGAAGAGGAAGATGAAATGTGCCTGAGTGTAGAAGAGGAGGCGTGGTGAAGAGGAAGTGTTTTCAAATCCTATTGCAGTTGGTAGTGTGCGCGTGTGTTGTGTATCTTCTCCTGTGTTTGTGTTTTTTGCGCCACATAACTAAATATGATCCAGCACCAACTAGCCCCTCAAGCCGTTATTTTGAGATTCCTTTTTTGTACTGTGGGCCCTTTTATGTGTTCTCATCCTAACTACGCTCAAGTACATGTGCTCATCGCTCGGATTGCTTCTTCGACATGCCGGGCAAGATGCATCTCCTTCTGTTTGCGAAAGGGTTTGGTTCCAGCTGAAGTGAGTGGTTTTTTCGGTGTGATTCAGCCGTCTGTTGGTCACGTTAAGAGGATTTGCCGAATTTTGAAATCTGAGTTATGGAGGCAAATTCGGATGTTCAAAGACTGGATTCGTATTATATGCTACACAATACACCCTGTGTGGGTTGCGGAAAGAAAATTGAAGGAAACATGGCGTCTAGTGAACCAGACAACAGAGTTTTTGTGGCTACGATATGTGGCCTTGTTGCCAAGAAAAATGGAAAAGCATACTGGAAAGCCTAGGCAGTTGGTTGTTTTGGGGGATATCGCTATTCCAGAAAAAGTCGCTGATACCCTAAAGAAGGGCCCGAAATATAGTGTGTCGCCCAAAATTCCAGCTTGTGAGCTTCTGTCCTTGAACAGAAAGATAGCGGATAAAGCTGGTGAAGATCGCGACCGATGCTTACTGGATGGGCTTGATAGTATTACGAGGACGTCTTGGAACAAGGACAAGGTACCAAAGGATTGTACTGCGGAAGTGGTGAAGTTTTTTGAAAGGAATAATCTTCGATTACTTCAAACGGACAAAGAAGGGGGTTTTGCTGTGATACCGGCGGGACTCTTTGAAGAGAAGGCAACAATTGCAATTGAGAAAAATTTTGTTAAAGTGAAGAAGAAAGTTTGCAGAACAAGAGCTATTGCGTTATGTAATGATATGAAGTTAGCCAGGTTGGCAAAGGGGATCAGTGAATGCAAGAAGGCCTGTTTGGATGTGTTCTTCACTGTTAAGACTCATAGACCGGACTCGCCTTTCAGATGTATTGTGTCTGAACGTGATGCGTGGCAGCAGCAGATCAGCCGGTATCTTCTTAAACATTTAAAAGGTTTGGAGGTTCATGACCCATTTGCTACTAAGAATTCTTTTGAAGTGATCAATTTTTTAAAAGATCAAACCAATCTTGGGTACCTTTTTTCTATTGATGTAGAGGATTTGTTCTATTTGGTGCCACATTTAGAATTGTTTGAATCGGTGTGGGAATGCATTGAAAGTAATTGGACTATAGACTTTCAGAACACTGCTGGTGTCAATGTGGACAATTTTCTAGCCCTACTCGAGTTTTACCTTAAGTCCACTGTTGTGTCGTTTGGGTCTGATTTGTATGTGCAGAGAAGGGGCATTTGTATAGGGTCATATGTTGCCCCAGTTCTATGTAACATCTTTTTATCCTGTGTTGACAGAGCAATTTATACATCCCTTAATGGATCAGGTTTTAAAATATTTAGATATGTTGACGATTTCTTAGTCATTGTGGATAAGGGCTCTGCAGTGAGTCTAAGTGTGGAAAGTGTGCTTTCTATTTTTAAGCTACAAGGAAAAGGGCTTACGTTTACTCATGAGCTACCGGTGGATAACAAATTGCAGTTTCTTGATTTAAATATGAAAATTTGTAATGGGGAAGTGTGTTGGAAATATTTTCCCAGGGCTAAAAAAGAGCTACTTCCATAAGGATCAGCCCATTCTAAGACTATAAAAAGAGGGATAGCTTCCCTTTGTTTGGAGTCGGCCTTGTTAAAATCATGTGTACATATGGCAGAGGAAAGCTTCAATAATCAATTACAAAGGCTTCAGGTGGCTGGTTTCCCGGTTATGATTATATGTGGGGTGGCAGAGTCTTTGCTTCAGAAAATGAAAGGGAAAAGAAGATCGCCAGATAAGTTGAGAAATAAACGACCACAAGTGATTCCCTATATACATAGAGTTGCACACTGCCTGAAAAAGGTGGCTTGTAGGTTTGAGGTGCCAGTTGTGTTTTCTGCCCCCAAAAAACTGGGTGGGTTATGTGCATTAATAGGGAGGAAAAAGAAAGGCCAATGCAATAAGAAGCATGTTAAGAGTTTTATTGGATGTCGGGTGGGAGTGATTTATGAGGTTCCTCTGACGTGCGGTAAAGTATATATTGGGCAAACAGGAAGATGTGTTAATGATAGAATGAGGGAACACGAGAAGTCCATAGAAAATGGCAAAGGGTCAAATTTAGCCTTGCACTGCCAAAAGTGCAAGTGTGAGCCGTTCTTTAGCAGGCTAAACATTTTAGGCAAGAGTCGGGATAAGATGGCACGCGAAATTTTAGAGGCGTATTGGATACAGAAGAAAGAAGAGAGATGCATTAGTGAAGCTTCGTTGAGTTTACGTAGAAAAGAATTTAATTTTATTGAGAAAACCTCCTGAGTAATGCAAAGAACGAGATTACTATCGGACCTCAAGCTGTTAGTCTTGGCCTAAAGTTGTTATTCTTGGACACAAGTTATGTGGTGTGGATGGACATGTCCTACTGGATATGTGTGGCGGTGGTGTTTAGTGTATGACTATGTGACAATGTGGTGATATTTGCTTGTCCAGCGTGGTATGAGTTACTGGGCAAAGCAGAGGTGTGCGGTAACAAGACAGTGAGAATTTGTGACTGTCATGTTTGGAAGAGGTATATGGTCTGTGAGGAAGAAAGTGCCACTATCCTCCTGATAAAGAAGAGGAAGAAGAGAAGAAGAGGAAGATGAGAATGGTCAATACCATGTTTGGACGAAGTTAAGGTCTGCGAGGAAGATGTTAAGGTCTGCGAGGAAGAGAGTGCCATTATCCCCTTGGCAAAGAAGAGGAAGATGAGAAGAAGAGGAAGATGAAATGTGCCTGAGTGTAGAAGAGGAGGCGTGGTGAAGAGGAAGTGCGGGGCACGACACCGCATCTAGTATGGTGCACTTACCTCATCTGTTATTCCAGGTTAGTTACCTAAACGATGGCCGTTGTGTTAGAACCAGCAATCGTTGTTTCTTCGCGGTGTCGTGCCCAGGGGTTTTGTTGGTTGTGATGGGATTGCTTGATAGCAGAGCAGCTCGTTGTATTAGTAACGTTCTTTTGATCCTCTGTGGCGATGTGGAGACAAACCCAGGTCCTAACGGCGAAAATGGTGATATACTGACAACTGTGCTCGCTACGGTTCAGCGGATCGAAGCTGGACAAAACGAGGTCCGTAATGAATTAAGCGCTCTCAAGCACTGGCGGGCGTCGGTTGATGTTGAGCTGAAGCAACTGTCTGACCGAATTTGCGCGGTTGAAGTAGACCTTGCTGAATCCAAGACGAAGGAAACCACGTCAGAGGATGCGCCCGGTCCTAACACCCTAGGTACCATTGGCACGCAGCTTCGCAAAATTGAGTCGAGATGCGAAGACGCCGAAAACAGGCTAAGGCGATCGAATCTGCTTTTCTTTGGCGTGGCGGACGAGTCGTCTGAAACTTGGTCAACTGCAGAAAGCAAAGTAATTGAGCTTTGCCGCGATAAACTTGAAATAAATCTCGAGCCAACACAAATTCAACGAGCACACCGTCTAGGGCAGTTCCACGCTGGCAAATGCCGCCCAATCATCGTTAAATTTACCTTCTTTAAGGATAAGAATCTCATTCTGGAAAATGGGAAGAAGTTTAAGGACACCGATTATGCTGTACGTGAGGATTTTTCGTTTCATACACGGCTAGCCAGGAAAAAACTGCTAGAATTTGCGAAGTCCAAAAAAACCGCCTACAAGTTAAGTGTTGATAAACTTCGCATGGGCGATTTAGTCTATATTTATGACACTGATGTTAACCAAGTAACCGAAGTTTCAAGATAGCCACGACGTAAAACCAATCGAGTTATCAATACCCCAGTCCAGCCAACTAGCGATATCATTCCATGTCCGCCGCTCCATTTGTCATTCACTAACATACGTAGCCTTTTCCCTAAACGCACTGAACTATGTTCATATCTCGATAATAGCCACTGCAACGTTCTGCTTTTAACAGAGACTTGGTTGCGCCCTGACGTTAGTAGCGAAGAAGTTCTGCCAGATAGCAATAAATTTCAAATTTACCGTAAAGATAGGACGAACAAAAAAGGTGGTGGAGTATTAATCGCAGTTAAAGATAACATTCAGTCTTTTTTTATCGATATCCCTAGTGCAGTAGAAATCGTATGGGTAGCAATAGAATCCCGTTTGGGTAACTCTATTTTGGGCGTCTGCTACAGACCTCCGGACAGTCCCCCTAAGTTTGTGCCCGACCTTCATGACAATATCATTGCCATTAGAAATAAGTTACCTTGACATCTTTTTGTTTGGAGATTTTAATTACCCTGACATTGATTGGTGTAACTTATCTTGTAATTCCTCTGCTTCCAATGAATTCGTACAACTTACACTAGACTTTTCTTTTGTCCAGTTGGTAGACCATCCTACACGAGAAGCTAATATTTTAGACCTTATCTTAACTACTTCTCCGCACAGGGTCAGGCACATTACTTTTGATGAAGGATTCAGCGATCATAAACTTCTACAGTTATCACTTAATGCTCCTTTTTTTTCACGTCGCGCTCAACCTAAACAAATCCTAAATTATAACAAGGCTGACTTCAACGCTATAAATCGTGGTCTGGAATGTTTCTCTGAACAGTTTTTTCGCGATTTTTCCTCCCGATCTGTTAACAAAAACTGGTCTTTGTACAAGAAAAAAATGACAGAACTCGTGCGCAATTACATTCCTCTAATAACGTTTCCTGTTAACGTATCTAAACCTTGGTTTAACAAATCACTTCGTACATTAAAAAACAAGAAGAAACGCCTTTTTAAATCAGCGAAGCGACTTTGCACGCAGTATTCGAAAACACAATATAAGTTATGTGAAGCATCATACTGCCATGCCGTCCGTAAGGCGAAGCGCAAATTTCTGTCACATGATCTTCAATCGCTCATGAAAAATTATCCAGCCAAATTTTGGAAAACCATCTCCCCCCCATCACGCACGTTCGACAATATTTCTTTACTGGATGCAACCGGATGTCCCATTCCTCAGGACAGCTGTGCAACAGTTTTTAATGATTTTTTCACATCTGTTTTCACTAACGAAGACCATTCCAACCTACCTAGCCCACAAGAAACCGATTTCCCTTTCATGAGTGCAATAGACATCACTATAGAAGGCATTGCATCTCTAATCAAAAGTCTCAAAATATCTACTTCTTCAGGATTAGACGGAATAAATACCAAAATTCTAAAACACACTGTAGATGCCTCTAGCCTCATCCTCTGTCATATTTTCAAACAGTCATTAGAAACTGGCGAAATTCCGCATGACTGGAAGATTGGTCAAATAATCCCCGTGTATAAATCTGGTAACAAACACTCTGTCAGTAACTACCGCCCCATATCGCTAACAAGTGTTCCATGCAAATTACTAGAACACATCATTGCATCTAACGTTGCCTTCCACCTGGAGCGAAACGGTTTCTTCTTCGCACACCAACACGGTTTCAGAAAAGGGTTTTCCTGTGATACACAATTATTAGAAATCACTACTGACCTCTTTAAGAACATGGACGAAAATTGCCAGACTGACTGCATATTCATTGATTTCTCTCGTGCATTCAACCGCGTCGCCCACTGTCGCCTCATAGCTAAATTGTCACTGCTTAATTTAGACAACCTAACACTCTCTTGGATTAGAAACTTTATGTCATTTCGCAAGCAGTTCACTCTTTTCAATAACTTTTCATCTCCCCTTAGCGACGTCACATCTGGCGTTCCTCAAGGTAGCGTCCTCGGTCCTTTATTATTTTTAATATACATTAATGACCTCCCATTTCACATAAGATCATCAGTTCGGCTGTTCGCTGATGACTGCATAATTTATCGTAAAATCCGTTCTCTCACTGACCATGTCATCCTTCAGCAGGACTTACTAACTGGTGCAGATCATGGCAAATGACACTTAACACGGAAAAATGCAAAATAATGACAGTCAGTAGGAAGCATTCCCTCTCAACCCACAATTATTCACTCAACAGGATTTCACTAACCCGCACATCTTCTTATAAATATCTCGGCGTTCATCTTACCGAAAATCTTTCATGGGCGACGCATATTGAAAATATAACCGCCAAAGCATCGCGCACGCTCGGCTATCTAAAGCGAAATCTACATAGCGCACCTATTTCTACTCGTAAGCTCGCATTTCTAACTTTCGTTCGTCCTCAACTAGAATATGCATCAGCCATCTGGTCACCACATCAAGAGTATCTAATCAAATCCCTAGAAGCTATTCAAAACCGTGCAGCACGTTTTATTTCCCATAATTACAGCCGCCATACCAGCGTGACTAACATCAAGTTGTCCTTATCGCTCACAAGTTTACAATCACGTCGGGATATCGCGCTTATCTGCTTGCTACACAAACTAATCTACAGCCACCATGCATCAACAGTGCCACTTACTAGACCGACTCGCACCTCCCACCGCCTGAATAATAAAATAAGTTTTCAACGTCTATTCGGCCGAACACATGCATTTAACTTCTCTGCCTTGCCACGGGCTATAAAGGTTTGGAATGGTCTTCCCGAACGCATCGCTAACATATCTGACCCACTAAAATTCAAAAACGAATTGAGTACCTTTTTGCAGTCAGAATAACTTTTTTATATTGCGTTCACTGTGTCAGGTTGATTTCGTCCAATGCCGCTAACTATTGTATAATGTCATAATCCTCTGTTTATTACTTCCCATGCATGCTCTAATACTTATTTGCAGTTCCAGTCCTGTATAACTGTTACCTTTTGTATTTTAAACTATGTACCATTGTTCCTTTTGATACACTGTAACCCCTCCCCCTCACACAATGTTCCATGTTTGGAACCTGTGAGGTATTTGTATAAATAAATAAATAAAGTGTTTTCAAATCCTATTACAGTTAGTAGTGTGCGCGTGTGTTGTGTATCTTCTCCTGTGTTTGTGTTTTTTGCGCCACATATCGAAATATGATCCAGCACCAACTAGCCCCTCAAGCCGTTTTTTTGGAATAGGGCAATAACCTATGTTTACACAAGAGAGTTCACGAACGCACGGAAAACAACGCGGGCTTGCTCGAAAGCGACTGCGCGCACCACAGCCGCCACTGGGTAATGGTGGGTCGAAAACATGGCCGGTGCATTTCCCCGAGTGAGGTATGATAACGTCAATGCAAGCCATGTATTCCTTTTTCGACCAATATTTGAGGATCGCATGATGCACATAACATCTAAACGATGGATCCTATGCGTGGTACGCCGCCTGGCGTATAGTGATGTCACGTGCAAGCCTTTTGCCAGCACACCATGCAGCATAACGTGGCGACATCCGTAGCACTCATTGTCGAACACATCATCTCTGAATTTTGCACGACACGGCTACCAACAGCGCTTACGAATGAACCTCACTTTATCAGCCATACTGCAGGACAGTGTTCTGCTGTTTTATTGTACGCATCTGAGATGAGCTCGTCTAAAAGAGTTACGTGTACTGGAAACATGTCTTCCAGGCAACCTGCAATCTGTCAAGGCATTTGATAAATTTGCATCTTTGTCGCCAGCCGAAAAGGACGCCAGAGACATGTAAATTTACCGGAAGATTCTGCGCGTTCTGTCTTTTTTTTTTTTTTTGCTAGCCGTGTTACTTGCTGTCGGAGCCTGAAGCGCCTTGCGAAAATGAATGCGAGAGGGACAAAAGTACAGGGCCAGAAGTATATTCAGAAAAGCACAAAACAGCGCGAGAACACCCAGCGATTGCCCGTGAAGGTTAGCTGCTTAGCACGCGTCAGCCAAAGCCGGTCTGCGCATGCGCGCGGAGCCTGACGCGTGCATATCGAGCGCTGACGCCGTGATCTGTCCCTGTCGGATATCTGGCGCGTAAGCGCGCACGCTACACGCATCGGAAACTAGCGGGTGGTCTGCAATAGAAAGAGACCGCGCGGCTGTCACCTACTCCTTTCTTCTCGTCCTGAGTCCACTTATACCCTCTTTACACGGGCAGAGTTAACCACGGTTAGCGTAACTGCGGTTACGCGAAACCGTGGTTAGGCCGTTTACACGGCAGACCAAACCAGTTACACCCCTAACCGTGGTTATCGCAAACAGAGTTTGGCGACCTCGGTTTGCGTCGTTAACCGAGGCTATGGCGGTGTCCGGAGGCTGCTCGTCGGCACTCGAGTGCGCGAAGCGTCCGAGCGTGTCTGCTTCAACAGTGTACTCGTTTGCCCTTATTGAATAGCCGGTGTGCCGCCCGGCGTCTTCGGTTACGTCCTACAGCCAAGCGTCTGCGTACTGAAGCCCCGTCTGCAGTATCGTTTGTGCGGCTTGGTGCTGAGCGCGGAACGTCAAAAAATGCGCGGTCGAGCTCGAGCAAATAAAGTTGTTTCTCTCTCTCTTAGCTTTATATTGAAAGTGCACAAGTTCGCAACGCTTGCAGTGCGGGATGCTGCGAGCAGGCTGAGGTACGTTACACTTACCGCGGCGGGGAAGCGAGAGAGCGCGGCGAACTACGGCGGGGTGCGTAACCCCGATAGGCCTAAATTATTTCTCTTCGAAGCCGCGGCGATCGGCGCTTTGGAACTGATCAACGCTGTCGAAATGGTGTACTCATTAAACATCCTTATTGTGAATCCTATTCTGCCGCCGTAAAATAACGATATGATAAACTTTGACGATACATTAATCGCAGAGCTAGTATAAGCAGAACGGTGAGACGCGATGGCGGCAGCTGTCTTGAACAGAAACTTGATAGTATCGCGGTTATCGGTCTTGCCAGCAATTTGCCACTGGTCAGTGATCAGGAGTGATTCAATTCTGATATTCGGCTCAGTATTCCAGATGCCAATAAATTTAGCACGCGTTGTTTCTGACGTCGGCGCTAGCGAACCGCCGTGTCGTTCGCGTACGGTCTGCGGGAGGAGGGGCCAACGCGGCGGTGTTTATGATGGTCGATGAGGTGCTGCCATCGTGCGGGGCTTCACCGCATTGTTGACGCCTTGCCGGACGGCACTCCGGAAAGTACATTATAAATAAAATATTTGTAAATGCTGCTTCGTTCCGCAGATCACCGCGTCGCTTCGGTTGTACGTTATGGGCAATGGCGGCCGTAACCGAGAACGGCGGCGAGTTGTGTAAGCACAGCTAACCGCGATTGGCGGTTAACCGTGGTTAAGTTCGGTAACCTTGGTTAAGCGTAACCGTGGTTAAGCCGGTCGTGTAAAGAGGGTATTGGCTCCCCGTTCTTCTTTTCTTCACAGACTGACGCCTTTCAGCTCTCTCCTGCTCTTTTCTTCACGGTTTTCAATTTTTCGCAGTCTGCACGAGAGGGTGAGCGAGCCAGCACCACGAACATGCTGGTGCTGACATGTCCGTGGTGACGCCAGCCGCAAACTGCTCGTAACACTCAACACAGCAACCATGGATACCAGGAAGAGGGAGGGGAAGAGATTGAATACGTGGGGCGGCACTACGCAGAACTCTCTGGCAAGGAGCAAATACTGCGCGGAACTGTCTGGCAAGAGGATGGGGATCATCTGCTCTAAATACTCAAAGGCTCAAAATTGTTCGCTCACGGGTGCACGCACTACCCCGTGGCCACAACTTTGTAAGATTTTTCGGGGTTACACCAAGCACCTTGTAGACCACGAGCACTACAATGAGATGACCAAGGTGGCATAATATAGTAGAGGAATACTGCACATATTGCCACACGATATCCAGAGCTTAGAAGATCAAAAAACAGCGCGGCTACTTGGGACAAACAGAGAAGGGAGAATAACGGACAAAGGTTGGTGAAATTTTGAGGGTCTTTGATAGTTGCGGGCAGGGTTTGAAGTTTACTTTTGAGGTACCGAGCGCCAAGGAGTTGCAATTTTTAGATTTAAGGTTAGTATTAAAGTTAGATCATGTATGCTGGGCTTTCCGGCAGCGTTCGGAGAAGCCGTTACTTAGTTACAAATCAGCCCACTCAAAATTGGTAAAATGTGGTATAGCTGTCGCGTGCTTGGGGTCTGCCCTTTCAAAATCGTGTGAGCATGAAATGATTAGTAGTTTTGGACAGCAGATTGACAGATTAAGATTGGCGGCATATCCGGATCAGGTAATCTCACTTGCCTGTAAAAAAATTTTAAGAAAACTAAAGTCGGTAGATAGATCTCAGCCACAGGAGCAGGGCAGTAGAAAGAAATACGCAGTCATCCCGTACGTACACCGGTTGTCGCATAGGTTAAGGAACATAGGATCAAGATATGGTGTTGATGTAGTATTTTCAGCCCCCAAAAAACTTGCCAAGATATGTGCCATAGTGGACAGAAGAATGAAAAATCAACAAAAAAGCGAGAGGAGGTCGTGTAAAATAAACCACCAGGTTAAGTTCGTACCATGTGCTGAAGGCGTGGTGTATGACATAGAATTTTCTTGCGGAAGGAGGTATATAGGCCAAACAGGTAAATGTATCAACACCCGGCTACGCCAACATAAGGCATCTTTGAAAAATGCCCCATCTTCGAACCTTGCCCTGCACTACAGGGACTGCCCTTTAAATAATGATCAGAGATATCCTGATAAAAAACTATGCACACCTCTTTTTAACAACACTAATGTAATCTACAGGCATAAGGATCAACTAACCAGGGAGTTATCGGAAGCCTATCAAATTTCAGCGCTTGTCCGTTATTCTCCCTTCTCTGTTTGTCCCAAGTAGCCGCGCTGTTTTTTGATCTTGCAATGCACCAACTAGCTCAGATTTCCGTTCTTCTGCAGAGCTTAGACTAGCCCAACAGCCCATCACACAGGATGAGAGTTTTACAGGCCAGGAATCACGATGACACGACCTACCGCAATACATCGCATCCATTGTTTGCTCTGCTATGCACTCCGTCGACGCGCCAATCCATGTGCAAAAATTGAGTGCAAGAACATCAAAATACTCTCGAAGAGCTGCATTCCCTCCCGCTTCCAACGACCCCCCCCCCCCCCCCCCTGCCCTACTGCTGTTATGACAACGCCGCGCTAAGATTGGCGGGAATAGCCACTTTGACGTCCACGCGCGCTGTGAGAAAGCGCTCGGAAAGAGGAAATAGTGGTCGCCTCACAAAGCTCCTTTCTGTATTGTCGCATAATCGGTGCGAAATTCTTAGCGCGAGTGAGATGTATCTGACCGCCAAAACAGATGTAAGTACATTGGTTGGATATAAATAATTGACGTGTCCCCATCTCAAGCAAGATTATTTCTCTCCACTTTTGTAGGGAAAACGATTACACAGGAAAACAAATTCCGGGTATACACTCTTACTTGGCATTCCTCAAAAGATATTTTCCGATTCAGGTCAGCCGCGGCTGTCAGAGACCACAATGCACGCATGTCAACATAGAACACGAATGTAGCACGTCAAGCGTTACTCGGCAATCACTCCCACAGGATAACAGCTCTGCTGTTTAGGGACATACGGCGTGATACATCACTGCTTCCAAGCAAGTTATTTGGTCAGGACATTATTGCGAAGGACGTCCAAAACGGCCTCCATTCCTCTATGGCTTCAGTGGACGCAGTCTGTGCGCCGGCCTGCGATCCTCCTGAAAAAAAAAAAAGGTTGTTATTATATATCAGAACACTGCAAAAAACATGGACAACAACCTGACTTCAAGAACATGTGCATACACACAACATATAATTGGGCAGACACGTCTTGATAATTGATTATTGTCTTATTCAAGGCAGGCTTAATTGTATCAAAAGATGCGCAGTGGTTAGTGCACAGAACACAAAGTTGTCATCTAAGGAATGATGGTGCCTATGACTTCCATCGCAAGTTTTGCTCTCTAGGCGCTTTTTCAACATTTCAACCAATAAAAGGTCACCAGAGGTGAGGCTTTTTTCACCACTGATTCAAAAGGCGATAGGGTGAGTAACTTAACGCTTCTAGAATATCACATTTTATGTCAGCAGTGTGAATGCATTCTTCCAGCAAAAGAGGAGATAATCATTTTCACTGAGTATGGAACAAACTCTCCATTGACAAGAACACTTCTCATGCCACAGTTATGTAATGCATATGAAAAATTCGTCTCGACGTTCACGACTCAAAGTATATTTCTTTGAAGCACAAAACTAGTCATATATAAGGTTTTACTCGCGTAATGAACCCAGTTTTCTAACAGAAATGTTTGACATAAATTGAGGGGGCTTCGATACGCGAGGGAAAAACTTCCAACCAACATTTTTTGCGAGTCGAAATTTCATATATGTCTGCCCGTCCGTCTGCCTAACCGTCCGCGCGTACACCCACACATCAACAAAACCGCACGGTCAGCCGCGTTCATGTCGCCGATGTACATCATCGTTCGCTTCTACTTCTGTCACGCGGGCAAGTCCCAACTACCTCGAACCTCTTTTCCATAAAGGACCACGCAGGGAGTTCAGCCCCAAAGGAGTTGTCGCTGTGTCACACGGCTAAGTACGAGCTCCTCAAAGATGCCGTCAGGGTCCCATTAGGCGCTGTTTGTTTTGTGTATGCATTGCTCCAGGCATTGCGACGACGTCGTGGCTGCCGGTAGTCATAGCCGATGGGGGAAACTCAGGTGGTAGGCCTCGCCATAATTTGGGCGGCTGCAAAATTTCGCCCCTACCTTTATGGTCGCCCATTTAAAGTGGTCACTGACCACCATTCCTTGTGTTGGCTGGCCAACCTGCGTGACCCATGCGGCCGCCTGGCGCGATGGAGCCTTCGCCTACAGGAGTTTGACCTTACTATAGTCTACAAGTCCGGACATAAACATGAAGATGCTGACGCGCTCTCTCGTGCGCCCGTCGAGCTCGCTTCACCACATACGGGTGACTCTGGCAGTTTTTTCGGAGCTGTTGATGCTTCAGATATGTCTCACCAGCAGCGTGCTGATCCAGAGTTACGAGCCCTGATCGATTATTTAGAAGGTCAGCCAGCCACAATACCTAAGTGCTTTTCTCGGAGCCTCTCAACTTTCTGCCTGAGAAGTGGTGTACTCTATAAGCACAGCTCTAGATCCGATTCGAGAACCTACCTCCTCGTGGTACCCGCAGCTCTGCGAGAGGAAATCCTTTCCGCGTGCCACGATGAACCAACTTCTGGCCACTTGGGCTATACTCGCACACTTGCTAGAATACGAAAAACATTCTACTGGCCCAACCTTGCAACTGTCGTTAAGTGCTATGTTAAGAGCTGTCGGCAATGTCAGCGTCGGAAGGTTCCGCAATCAAAGCCTGCAGGCCTTCTTGTGCCCATAATACCACCACGCGCACCGTTTGATCAAGTCGGCATGGACCTTCTCGGTTCTTTCCCTCGATCCTCCGGGGGCAACCGCTGGATAATCATCGCCACAGACTACCTGACTCGATATGCCGAGACCAAAGCGTTACCTAGTGGTACAGCATCGGAGGTTGCCCATTTCTTTGTACACCAGATCATGCTGCGGCACGGTGCTCCGACCTGTATTATTACTGACAGAGGGACTGCCTTTACTTCACAAATGATGGCCGAAGTTTTTCATCTCAGCGGTACGGCGCATCGAAAAGCTACTGCTTACCATCCGCAGACCAATGGGCTGACTGAAAGGCTTAATAAGACCATTGCGGACATGCTGGCGATGTATGTCGACGCCCAGCACAAGACTTGGGATGCTATCCTACCATATGTGACATTCGCGTACAATACGGCAGTCCAAGAGACGACACGCTTCACGCCGTTTCGCCTAGTTTACGGCAGAGAGGTTCGGACGATGCTGGACGCAATGCTCCCTTGCGAAACAGATACCGAGCTTTCTACCGACGCCGAACACTTTGCCCAACATGCTGAGCAAGCACGCCAACTAGCACGCGTCCACATCGCCCAGCAGCAGGACAAGGATTCACGCCGGTACAACCTCCGCCACAAACAAGCTTCCTACAACACCGGGGACCAGGTGTGGGTGTGGACTCCTGTTCGACGCCGTGGCCTATCAGAAAAGCTGATTTGCCGTTACTTCGGACCATATAAAGTCTTGCGGCGCCTCAGCGACGTTAACTATGAGGTCCTCCCAGATGGCTCAGAGCAGAGAGGCCGTCGGCTACCTCGTCCAGAGACAGTTCATGTCCTACGCATGAAGCCGTATTTTACACGGTAACTGAAAGACGGCATCTGCAAACTTTTTTTTTCGTTTGCTTTTGTCCACCTGTGTGCACGTGTGCCGTGTGCGTCACGCTTAAGGAGGGAGGAATGCCAGGGGGCGCTCGCAGCGAAAGACGTTGAAGTGGCGCTCGGAGAAAAAGGACGAAGTGAATCGGCTCCGGACTAGAAGGACGTACCTAAAGCTTGGACCTTATAATTCCACCTGCACCGGCTCTGATAGCCTAGCCCTAGTCGCCAATATCGTGACAATATTATATAATCAAGTTGGAAACATGTAAAGTAATTTTTAGCTGCTTTCTTTTCAACAGTTTGAATTGAATTTAAAATATAAATGTACCTTCATTTATATGAAAGGAATGCGCTGCTACTTTTACTAGCATAGTGGGTTTGCCCTTTCTGCTGGCCACAATGTGCTTGCAAAATTCTTGCGTGTATGCTTGGATATTAGCGCATGTTCTTTATTTCCATGCTATACGTTGTGCTACAGTATTAAAATTAGTTACAAACGCAAAAGTAATGCATAAGTACTTCTTTTAAAACCTGCATAAAGCTCACGGGGAACCAGAGTACTCCCTTTACCTGCTCGATGGAGATGATTGGAACTCCTTACGCTAGGAACTTCCTTTCCTAAAGGACTGCCGTGTGACACGGTGCGTATCTCCATTGGGATAAAGAGTATACCTTGGTTGAAGAGAGTTCAGCCGTGCCCGTGTGACAGCAGGTGTTTGCTGCATCACGGTGAGATCCGGTCGATGGCGATAATCAATGACGGTTACAGTATGTGAATGCGACATAGAGCTTGGGCGTTTACGCTCTCGATCGCGAGCTCGAAACACCGCTTGAGGGGATCCAGGTGCTGCTTCCTCCATAGTATTTCATCTCTCCGAACCCCTCGCCGACTTTTGAGGCACACACGGCGCACAGCCACGCCCGCTCTCGTCTAAATACTGTGTGATGTTATCAGTGAGCTGCCATGGTCTGCGCTCCGGACGGCGCGAAACTGCGGTAATAAAATCTAGTGCGTAAATCTCAAGGCAAAAGTGGGTTCATTATGCGAGTAAGTAAACTACGCGAGTAATTACGGTACGTGCATGAAGATAACACCACAAACGGGACGAAAATTTAAAATGAGGCTTACCTCCTGCGGCTCAAGCGCGCAGTTCTGAGGTGCGCCCGTTGCAAGGTCTATGTACAACTGGTCACGCAACTTGGAAGAAAACCCGTGTAGCTGCCTACTTGCAGCGGCATCAACTCGATGATGAGGGCTCCTGCGAACTGTGAGGCAAATTACTAGCGCACAGAAAATAAGATCTGCCAGAACTCCAAAGAACTAGAAAGTAAACATAATATTCGCGCTCAGGAATGAATGCAGTTTTCGTTTCTTGCGTAAGAAAAAATGTGTCACATTTTTAATAATATTTTAACTTCTTTTTAATGGCCTCTCTCGGCCATTTATTATCCGCTGCGTAGTTGCCCAAAGCTCAGAAATGGCTCAGACCAAAGCTTTTTTCATCCGCGGAATGGGTGCGACATCGGCCCCTGTTCAACGTTCATCGTTGCGTGCTGCGTACAGAGTGGGTTATCTGTAACAAACAGTCAGTATTTCATTCTGCTGGTTGTGGTAGAGCTTTACTGCAAGGCGAAGACTGTGTGTGCTCGATGAGAAACTGATTGCCCCTATAGCCCTGTAAGAAGCCTGGGTACAGATCGACTCCCTCCCAGTGCTACAGTGCCTCGGCGTGACACTCCCCCTCGTGAGATGCACACACCGTCGCCTGTAGTTCTGGGAAGTCATAACCATCGCTGACTGATTACGCTGGCAAAGCAGCAATAAGTAAGCGTGTAAAAAAAACAGGTGTGGCCGTGACTGTTGGAGGTTGCAGCCGATTCGCCCGCGGAACTTCTGCCCGATTACTGTTCCTACTACCGTTAGGATTACATGTTTAGGGACCTTGTTCACTGCATCCTACATTTGACTTGTTGCAGTGGGAACCAACAAGCGGAAAGCAATGTACCCAAGCAACACAAAAGCCGCGGTCCTTCATTGGCATTCTGGTAGCAAAATTTGACATGAATATAGGGCCTCTATTGGCATTTGGGCGCTTTCCGACTTTTTTCAACAATGGCCCCATCATTCATGCCAAGAGTATGCCAACCCGTCAACATTTTTGATGCCATGAATATGCCTGCATACAGCCAGCCCGTTGCCAAGGGTATGCCCATGTACAGCCAAGCTGTCATTTTTGCACCAAAGCATGCGTGCGTGCAGCCAACCGGCCCCCACGAGGCCTAATGGTTAGAGCGCCCGTCTCGGCTGCGGGAGGTGGTTAGTTCGAAACCCACCGCCGGACACCCACCGGTAAAAATGGGTACAAACGTCCCCCGGCCTGGCGCTCGGCTTTTCCAGGGGTGTGCGTTTGGGAGAAGCTCCGTAAACCCCGCTGCGCGCCCCTCCTCCACAGTGGGCCCAAACCCAGTTTCGAACCTCGCAGCCTGCAAAGGTGGTTCTGTTTGTCTTTCAAAGGTACTTCCTTTGACCCCTCACCTGAAGTGCTCCCTTAGAGCACATCAGGTGAGAGGAAGAGGAAGGTTGCCGTGGTACCGTATGTGCACAGGATTTCGCATGGCCTCAAAAATGTAGGCAAGAGGTATAATGTGGACGTCGCACTGACCGCCCCGCTCAAGCATGGGTGAGAGGAAGAGGAAGGTTGCCGTGGTACCGTATGTGCACAGGATTTCGCATGGCCTCAAAAATGTAGGCAAGAGGTATAATGTGGACGTCGCACTGACCGCCCCGCTCAAGATGAAGAGGATTTGCCCGGCTGTTCAAAGGGAAAGAGAAGAGAAGAAGCAAGAATGTGGGGTGAAACATAGAAACCCCTATGTTGGATGCAAGACAGGTGTTGTGTATAGGCTTCCACTCTCTTGTGGAGCCAGTTATATAGGACAAACCGGACGGTGTATAAATAAGAGACTACAGGAACACTGTAACAACTTGGAAATTGGAAAGAACAAAACGTTTCTAGTATCCCATTGCCAGTCATGTGAAATAATGAAGAAGGAGAAGAAGAAGTGCACTCCTAAGTTTGACAGTGTTAAGATTTTATATCGCCACAAAGAGAAGATAACGAGAGAGATAGTGGAAGCGTATTTTATTTCAACGGACAATAAGTGTGTGAGCAAGACGTCTCTTGCTCTTTCAAGCAAAGAGGTGTCTTTTTT
Organism: Amblyomma maculatum; assembly: GCF_055883805.1. Classification (NCBI taxonomy): domain Eukaryota; kingdom Metazoa; phylum Arthropoda; class Arachnida; order Ixodida; family Ixodidae; genus Amblyomma; species Amblyomma maculatum. The sequence continues at coordinate 222,531,389 of NC_139345.1, forward strand.
AAGAGATTTTTTAAAGTAATTTTTATGCAGCAGGTGAACCCAGGGGTTTTTCACGTGACTGTTTCGTTTTCTTCATGTTTGTTTTTCTGGGCCTTGGAGTAAACGGCTTAGGCTTAGTTGTGAGTCAGCGCATGTACTGTGGCTTTCTTGTTTCTTGTCCCTTGTTTTCGTGTTCGCGCTGTTTATATCAATAATGATTGCCGCTGCATGTGCGCATTTCCGGACGATGGGACAATGCTGCGTCACAGCTCGGCCGCTCGGCTCGGCCTCCCAGGCACGTCGCAAAAGTGGTGGCTTGTTTTACAGATACACGTCTGCATGAGCGGCGTATCGCTGCATGTCTTAATTGAACGGTGGAGGTGAGATTTTATTGCCCCCAAGACGCGTGTCCCATTGCTCACAGCCTTTCGTTCCGCTCCCTTTGCTGCGTGTTTTGCTTACTGCGTCGTATTACCGCACCAACGTTCGCTGAACGTGCTTTAGCTGTTATTACAGTGATGTTCCTATTGTCAATGGGATCTTTCTCAGGAACATGTTAAATGCTTAAGTCGTAAATTTGTAACCTCACATTGACTCCTCTCAGTGGCAAATGAAGCGCGAGTAAAATATGGGAATCGTGAACAGGAGCGAAGTTATATAGTAGATATTCTCACTTCTCAGACGCATTAATTTCTAAATGCTAGCAATCCCAATTTGAATTGCTTACCTAAGCTCTTACAGGTTAGCGTTCTAGCGCTAGCGTTAGTTAGTCCGTTCGTTTGTTCTTTGTTCTTTGACACTGATATGTAGTTTGTTAGCAAGATCTTTTACCCTTTTATAATCTCACCGCGTCTCGTTTGGAGACCTACGCTCAGGTCATTTTGTTATCACGAGGATTTCATGAAGACCGTGACGAATGAGCGGTGGTCGCTTTCCTAAACTTAAAGATTTCATTGTCGTGAAGCGTCTATGTAAATAATCGTGAATTAATAAAGCCTGGCTTTGTATGCAGCACAGCTTCACTCATTTATGCCCTTAGTGAAATGCCTCAAGCCATGTGGTTCTATCCATGTGCTTGCCGAATTCACTTGAAGGCCCTTGTTCACAAACGTGCCCGAAGAAATAAGCCCCAGAATGCGTTTACATGACGCGCGACGAAAGACTAGGCTGACGACGACGGAGGCAGAACGATGCTATGATAAGGTGATTAAAGATGCCGTTACATTTCAGTTATCATAAGGTGGTTAAAGAGGCCGTAACATTTAAGTTAACGTAAAACTTGACAGTAGAGAGATCCATGTCAAGTAAAGTTCGCTGAACAGTTACGGTGTCCATTTTTCTGCTTTATCCGATCATCGTTCTGCCTCCGTCGTTGTTGGCCTTGCTTTTCGTTCATAAGTAAAAAGACAATCAAATTCCCCGCCAAAAGTACGTCACGTGTTTGTTTTGCCTCACAGTTCGCAGGGGGCGCCGGGAAACTAAAGCCTAAGAGTTGACAGTTGACAGCCGTGTGGTGCGGACGCGTGTTCCATCGCTCCTCCGATTGCACGTGTCTACCGGAAACGGACGGACTGGCGACAGCGGGAGCTTCCGAAGCGTCAAATAGATGAGTTCTTTCTTTTATTAACTTTATTTCGTTTTCAGCTAGTTAGGTTAGGTGCAGCCTAAAGAATAGATTTTAGCTCTTGGTCCTAGCGGCCTGGTTTTTCGTGGCGGCAGCTAGGTTTTCTTTGCGTTCAGTATTTAGCAATCTTGTTTAGATAAATATTTTTTGTAGGCTATTTTCATTCGCAGAACTGGTTTTTAATGCGTGTTTGCTAGTAGTTTCTTGTGTCTTCTTTTGGGAATTTGTATATTCTGAGAATTCGTAATAGATATAGCTCAGTCGATAAGCGTTTAAGATGTGCAATCAAAAGAAGGTAAAGTGTACTCAGTGTGAGGCGCAGGTTAATCCAAAGAAACGCGTTTTGACTCTGTAGGTGAAGCGGAAGGCAGCGACTTTTTGTGTCGGTGTTGCGTACTGAATGCGCGTCTAGATAGATTTGATCAAGAAAGGGGCAGTTTAGTGTCTCGTGCGGAGGATTTAGAAAGTGAAGTACGTTTGCTAAGGACGGAAAATCAGAAACTGCTTGGACAGCTTACTCAAATTGAAAAAAAGGGGCCGACTTTGTCCTTGGAACCAACAAGGACGAACATTCCAATGCGGGCCACGTGGCTGGGGCCAGCACTGGCATGGAAGGCATAAGCAAAGTAGGTGAGGCGGATCCGAACCGTCAGAGTTATTTAGAAGCAGCTAAGACGCCGGAAAAAAAGGAAGAAGTAAGGAACAATGAAAATCCCAGAGATAAGGACACAGATAACCGAAAGCAGGAGCCAACAGTTGGGAGAGGGAGAGAGAAGGCCCAGGTGCTTATCGCCGGAGATTCTAACATGAACAGGTGCAAGCGAGATATCTTGGAACCTGTAAGGGGTGATAAGAGAGTGTTGGTTGGAGCCTTCCCAGGGAGAACAATGAGGGCAGTGCTAAAAGAGAGTAAAAATAGGCTGTTGAAGAATTCCGCAGAGCACAGTATGGTAATAGTAGCCGCGGGTCTAAACGATGTCCTAAATTGTGACGCTGCAGGAGTGGTGGAAAGTTTAGCTAAGGGAGTTGACGAGATCAGGGAGATAGCACAGCAGACGCAGATAGTTGTATGCACAGTACCAGAGGTGCTAGGATTGAACGGAAAGATGGAAAAGGACGTGGTGACAGTTAATCAGGACTTAAGAAAGTTAAGCGTGGAGAAGCGTTTCGAAGTGGTTGAGGTAAACAGGGAGGTACATAAAGCAGGTTTTGGTAGGGCTTTTCAGCGAGATGGCATTCATTTTAACAGAAGGGTCGGAGCAGAGATCGGCTGGCGCTTGGCAGGCAGGGCTGTAGCTTTTTTAGGGGGTCCGCGAGGACTCCGTGCACAGAGGTAGTTAGATGTGAAGCAGAAGAAAGTGTAATAATGGAGGCTGAGCCCCCAAAAATGGCAAAGAGTAGGTCGAGAAAGAAAAGTACAAAAAAGAAATTTAACACTAGGATCAGCTACATAAACATGCAAGGAGGTAGAAAAAGAGCGAAATGGCTAGAGATAGAACAGCAGTTAAAGGATGACAAAATAGGTGTGTACGCTCTTTGCGAGACTCATCTCAGGGATCTAGAAGTTCAGCCGTTTATGGAAGGCTACGTCTGGGAAGGGTGCAACAGAACAAGAACAGAAAAAAAAAGGTGGAGCGGTAGGTACGTTGATACACCAGGGAACAAATTGGCAAAGAATTATATCATCTTGTAAAGAACATATCTGGGTTTCAGGAACAATTACCGGCATAAGGACATGGCTAGGGGTAGTTTATTTAGGAACAGGACATCAATGCAGGCAAGAAAACAAGAATCTTGTTGAATGTCTCAGTGACGATATAAGCCAGTTTGGAAAGGGGCCAATATTATTCTACTGGGGGACATGAACGGCCACATCGACGATCTGGATAGATACACGTATTGTAACGGGAAGCTAATGCTAGATTTCTGTGAGCGACACGATCTAGTTATAGTAAATAGAGAAACAAAATGTGAAGGCCAAATCACGTGGGAATTCCGCAACAGGCAGACGACCATTGACTATTGTCTAACGTCGCATGAAATTTATAGCAAGGTCAGAAAAATGGAAATAGACGAAGAAGGGGAGTGTAGTCTGGGAAGTGATCATAAACGTATTAGTCTGCAGATGGGGTCCTTGATGAAAAGAGAAGTGGAACTTAGACAAAACGTAAACGCAAAATTAAACGACGATCAAATAGCGCAGATAGCAGCAGACATAGAAGGAGCAATCGAAAAAAGCCCCATGGAAGACTGGGATTATGAACAGGTAGAACTACTCATAAGGAGTAAAATTCAGGAGGTTAAAGTAGCAAACCGCTGGAATGGAAAGAGGAAGCCACTGAGCTGATGGAATAAGGAAAACAGGGAAGCTATTGAACAACGACGGGCTGCTTCAAGGGAACACCGAATGGCAAAGAAAGCACAGGCTTCTCAGGAGGAAATCGACCAAAAATGGGAATCATATCGATAAAAGAAACTTCAAGTGCAGGCCCTCGTCCAAAGTAAAATAAGACAGTCCACCGATCGCTGGATGGCTGTTATACACGATGCCTCTAGAGGCGGAGCAAGAAAATTCTGGAACCATATAAGCTGGCTAGGGAAGAAGAATCAAAGAAAGCAAGATCGGATTCAAGATAACGAGGGAAATTGTTTAAAGGGAGACAACGCAGTGAACTACATTGCATCAGTCATAGCCGAGTCATTTAAGAGCGACTATAGTGTAATCTCCGCAAATCAGGAAGCAACACAAGGTAGCAGAATACAAAGCAGCTTAGAACTGACCAATCTAAACTGGAAAAAGGCAGAAAAAAATATTCCTAAAAACACATCTACAGGAACAGATGGAATTCCGATCAAGCTGATTAATGAACTCGGTCCAAAAAGTAAGGAAACGTTGTTAAAAGCTTTGGAAACAGTCATAACGAATAAGCAAATTCCGGACAGCTGGCGGCAGAGTAAAATGAATTTGATTTATAAAGGGAAAGGAGAAAGGATGCACATAAAATCCTACAGGCCGATTACCATAACATCTGTTATGTACAGGTTAGCCATGCAGGCGGTGAAATTAAAGGTGCAAGAATGGGTTGAAAGTAACAAGATACTCGGAGAACTTCAGAATGGCTTTATAAATGGTAGGCGCTTAGATGATAACCTGTTCGTGCTTACCCAATGCATCGAAATATCTAGAGTGGAAAATAGACCTTTGTATTTGGCCTTCCTGGACATAAACGGGGCGTACGACAACGTAAGCAGGGAACTCCTGTGGAACATATTAAAAGAAGAAGGTATCGGTTATGAGATAATAGAGTTCCTACAGGAAATATACCGGGATAACAAAGTAGAAATTACGTGGGAAGGGATAAGAAGTACGGAGGATGTCAAAGTATGCAAAGGATTAAGACAAGGCTGTCCTCTATCACCGGTGCTGTTCATGCTTTATATGATAAACCTGGAACGGAGGATACAAGACAGTAACCTAGGTTTTAACCTGTTATATAGATTAGGTGGAAAGGCGGTAGAGCAGCACCTCCCCGGTTTGATGTATGCAGACGATATTGTGCTGCTAGCTGAGAGTCTGGAAGAATTGCAAACTCTAGTTAAGTATTGCGGAGACGAAGGGGACGCTCTAGGCTTCAGTTTCATTGCCGTTAAGTCGGGTCTGATGATTTTCAACGGCTCAACTGATCAGGGTCTTAAAATACAAAGCCTTGAAATACCTAGAGTAGCAGAATATAAATATCTGGGGGTATGGGTAAATGAAGGATTGGCATACATTGGAAAGCATGAGCAATCACTTAAGGCCAAAGGGCGAAGGAATGCCGGGATAATGAAGCATAAGGCATTGTGGGGATACAATAGGTATGAGGTATTGAGGGGTATTTGGAAAGGAATTATGGTGCCAGGACTTACTTTCGGAAATGCGGTTTTGTGCCTAAAATCAGAGGTACAGTCGACATTAGAAACAAATCAGAAATCCGTTGGACGATTAGCACTAGGTGCCCACGGCAAAACTACAAATGAGGCGGTACAGGGAGATATGGGCTGGGCATCTTTCGAAGTGCGGGAAGCTCAGAGTAAAATATTATATGAGGAACGCCTGAGGAAATTGGACAGTAACAGATGGGCAGCTAAGGTATTTAAATACCTGTACCTAAAAAGCGTTGATTCACAATGGAGGAAAAGAACTAGGAAACTAACTGGTAAATATGCTAGTAACAAGGACGGAGAAATAAAGAGCATTAAGCAACAGGTGAAAAACACAGAAGGTAAAAAGTGGATAAATTCGATGGAATAAAAACAGAGTGTGGAATTATACCGAAAGTGGAAAATGCAGATCAGGAAGGAAGATTTCTTTGATAACTCAAGAGGCAGTGCCCTACTTTTTGAAGCTAGATCAGGGTGCCTTAGAACACGCAGCTACAAAAAGAAATTTAACAATGGAGATGACGCATGTGCTGTATGTGGAAACTCCAGTGAAACAAGTGACCATATTATACTCAAATGCAATGGTATCCATCCGGAAGTTGATGCAGGCGCAATCACTGTTCCTGAAGCTCTGGGGTTTAGAGATAACAGTGGCCGGGTGAATAAACCGGCGGTGGAAACTAGCAAAAAACGGCTGGAAGATTGGTGGCTTAAAAGCAGAGAAGTGACATAATGTTAGTAATGTAGCAGCAAAATTTAATAAATAGAATGATGGTTTAGTTAACCATTCTAAATCAATAATTAAGATATATGGAGAAAAATGAGCATGATAGCTACTGCTACCACCCCGTTTCAGAGGGGACGCTCCTATATTCCATCCATCCATCCTCGCTCAGAGTCGACACGCAGGCTTCTATGGGAGTTACGCTACCATTTGGTCTTAAACCATGCCCGTTGCTTCCTCGATGTTCTGATGAACTCAAAATTTCGCTGCTTTTACCTAGATGGCGCTAGCAGTAAAAAACCTTTAATGAGCGATTACGGGTGCAATTACTAATTATCATCATGGTTTGTGCTTCTTATTTTAACTTTACACTAATACAATATTAAAAGGAAGCCGACTCAAACGAGGCTCACGTTGTTGAATATGGCGGCCTTCTCGACTGAATGTCGTGTAGGAAAAATTGATTATATTTGAAGGCTCAGTATAATCGTGCTAATTGTATAAAGCGCAATTTACGCTTATACGAACCAAGAACTACTATTCGAGTTTCGCCATGCATGATTCCTAGGCTGTAGAATGAGCGGTTTTTCTGGTCAAGCTATGCGATGTGAGGCAGTATTACGGAAATCTTCAAATTGGAAAGGCAATAAAAAACGAACTAGCGAATAAATTTCGATGAAATCTCGTACACTGAACTACATAATGTGCGGCCGAAGTGGTAAACATTTTCCTGCTGTGCACGTTGATAAAGCGCAGATATTCGTGCCCAAAATAGCCATGTTGAAAAGGCTGCCGATCAAATACTGATTAAATTAAAACAGTTATGTGTTATTCAACCCAAGATAAATACCCATTCTATGTGTGGGCCAAAGGAAACTGTTCTAAGTGCAGCAGTTTCTTCAGCAAATTAATCCGAAGTAGGGTATATCAACGACGCTAGCGAATTTGTCATCTGCAATACCACCTCTCATGCAGTTGATAACGTTGGCACACTAAAGCAGCACACATCATTTGACAGAGCGTATATTAAGCTTTCGAATGATGTTCTAAAGAACATCATTCGAACAATGATGAAAGAACATCATCATTTCGAACATTGTGATGTTCGAAAAAGAACAACGCGCAGAATGCTCACGCAAACATTGCCTAAAATGGCACATTCCCGCTGCCGGAGTGAGACCCCCGGCTGGTTCACACTGGCGACTCGGGGAGGTCGCGCGGCTCGATTCGTCACGGAGGGGGCGACCAGCAACAATCGCCGATCGATAAGGCGTGTTCACACCGACGTGCTTCACGACAACCGAACGAGATTTGAATCAATAGCCTACTTTCGCGCCTTTACGGCCTCTGCTGCCGCGTTCGGGGTAGATCAATTCGGACTCATTTCGGGTATGAATATATGAAATTATCAGCGAGGAAGAAGATCTTATGGTTATGCCCATGTTTAGGGCTTTTTCGACAGCCAAAGCGCTATAGCTCGACGAAGACGGAAACTGTGGTGGTGTGTGCGTTGTTGTTTGCGGTCTCGCTAAACAGCAGGTCACGAAATCACCTCAAGCCCGAGCGTCGAGCACATGACCAAGGATACGAGTGCAAACGTGAATTAGTACGCTTCACTCTAGCAGAGCTCCTTAACATGTGTGCCCAACAACTGCGGGAGCAGTAAGTCGATTAGGCACACACGCCCACGCACTCTTGAATTTTCCCGCCTTGGAAGAAGGCAGAAGCGCTACGGATTGGCTCAGTAGTTCCGCGACTTGAAGTCTTGTCGCAAGAAATCGGTCAGCGAGCGACTCCCTCAAACTCGTTCGGGTCTCCCCCTCCGTTACTAATCGCCCCCTCCGTGACGAATCGTGTCGCGCGACCTCCGCGAGTCGCCAGTAGGAACCAGCCTTCATTGTGTGAAAACATTATCTTTGGTCAAAATAGTTCTCGATACAGGCTCTGCTCGATGTTATTACAGCAAAAATATTGTGTCTATCTTCATTGTGTGAAAATTTAGAGCGAACGGAAGGAAGATGTTAAAGGCTGGTTCCCACTGGCGACTCGCGGAGGTCGCGCGACACGATTCGTCACGGAGGCGGCGATTAGTAACGGAGGGGGAGACCCGAACGAGTCTCCAGCGACCCGTTTCAGAGGCTCATACCGATTTCTTGGGACGCGACTTGAAGTCGCAGAACTCCTCAACCAACCCGCGGCGCTTCTGCCTTCTTCCTTGGGCGGGAAAATTCAAGAGTGCATGCGCGCATGTGCACGAATTACTGCGCTCGCTGTTGTTGGACACACATGCCAAGGATCACTGCGAGAGTGAAACGTACTAATTCGGGTTTGTACTCGTACTCTCTACAATGTGCTCGACGCTCTGGCATGAGGTGATTTCGTGATCTGCTATTGCGCGAGACCGCAAATAATAGCGCGCACACCACCGCCGCTTCCGTCTTCGTTGAACTAGAGCGCTTTTGACTGTCTGGGCATAACCATAAGATCTACTTCCTCGCTGATACACATATTCATACCCGAAATGAGCCCGAATTGGTCTACCACTAGCGCGGTAGCAGTCCGTAAAGGCGCGAAAGTTGGCTCTTCGTTCAAGTCTCGTTCAGTGAAGGGGTTGTCGTGAAGTGAGTCGCATGCCGATGTGAACACTCGTCGATCGGCGCTTGTCGCGGGTCGCCCCCTCCGTGACGAATCGAGCCGCGCGACATCCGCGAGTCACCAGTGTGAACCAGCTGGTTCACACTGGCGACTCGCGGAGGTCGCGCGGCTCGATTCGTCACGGAGGGGGCGACCTGCGACAATCGTCGATCAACAGGGAGTGTTCACACCGGAATGCGACTCGCTTCACGACAAACCTGCCTCCGAACGAGATTTGAACGAAGAGCCGACTTTCGCGCCTTTACGGCCTCTGCTACCGCGCTCGGGGTAGATCAATTCGGACTCATTTCGGTTATGAATATGTGAAATTATAAGCGAAGAACAGGATCTTATGGTTATCCCCATGTTTAGAACTGTTTCGACAGCCAAAGCGCTATAGTTTGACGAAGACGGAAGCGGCGGTGTTGTGTGCGCTGTTGTTTGCGGTCTCGCGAAATAGTAGATCACGAAATCGCCTCATGCCCGAGCGTCAAGCACATCACCAATAATACGAGTACAAACGCGAATTAGTACGCTTCCCTCTCGCAGTGATCCTTAACATGTGTGTCCAACTGCGGGCGCAGGAAGTCGATCGTGCATGCACTCTTCAAATTTCCCGCGCTGGAAGGAGGTAGAAGCGCTGCGGATTGGCTCAGTAGCTTTGCGACTTCAAGTCGCGTCGCAAGAAATCGGTCAGCGAGCGACTCCATGGCGACTCCCTCAAACGGGTCGCTGGCGACTCGTTCGGGTCGCCCCCTCCGTGACGAATCGTGTCGCGCGACCTCCGCGAGTCGCCAGTGTGAACCAGCCTTTAGTGTGAGGACAACCGCGTCGTCTGCTAGCGCGACCACCATTTTCTTGCATTCGCTGGTCGCGAGGCGCGCGTTTGCTGCGTGACGCGCCTAGATGGAGGAGGCCCCTCTACCAGTGGTAGCTTAAATTGAACTTTGCCTTTGATGATCATTCCTTTTGTAGTTTAGATGAAAAGTAAGAGTAAAAATTCGGTGAGGTATTCGCTATTTCGAGACGATTATCGAAAGTGCAGCGGTTATCTTTGTTTTGCGATATGTGATCACGGCGGCCAACCGTTCGCCGTCGTTGTCGTACCAGCGCCCACGGTACTATTTTTCTCCATCGCGTCAGTCAGCGTGCAGACGCGAGCACATCGAGCAGGGCAAAGCGGCTTCCCTGCAGCGCGCGTCTCGCAGTGCTTGCCGGGATTTCACCCCTGCGAACCACCGAATTTCTGGGTGCGTGACGGGGCAACTATAACTACGCCCCGGTGCGCACTGGTGCGGGCGATCGAGGATGCTATAAGAAAGAGCGCGCGCTCCCTCTCGAGACCGGCCGTGCCTGTGTGAATACGTAAGGGGAACTTGGCAATGGGCTCTTGGCAGGTGCACCTTCAGCAGTCTCTGTCCATTCTGCCCATAAGGGATACTTTTCTTGTTAGAAGTGCAGTGGAAGTGTCTCAGTTTCTCGCACAGAGCAGTTACCTGGTATTTTGTCAATCAACATCAAAGATCTTTACTACTCCCTGCCCCAAGAAAAAGTTTGCCCGGTAGTCGGCGATAGTATCGATCAGTTTGGAGCAACGCGTTTTCAGAATTCTTCCGACATCAGTGCCTCTAACTTTCTGGAAGCGCTGTCCTTATATCTGCAGTCAACTCTGATGAAGTTCGAAGATTTGCTCTATAGACCTACACCAATCTGTGACGTAAGCACGATGCGGTGGCGCTTCTATCGCCAGCGTGGTCGGACTGGGGGTGAAAATAGGCTTAGCGCCCACAGGAATACATTAAACCGAAATATTACAAAGCAGTTTTCTAATTTCGCAGGTCATCTGTGATGTCGTTATTCGGTACAGAGCAACCGAACATCCTAGAGCAGAGCAAAACAGCGCAAACTTCACAATGGACAGAGAAGGGCAGACGAGACACAGGCGCTGTGTCTCGTCTGCCCTTCTCTGTCCATTGTGAAGTTTGCGCTGTTTTGCTCTGTGATGAACCAACTAGCTCGAGATGTTTTCTTCAAGTTCATCCTAGAACAGATCACGAAAGTATGAAATCTCATTAACGAGGCGAAGTATTTTTAAAACACGCGAAACGTATGCGGGTGCGAGTTGGGAGGGCGACCCATAGAAACACATGTAAACACAGGATGTTCATAGTTGCTTGCACCGAATAACGGCATCACAGGTTCCCCGTGAAATGAGAAAACTGCTTAGAAATATTTCGGTTCCATGTATTCCTATGCGCGCTAGCCCTATTTTTCACCCCCAGTCGGCTGCGACGCCGCGAGCGCCCCCTTTGTTTGCAAACACAGTGTTGGTCTATACAGAAAGAGGCGTTGGAGCCTGTCTTGCACTTCTGCTCAGTGACATCACGCTGGTTCCCAAGCATCCTTGGCCGACGTTCGGAAAATGGTCGGCAGCCGACTTAGTCGGCTAGTGAACCATGGCAAGTGGTCGGCCCGGAGTTGGCCGCCAGCCATTTCGGCAAGTAGTTCGGAGCGGGTTTGGCCCGACTTCTCGGGCGGACTAAATGCCGGGCACGGCGCCAGGTTAATGGCAAAAGTGCGGCAATGCGTCGGTCCGACTGTTGAGGTGGTACATTGAAAAAACGCTATGAAGAGCACGACTGCTACTTTTTTTAGTTTGCCGCTTACTTGGATTTGGTTTTTCGCGATGTTATTTAATTTGCGCTTAGTATGGAACAAAATGATACATGCTATTTAGTGTAAATGTTTTGTTACATTAATTAATGCTATTGTTGTTTAACTTGTCGCTCACATTTTTAGTGAACCCTAGCTGTTAGTAAAATTATTTACCGAGTTATGACAAACAGCAAGCCACAATGTGAACGCGATTTCATGTGTAGATCATGTCATCATACTGTTTGCTTGTTACGAAGCGCAGCAGCAGGTGATGTAACATCAGTTATATTTTGGGGCACAAGCTCCGGTACACCCCATTTAGCCCGTATCACTCACTGTAATTCGTCCGCTATGTGGGGGGGCACTTGAGTAGACGCAACTTCGCATTGTAAGGGGGAAAAAGGCCATTGTGTGAAATAAAAGAAGCGGACAGAAGAAGCGGCTGCCACCAGTTAATAGATTTGCGGCTCGCGTGCTCTTCCAACTGCTGACGCCAGTTGTTACATGCGGCTCGCGACCCCTCGGTAGCGTTGGCCTGGAGGCTCCGTGGCTCGGCGGATGGCATCAACGGTCCCAGCAAAGACGAGGCGTCTTCTAACGAAACAACCTTTACTACCACATCACGAAGGAACGGGCAGAGAAGCTGACCCGGAGAGAAAACAGACACTCTCACACAGCTGGTGTCTAGCGACGTCTCTACGGCGCTTCCAAAGTAGTCTCGCAGCGGAGTCTGCCGCTGCTTTTTATAGGCTTGCCAGTTCAGAGGGAAAGGGATTTCCCTGCAAGTTCAGACAATACGAGATGACTCAATCGCAGGTGGCGCGACCGCATCTCCTCCACCTCCTGCAGACGGGCAAGGGCGACGCACACTCCCTCGAGCGCCGGGCTTGGCCAGCGTTTGCACACACACGCACGCACACACATTTGGCGCGTGGCAACAAGGCGAGACACGTTCGCGGGAGGAAGTGTTGGGCGGTCGACTGGACGGCGCCGAAATGGCCGAAACGCTCGCTGTTCTGCCTGTTGCTACGCGGTGGCCGCGTCGGCTGTCACACTTATCGGTGGCGAAACGTAACAGACTGCCCCGCCGGGGAAGAGAGATCCCGAAGGGCAGGGGACTGCATCCGCTGTCCGGAGGGATTAGGATGTTGCTGCTAGCCGGGGTCGTCCGACTCTGCTTCTCTTGAGCCAGTCAGCCAGAAGACTTCCTTGGCAAGTCCTGGTTCCCAAGGCACTCTGCAATTTGTCGTCGGGAGAGTTTTCTGACAACCCACAACGTCACAACCACGCTAAAAACTCAACTGTTCAGCCATCAAGCACGGCACAAACTTCACTAAGTTGTGCCAGACTATTTCCCTCTTATGCCCCCATCTATATTAAAGGGTAGCTCAGCAGCATTGGAACGCGTCCACAAATTTGAAAATCGCGCTTTCAAACACCAACAAGTGAAAACAGGATTCTTCTCACGTTAGGGGCTCCGACTTAAGCCATCGGCGTTACCGTCGAGATCACCCTTTTCACTAAAGCTTCGGCTATCCGTTTCCCGCAAAAACCTTACCTTCATGTTTCTATGGAAAGAAACACATGAGCATGAATCATTTGCTTTTCTAAACAACATATGCCTCTCCTTACATTTTGCGCACCAGTCACGCATTATCTGGGCACGGGCGCATTTGTGCCTTCGGGATAGTCGCTTTCTCTTTCGCGATAGCTTCAATTTGCTCCATTCTTTCTCGCGCCTGCCTTTCCTCTTTTTTTCTACGGCAGCACTGGAATACTAGCTTTCTAGTTTCTTTTCGCATTCGTTTGAGTTTGCCCTCCTTACGATGGGCGGCAATCTTTCTCGCGCCTGCCTTTCCGCGTTTTTCGTCGGCAGCACTTGAATACCGGCTTTCTGCTTTATTTTGACGCCATCTCTAACACGTTAGCTGTAACCGGAGCTAGTAGGGCACCGGTGTCGTCAAAGTGGTCAAAGTGCGGCGCCGCGTATGCACCGTGGCCAGCAGCGCATGACTCACTTTCAGTCAAATCCGAACAACAACCGCTCATGCCAGCCCCCAAGCTAGAAATTTCCTCAGGTGGCTCGCTAATCAGTTTACCCTGGTCGTCCGGTGTGAAGCATCGCTCTGCGCTAACCGGCGCACGATCAAGCTCCTTCCACAGCTGGGGCGCTTCGGATTGCGTAAGGGCCATGTGTGCCGCGTTCGCGCTGAGGTTGCTGATTTCGTGAATACAACCTAGCATGGTATCGGGGCACGAAAGATACTGACTCTGCTCTGGTCGCTCGCTGTCGCCTTCGCAAGTCTCGCTCTCTACAGCGTACGCGCATTCCTCGTCGGTCTGCCCTGGCTGATCACAACTCGCGGGCTGCGCAGTTTCCCTGATCGGCACTTTGTTTTTCTGCGTGCCCTGCTCCACCACACAGCTGATTTCGGAAACCGAAATTTTCTCATTTTCTGGCTCATTTCCATCTCCGCCACACTCTACACAAGCTTCTGCTCCTGACTCGAGAGGCGGTTCAGTTATTGCCATTTCCCTACTCTCATTTGATGGAGCTGTATCTCCTACAGCTACTTGGGTCGGCGTGCAGTTCACCTCGCTTAACCGCGTCACTTCGGACTTCTAGCCGTTGGAGCCGGCGCTAACCTTCTCAGCTAGTGGCTCGACCAAGGTAACACGATACTCTTCTGTTCGAGGCTCGGTCGGCTGGCTACTGCGGACACGTAGCTCGGCCGTTTCCCCAAGCTGTAGTTCACTCTCTGGTACCTTTGACTTTTCAGGCTCACTTGTGTCTACAGCGTAGTACGTGGTCTTAATCTCGGCGTCCTGTGCCTCCGACCCTTTCTCATTGCTTGACCACCTCTCCGGTACTACCGCCTTTGCAGCGATCTCCCGAGCTCTATATCTGGTTAAGGCTAGTACGCTACCCTCTCCAAACACAAGCCCATTTTCGCGCAAGAGGTGATCGGACTTGTTTGAAAACAGGTACGGGTACTGAGGAGGAAGCACAGATGACACCGCCGCTTCTGTCTCAAGTGCCCCGAAAAGTCTCTCAATAAGCACTTTGGCTATTGGCAGACGCACGATGCGAACTTCCAAGCCTGTTTGATCCACACGCACTCACGCGTGAACATCTCTGGTTCTACGTGAGAGAGGTGAACCACATCCATGGTAGCCGCAGAATCGCGAAGCACTAGACACTGTTTCCCGTTCACAAGGAGGTCTCGAGTGCACGTTTCGAGAAGCTTCATGTTCTCGTCACTTCTGCATAATGACAACAACACGATCTTCGGTTTTGTCTGTGGACATTTCGCCGAAAAATGACCAGACTTCTGGCACGTATAACAGACGCGCGATTGCCTTGCCTCGAACCTCTTTTTCCGTTCGGCTTCGGCTACCACCGTCGCTTTATCGTCTACCGGACTACTTTCACTCGCATCCGCTCCACGTTTATTCTCCTTGGCTTTAAAGGGCGTGAACTTCGGCCTTTCAAACTTAGAGCCAAATTCTCCCTGTTGACCGTCCTTAGCTCCACGAGCCCGACGTCACAAACTCTTCAGCTAGCTCGGCGGCTCTATCCACCATACTAACGTCTGGCCTATCCATGACCCAGTACCGCACGCTCTCGGGTAACCGGCTGTAAAACTGTTCCAGCCCGAAACACTGCAGAACCTTATCGTGGTTACCATACGCTTTTTCTTCTTTGAGCCACTCATACATATTTGACATGAGCTTGTAGGCAAACTCTGTATACGACTCACTTTTGCTTTTCTCATACTCCCGAAACTTCCGACGGAATGCTTCTGCTGACAGCCTGTACTTTTTTAGCAAACTCGATTTCACTTTGTCGTAATCCTTTGCTTCCTCTTTTCATCACAAGTGACCTTCCTGAGGTGGATGTGCCGCGTCAACAACCTCCGGATAAAGCTTTGCTCTCCAAGAGCTGGCTATATCGAGGTGAGACGCACTAGCATGGGGAACAGTAGACAATGGGGTCGCCGAAAGAATACGATCGACCGCGTTCCTATTCTCGCGGCCTTCCTCTGTGCGACGAAAAAGCTCACGACACTAGGCAGTGGAATGTCCAAGCTACGACGCAGTCCTTAAGGACACATGTGTGTGAGACTCGACCTGACCAAAATTGATACAGTGCGGATCAATATGCCAGCTGTAAAGTGCCGATCTAGACCTCATGACCCAAGACACCGCTACACTTGAAGACAACCTCCCCTGCCTTAAAGCCAGCTGTCTTAATTTGGTGGGGATCGAGTACGCCACACTCAGTGCGCCACCGAAAGTCTCTTACAGCATGCGGGAGATTGGGTGCAACAGGCGCCTCCCACTTCGCATACCTTTGGCACATATGTCTAGGGGCGCCGAATTGCAGAGCGCTTCGCAGAGATTAGATACGGCTATTGCTATCCATGCTCCGTCTACAAACATCTCATCTAACTATGCGAACACGTGCGCCTGTCTCTCCCTGACCATGCACTACAAACATTCGCCTTCTACTTCCCAGCCAGTATAAAGTGAAGGCCGCCCAAAGTAACCTATCGAATACCCATTAGCGCACAACGAAGGGCATAATGAAGGCAAGGCGGAACCCAAATAGACGCCACCACCTAACATAAAATGTGGGACGAGATCCTGCCGTATGTCACCTTCGCCTACAATACGGCGCCGCAGGAAACCACGAAGTTTACGCCGTTCCGTCTCGTATATGGCAGGGAGACCCGTACGATGTTGGACGCGATGCTCCCGTGCGGGGATGAAGCGGTCGAACCCGATGCCGCCCATTTCACGGAACAGGCCAAGCAAGCCCGTCAGCTGGCCCGCTTGCACATCAAGGAGCAGCATGCCACCGACGCTCGACACTATAACCTTCGGCACAGGGTAGTCCACTACGAACCAGGGGACCAAGTGTGGGTGTGGACCCCCGTACGCCACAAAGGCTTGAGCGAGAAACTGCTCCACCGCTACTTCGGACCCTATAAAGTCCTGCGCCTCTTAAACAGCGTTAATTGCGAAGTCATTCCAGATGGAACTGTGGCCGTCGGTATTCGGCGTCAGCGGCCTGAAATTGTGCACGTGGTGCGCTTAAAGGAGCCCCGAAACGATTTTTAAGCCCATTGTTTTGCCTCTTGGTTACGTAGATTGAGTTATAGTGACACTATTAACGGTGGTTGTTTTGTGTATTATCCAGTATTTAATATTTTAATTTGTTCGTGAAAGCGAGTTCGGACAACTGATGGTGCCGGCACACAGCGGCCATTTTTTGGCAGCGGATATGACGACATTGGGTCCGATTTGATGATTGGACGAACAATAAATTCACGGCTAAATGAACTCATGATTAATGATACGCTCTGTAATGGTCTTGCGTTTTCTAATATACTTACAAAATCGACATATTTATTTTAGATTAAAGCACTTCAAATAAAATGTTACAAAAAATAACGCTAGAGGCTCTGTCTATTTTCCCGAATCCAAGAATTTTGCGCCCCTCTAGTAGAAATAGTTGCTCATGTAGCTCCTGTTTCCCTGTGTTTGCCTCACGTATCGTATACATGTCTTATACTTGCGTATACCTTGCCAGACTTTGCGTGTGGTTTGCCGTTTGTTTATTCCTCGTGGTTTGTTGTAGGTGGTTCTTCGTATCCTAGTAGGCTGTCCTGCCTAGACCGATCAGTTTTCGCTGGTGAGGCCTGGTTATATTTCGTGCTGTCAAGAAGAAATTCTGCGCAGTCCCAGGCTGCTCGAGCAGCGAAGGCATTGGAGGAGTGTCGTACCACAGATTTCCTTCCCATAATGAACGAAAAAGAATGTGGTTAGAAGCTCTGGGCATTGAGAAAGAACCGAATCGGCGTGTGTGCTCGGCGCACTTCACTCCAGACGCCTTCGAGTGTTCATCGGTAGCTTATGCATCCGCAGGCTACAAGCAACGGCGGCTACGCAGCAACGCAGTGCCAACGATGCCAGGCGCTCTGCGAAAAACAGTCGAAGACGGAAGTATCGTGACGGACTGAGCAGTGAATGTTGTGCCAGTGACCACGTTTTTGGTCAGCGAATCTGTCGAAGTTCATGCACGATCAAGGATTCAATGTTTTAACTGCTGTATACTTTCTCAGATAGTCATCGTTACGAGTAACGACCTTGGCAGCCGCTCACTGTTCTCTCGACTGTCAACAGATCGGGCCGCGTGAGCGCGTAAGCACACTTGAGAGCTCGAGCGGTGTTATGAGGAGGAATGGCAACGAAATTTTAAGGTCGAGCGCTGCGTACAACCTCTCGAATTATATAATATTGGTCAACTGTCGATCGCGTGGCTTGTCTGAGAGTTTGCGCAAGCTTGTCGATTTTTTTCTTTTTTTCAGAGCATGGCTTGCTGGACTCCGACCGCATTATCGAAAAAAAGGGGGGGGGGGGACGGAGTACATCCCTAGCACGCGCGTTCCCCTGTCCCTTGCCACAAGGTCTGTTGACGCAACAAAGCCGATGAAACGCGTTCTACCCCCCCCCCCCCTTGCTCTTTTTTTTTTTTTTTCGATAATGCGGTCGGAGCTCCGGCAAGCCATGCTCTGAAAAAAAAAATAAGGACAAGCTTGCGCAAACTCTCAGACAAGCCACGCGACGACAGTTGACCAATATTATATAATTCGAGAGGTTGTACGCAGCGCTCGACCTTAAAATTTCGTTGCCATTCCTCCTCATAGCACCGCTCGAGCTCTCAAGTGCGCTCACGCGATGTACTCACATTATGAGCGCATCTACTACTTTGGCTGCCAGTTGTAGTTCCTTTGCCACACTGGCTGTGGCTGTGGGTAAACGCAAGAGGGGGGGGGGGGTAATAATTGCAATTTTATTGTAGTGTTTGCAGACTTGGAATATGGCCACATCTTTAAGGCAGTGCTGTCCCTATGGGAAGGATATGGCTGCTCCAGCATGAGCATTTCTAAGGGGCCAGTGACAACCAAAGGAGGCCAGTGCTGAGGAATCGGCCGTGGGTAATGGAGCTGCCAGACCATGAGAATGAGCAACAATTTAGCGCGGCCACATCACTCAACGATCACGAGAAGTGACAAGATAGTGGCTGGTATAGCAATGTGGACAATAAGAGTCTGAAGCAATGAATGTCGTGGATTTCGGTGACACTTAGTCCAACGACGAAAGGCATCATTTTCAAAAGGCAAAGCTTCATCATGTTCCTTATGAGCCCATAGTACTAGTACTGGGATCAGCACAGACTCGCAGCTGATTCTCAATGCAAGGGCTTGCAAATGAATGTTCGTACAGAAGATCAAGTCACATTCTTCTCATCCCATATTGCCAACATCACAGTGAAAGCCTGGTTTCTGCAAGCCGCATAAGAGGAGATGTGTTATCAAGGTGTTATGACATGATACATGAAGAATGACCTTGCTCACTGACTGCTACAAAGTGTTTGTGCACTGTTCTACTGTGTTTTCCTGACATTTGCCATAACAGCACATGCCACAGAAAATTTGACTGCGGGTTCAAAGAGCACGCAGCCATCGAGCTTGCTGAAATGCTTTCCCATTGCCTTAGATGCAAAATGTCTTAGACAAAGTTTTGTACCAAGAATCATTGCTGCATGTTGTGTGGTTTCATCCATGACTTCAAAACTTGCAAAATGGACTTTATGCCAGGTGTGGTGATCATCCAGCTGGTTTCGATAGCTGCTCCTACTGGCTTTCACTACACCATTGAAAGTTCCTTGTTGCCAGTCCCAAAATCTAACCGTGCCGTGTCGACCTTGTGCATGACCTGTGTGCTGAAGATGAATGTTTTTCTGCATCTGCAAAGTGTGTCCATGTTTTTGACCAACTGCATTTGATCCAGTCTCCACTGTCCCCTAAGTGCAAACAAGTTCAAATGGCTGTAGCAAAAATGTTCGTGTTCTTGAGGGACCAGGCCACTGCAAGACGTCATAAGTGGCATGCAAACAATCTGCTGTGGTCCAGTGTGTCCCAGTCAGCATCTGTTTTCGACGTTGTGAGGGATTATGGTGTGCAAATTACGGAGCTCAGAAATGAAGATCTGTCCTTCCTTCCTTTATATTTTGTTCGAAGCCCTGTGTTCATATGTCCAGCGATATTACCTGGAACCTTCACCAACTCCCTACAGCTGTGCTTTTCTTGTAGTTAATGTTTAGCACTTAGAAAGCAATGCTTGTTGTGTAACTTTGCAGAACTCAAAACCAGCGAAATGTGCCAGTTGTAATGCAGTGCAGCTGCGCTGGGACGAACCTGAACTGAAAATATTCTTGAAAAAACCTGTGGTCCAGATTGTGGCCCTCTCTGAAACTGGCTTGCTAAAAGGAAGATCTCTGTCTAGATATATGACCGATAAAAACTGCCACGTAAACTGTTTTTCTGATATAAGTCTCGCTGCTATACATACTCCAGGAAATTCCGCATGTGTCTTTTGATAACATCACCAATCTTTTGTTGGACGTCATTAAAGTAGCAGCTGTGAGGATACAACTCTGCTCACATGCTCTTTCTGTTGTTTCTTTGTATGTGATTCCACAGCAAATTTTAACTGTAGCTTTGTAACTGGTGCCCATCTCCTCAGATCACATGTTGATTTAAATTTCTATCCGTCTCTCAGGGTGACAAGAACACAGATTCCTATTTGTGAAAACTTCTAGACATTGTTGACAGTGATAGAAGCCACGCTTCCTATTATTTTTCAGCCTCTGCTGTAGACCTGCCCCTGCATTCATTCAACATCCAAGTGAAGTGGTCACTGGCACCTTGCTGCATTTGGAGTGACCATTGCTTGCATTTAGTGCTGCCTATCATCTATGTGGCTCCAAAACTGCTATCCCGGTTAGTATACTTGGCAGCAAGGAGTAGGTGTCGAATCTTGCACATCAAGAATATGAACCTCTTTTTCTTTTTTGGTATGCTCTCGACATTGGAAGCTCGACATGGTCTGCTTCATACCTTGCTGCAATACTCCATGCGTCAACATAGCTGCAGGTCAAAGTTATGCAATGCCAGAACTTTTGCCTCACTACCAGGATATAGGTATTGTTGTGGCTGAGCCTTGGAACAGACACCTATATGTGTATCCGAAGTGCCATTGGCACAAGAGCCTTTCCAAAATGCATCAGTGAAAGTAGCCTGGCCAGTTGGTGCATGTCTCTTTGTGGAGCAGCATGCAGTATTTCTTGCCTGCAAGCAATATATTTATTCAGTTGCTAGCGAGTTCTGTGTTAGTGTCTTCATGACTCTGTTCCGTCACCCTGTGCACTGTTTTGCTAAGAATTTAAAAAATGGCCATTAACATGACCACGGGGGAAGCATTTGCTTTTCTCGGTTCTTCCCGGTGTTGCAATATGGTGTTGTAGTTTGGCCTCCGGAAAGTGTAAGACCCAAAAATGAAGAGCCCTGAAAAAAAGTGTTTCAAAAGTTGTATATCTGTGTTGCCCTTTTCTGTCTTTGCCTGGCATACTAATTGCTTTTCGGCTTAACAGTACCACATGCTGTAATCCGTGCTGCAAGCTGTGCACTGTATAAACAAATGAATCTTGAAAAAACTGAAAAATGGTTTATTTTTTTTTTACCCCTCACAGTTGGGAAATTTAACCCTGTGTAGCGTTCCGATGGAAACATCTTCCTAATCATGGTCACCGCACTTGAAGGGATCACTCTTTGTTCTCCAGTTCAGTCTCTCCCCCAAATCCATCTTGCAAACTGGTGGTAGGCCACATAACATTTTCTAGAATGAAAAGAAGAGAGACATCTGTGAAAAATCAATCTCTGGATTTACAAAGCTCCAGTCCACATTGGTTTGACTCAAATGTCTAGCATACTGCAAAAAGAGTACCACCACAAATCACCTCCATACCTTGAGACAAAGTACCCTATGTAGAGTTTTTTTTTTAATGTTTTCTCGCCTCAGGGAATAAAAAAATATAAAAGAAAAGGTTGTACATAGATCTAATAAGTTCTGCTATAGATTAGTCATTACATTACTGATAGTGCTTTCTACACATATGCAATGATAATAAATGAGTAAGCTGCACTAGTGAATCCAGTGAAATACTGTGCTTTTACAGCATGCACACATGTTGGAAAGGTTCAAACGTCCTTAATGTGGAACCACATGGCTCAACATCTCGGCAGCACAGAGGCTCCGTACACCTGGACGCAGCAACAGTTTCAAGACATCAGTGTGGTGTTTTCTCCGCTCGCGTGACTTACGGGGTTAAAATTGAACGTAATGTTACCACAGTGGCTCTATCACCACGTTTTTAATCGCGATATGGACAAGGCACATTTGGTCAATATACACGTATGTTGTTTTTCGAAGTTCGCGAGGCGTGCCTGCGTACCGAGAACGACTTGGCGGAAACGATCTAATCGAGCCACTGCATTCTATAAGAATTCGTTTCAGCCCCAAGAAAGATGCAAAAAAAGTGCTGCGGTTCACATTTACCAGTTCGCATCGTCAGCTTGGTGGTGGTCTGGCAGCGTTGCTGGGCGATCGTCGTCAACACCGCGCGGTGGACGCGACGATGCTGGTCGGCTGCTGTTCGTCCCCTTTCGGCGCATCCCCGCACGGAATAACGCGCAGATCGTCGCTCCGTCGCGATATCTCGCGTTTGAGTTCCGATTAGTCTGGCAAGTCCATTTACGGTGACTTCTTATGCACTCCTAAGGTGCTAGCAGTGCTGATATCGGATGGTGAAGCGTCGCTAACCATCCACCTGTTTATCAACATGGGAGCGACGCTGTCAACTTACGCCCACGTGTTCCTTGTAACCATAGAAACGACGCTGACATCCTTGGCAGGAACGAGTTAAAGCAAACAGGCAACCATGCAGTGATAACTTCCGCGACGTCATCGGTTCGCCTCTTTTGATTGGTCGCACCCAATGACGTCAATGGGAGAGCGAAATGGGAATGGGAAGCCGCGCAAAATTTGAGTTGAGGGCAGTTCTTTGTTTGCTTCTATTTTTAAATTTCTTCATTGAATAACTCCCGTTCCTGTGCACCGATTCTTGTAATTCTTTTTGAGCTAGTATCCCTGTGACATAAAGAATTGACCTGAAGCATAACCGATATCATATTACGAAGCGCTTCGCGGCTCCTTTAAAGCCGTACTTTTCGCGTGACTGAGCGCTTCCTGCAAGTGAGACCTTGCGTTATTGTACAGTTCACCTCACACCTAATTTTTTCGGGACGATGTTTTTCTTTCACGGGGGGGAATAATGCCACGTGCCTAGCGCCGCGCGACAGCCGTGCTTGGTGCCGACGACGGCGAAGCGGTTGTTGGCACGAGCGGCGCGCTGGTGCTGGACACTGTCATCAGAGCTAGACGCAAACCTGACTCTCGGGTCTTACCTTCACGGTACCGTGTACCTTGACGGCTCCCTGTGGCTTGAGTCGTGAAAATATTTCTGCCAAATCCATTTATCATTGTATTACGGCGCAACAAATCGCTGAAAAAAATCCCTGGTGACTTCCTCTCTAATTGTAGATGATCAACGTAAGCGATCGCAGTGCCACGGAACAGATGTCAATGTTCATTGGAGAAATTGGTGACGAGCACCTCCGTCTTTCTGCCACGAAAGAAACAAAGACCTCTTGCCACAGAAACTTCCACGGCGAGTGAGAGGGACACATGCTAAGCCAACACGTGCTAGAAAACACGTGCTAAGCCATGCAGGGTCGAATCATTGGGAGGCTGGATCAATAAACAATCAAACAACACAGATGTGGGAAAGTTGGCACCTGTGTGCACTAGGCTTTATCAGAAGTTTCCTGCATACTTTAATTAGCTATAACTTTAGGATGAACAAGATGTCCGAGATTGAGTTAATTGTCTATCCCGACATCGGCGCGAAGCCGTGTGTGACGCATGCATGCGCACGCACGCACTTTCGCACGTCTGCACTCGCACAAATTGTTCCATGATTTTACACAGTGATACGATGGAATAGTTAATAATAATTGAAAGAAGGAAATCAAAATTAGGCGGACGCTCAAGCTTCCCCTTAACATTCGACGGGATACAACGCCTTCTCATTCTTCTCTCTATCTCTCTATCTCGGTGGACAACCGCAGTTAATTGTAAATTGTTTATAGGAAAATCAAAAGATCATGGCGTCTTGCCCTATCAAGTCCTGGAGCATCAATGGACAAGAAGTGGAAGCCGTGACAGATTTTCTGTTCTTGGGCTCCAAGATTACCTCGGAAGGCGACTGCAGCTATGAAATTAGGAGACGCCTGCTTCTGGGAAAGAGAGCAATGGTTAGCCTTGACCGCCTAGTAAAGAGCAGAGACATTAGTCTGCCAACCAAGATCCGTATAACTCGTGCTATGGTCTTTCCAGTTGTGATGTATGGATGCGAGAGTTGGACTGTGGAAAAGGCTGACCGCCGAAGAGTTGACGCGTTTGAATTGTGGTGCTGGCGAAGACTCTTGAGAGTTCCTTGGACTGCCAGAAGATCAAATCGGTCGATATTGTCGACCATAAGCCCTGACTGCTCATTGGAGGGTCAAATTCTAAAGTTAAAGCCCAGCTACTTTGGTCATCTGATGAGAAGAGAGGAGTCGCTGGAGAAAGATTTGATGTTGGGAAAGGTTGAGGGTCGCCGGAGAAGGGGTAGGCAGCGAACGCGATGGTTAGATGGCATCCTCGAGGCACTGCAGATGAAGTTATGTGATGTTAGGAAGATAGTGAGAGACCGGAAAGCGTGGCGTGACATGGTCCATAGGGTCACGAAGAGTCGGACACGACTGAACGAGTGAGCGCGAAGGCACAGCATCTGTCACAGATCCCGGTGGGAACCTGCACCGCATCTCCATATTTACTACCCCGTTCCGAATATTTCAGACAAAACTCGACAATACTAAAGCGAAAACCGGGTTAGCGAGGTGGCTTTTGGACCAAATGAGCTGTAACGCTTCGTATATATATATATATATATGCTGCACTCTCGATAGACGAAACTCGGGGATATTGCCGACATGAGGATAAATAGAACAGCTTGGTATAAATATTTGCCCGCCTCAGTTAAAACACGGGGATTAGGAAAGCTTTATTCCTGATATATCAATATGCCGAGGCCGACTCTCATTATCCAGAACACAAATGTGGTCCTGATAGATTCCAAATAAAAATGAAAGGCACGCAAAGAGCCGATCGCCCGGACGATTCGCCTGTCGAACGTGACTTCCTGCGAACACAAGCATTGTGTAAGAAGTAACCTTTGGTTCTTTTGAGAAAATTCAAAGGGATTGCTTTTGAGAGTCCCGCGCAACATGAAGAGGATCGATCGGCTCCTGCACCAGTGGCGGTCTACATTGTGTTAAATTCTTCAACGTCAGCCTCACATGCAGAAATATGGTATGAAATGGCAGAATATATATCAAGTTCCTCGAATCCCCTTTTCCCTAGCCGCGTATTCACTGCTGCTATAATATATCATTAAATAACATTGTGCATATCAAAGTAAAGTCTCCTGCAATACAGCAGGTTTCCCCTCTACGTTCCATGAGGCAGTCGGCAAAGCGGGAGAAAAGTGGAAAATTCGTTTCATTGAAACAGCTATTTTTATGCAACATTGATTATACCGCGTGCATGATATATATAGACACTATATCATTTGAGCCTGCTGATATAATTATACATCGCGCAACAGACGGTGAAATTAACTGTTATTTACACAAATCTTGAAATAAAGCTTTAACCGCGCGCTAATTGAGCCCCGGCGGGGATGGTACACTCTGTAGTTGATCGCGAGTTGCCATGAACTCATGCTTGAATTTGCGAACTGGTAGGTGCTGATTTTCTGTTTGAAGCATACTTAGTATTAAATGCCTAAGATTGCCGCGGTAAACTGCTATGAACCTACGAATGTAATTGTTCGTTTTTTTATGGTTAAATGGTAACCTCTGCATTAAAACAACCTCATCATAAAGTTAACATAACCCTAAGCAAACCCACGGTAAACCGAAGAGATCACGTGCCTTTAAGGTTTATATGTTAACCGTCAATTACTTTTGCCAGTGCCCTCGAAACCTATCAATCCTAAACGCTCATAAATTCGTTTCGCAGGTATAAGCCTCAGTGAGTTTACCTTTCGTACGCGGTGAAGAAAAGATGCGGTGAGCTTTTATGAGCTTTCACCCGGATCCGGTGCACTTTGCCCTGCGACTTTCTACTGCTTTTCATGCATCCCTAGAACAAATTGACAAAATATTTTTGTCAGAAACTTGCAGCAGTTACTATGTGGTTCAATCGGTATTTACCAGCTTGAGCTCGATGTCACGGGCTTTAGTCGAGCTGCAGAAGCAGCATTATGATGGAAACCAAATGCGAAAACGGAAATGTGGTTTGCGATTGATATGACAGCCCGAGGTGCTCAAAATAACCCACGTACTGCTTTGGGAAGTATAAATCCGCATGGACTATATAATCTCTGCAAAAGCACTTATAATATACAGTGTTCAGCAACTTAACCGTCTTGGAAAATTTGCCCATCTCGACCGGTGGAAACATTTTCCAAGACGGTTCCGATAAAGTTGCTGAACACTATATACGTAACTAGGTCGTGCTATTTTGGCTAAATGAAGCTGCAGGTGTTCTACTGCCCCACACTTGGTTTGTGTGGACGATATTCGGTTAAAAGAACATTGTATGCATTCACTCCAAGCCATATTTTTTCATGCAAAGACCTACTGCCGCTTGTGTCAAGACGAGGGCTCCACAGAAGCCGTAGAAAAAAAGGAAAGAAAAACGACTTCGACGCTTCTTGAACGACGGTCTTGAATGAAGAGGGAGGGGAGGGAGGGGGCGTGAAGAAGAAAGAAAACTGCTTCTCGCTGCGCGGGACCCGTTGCCCCACCGAGTCCATCGGTCCATCTTTTCTCCCTGCGGCAAAGCGGAAAGAACCACAGGGAGGCGAAAGGCATCCAGGCACCCTACCACGGGGCGACAAAAAAAAAAGAGTTGCATGCACCGCACACAGAGAGATTCTCCCTGCTTTTGCAGCTTCTCCCACCCCCCTCCCCCCTTCTTGAGGTCACGTGTCCAAATGGCGGAAGAAAACCTCCCGCGCGAGCTAAGATGCGCGGCGCCACTCAGTCGACGGCCAACCTCCGTGTGGGCTCGATGCTAGAGTCTAATTTTTGTTCTCCGCTTTTAATTCGCGCAAATTCAATCGGTCTCTACTTTCTGCAGCAGTCAGCGTTTGAAAAGAACAGCCCACATATGCAGCTGATGATTGCAGCCGTTCTGTACAGATTCTTCGTGCCGAAGTTCACCAAAACATGCGTAAGTACATGATCTTTCGGTCTTGATCAGAGGAGCTTTTTGCTAGATTCAATATTATACTGAACATAATAATGTATTGTTTTGAAGCATATGCTCATCTTGTTATATACTCTTTGCATCTTTATTTGTGCATCCTTGCACACACACACACACACACACACACACACACACACACACACACACACACACACACACACACACACACACATATATATATATATATATATATATATATATATATATATATATATATATATAAAGGAAAGAAGCCAACAGTCGGCGAGGCCAAGGAAAGCATTGGGGATTGCACTTTGTCTTTTTTTTATTTTTACTTCGATAATCACATAAATTAGTAATGTAATCTGTTCAGGAGAAAGATAATTAAACGCAAAGAAGAAATATATATATTGTTACGACGTTTATTTACACAGATGGTAGGATACGCTGGAGATTAGCACACCACAGTAGGCAGACCCAGCTTCCTCGTCCTCTTCCGCTTATTCCACCAAACCTCATCTTCCTTCAATAAGGACCGCGGGAAGTGCGTGACACTGCCCCCTTCGCAGACGATGCCCGCCGGGCGAGTCAAGGTTCGTCACGTTGATAGAAGGGCTTCATGCGGGCCACGTGGACTACTTGAGTCTTCCGAGAACGACGCCCTTGGGTGGTCACGCGAGAGACTGCAAAGTTTACTGCGCTGAGGCGTTCCAATACAACGAAAGGGCCAGTATAGTGGTGCAACAGTTTCTGGCACAAGCCGCGCTAACGCAACGGCGTCCAAAGCCACACCAAGTCACCAGGGACATAATTAACATCTTGATGACGCTTGTCGTAGCGTTGCTTGTAGCGTTCCTGGGAGGCTAGAGTGCAAAGTCTAGCGAGTCGACGAGCTTCTTCAGCCAAAGAGAGAGTATGCGCTAGTGAAGTTTCAGCAGGGAGTGAGAAAGGCAGAAACGTGTCCAAAGTGCTTCGTGGAGGTCGTGCATAGAGAAGAAAAAACGGACTGTAGCCTGTCGTTTCGTGCTTAGCAGTGTTAAATGCGTATGTTTTAAACGAAAGGACTTCATCCCAGTTTTTGTGGCGCGAGTCGACATACATTGCGAGCATATTGCTAAGCGTCCGATTGGTGCGTTCGTTAAGACCATCTGTTTGTGGGTGGTAAGGAGTTGAATGGCGAAATCGGGATGAGCAGAGGCGAAGAAGTTCTTCTACAACTTCTGCCGTAAACTGTCGGCCACGATCGCTTATTAACACACGAGGAGGCCAATGTCGAAGAATGATGGACCGTAGTAGGAACGCCGAGACATCAGAAGCAGTGGCTGACGGTATAGCAGCAGTTTCACAGTACCGCGTAAGGTAGTCTACGCACACTATGACCCAGCGGTTTCCGTTGGAGGAACGGGGAAACGGTCCTAGAAGATCAATTCCTGCCTGTTCCAATGGGGTTCGTGGTGGCGTTATAGGCTGAAGATGACCCGGCGGTGAGCAGGTTGGGTGCTTGAAACGCTGGCACTGGAGGCAGCTGGCCACATAACGTTGAGTAGTTTGACGCATCTTCGGCCAATAAAAACGTTCCTTAGTCCTGTGCAATGTCCTCGCGAAACCCAAGTGTCAAGCTGTGGCATCGTCGTGCATTACCCGAAGAACCTGACACCTAAGACTTGTAGGAACTACCAGAAGAAGCCGCGCACCTACTGACGAATAGTTCTTCCTGTATAGTACACCGTCACGAATTCAGAATGAGGTCTTAGGGTTCCGGGAACTTGCTGCCTCAAAAAGCGGCGCCAACTCGTTGTCGTGCCGCTGCGCAATCTTGAATTCGCCAACATCAGGGAAACTTGTAGAGATAGCAGCTATATATTCATCCAGGACCTCATTGTCGCAATCAGTAGTTTCAAGTGGCAAAGAATATATCTGAGCCGTTTGGAAACAAAGCTGCGGCTGGCTGCGGTGGCAGAATTGGCTCATTTTGCTGTAGTCTGGGTTCTTGGGTGTCTCCTGCCCCAAAATGCTCGCCTTTCACTTCTAATATGGAGGCACACTCACTATACCGATCAGGTAAGTCCAATAACAACAGATTTTGTTCGATACGACAATATACTGCAATTGTTTCTGGAGCGCATATATATATGCGCATCTTGTTGCTACGTACATTTATATATATATATATATATATATATATATATATATATATATATATATATATATATATATAATCGATGTGTGCGCATTTCGCTCTGATTGCGCAGGAAGACGTGCTGAGCCGACTTGGAAACGAGCTAGGGCGGAGGAATTAGCTCTTTTCGCTGCAGTCCGAGGTCCGATCTCCTCTGCCCCAAAACGCCCGTCTTTCACTTCTTCATATCGAAGTGCATGCACTGACATGTATACCGATCATCATCATCATCATCATCATCATCATCATCAGCCTGATTATACCCACTGCAGGGCGAAGGCCTCTCCCATATCTCTCCACTTAACCCGGTTCTGTGCTAGCTGCATCCACTTGACCCCTGCGAACTTCTTAATCTCATCCACCCACCTAACTTTCTGCCGCCCCCTGCTACGCTTTCCTTCCCTTGGAATCCAGTTTGTTACCCTCAGCGACCATCGGTTATCCTCTCTTCGCACTACATGTCCTGCCCATGTCCATTTCTTCTTCTTAATTTCCACTAGAATGTCGTTAACTTGAGTTATTTCTCTGACCCACTCTGCACGCTTTCTATCTCTTAATGTTACCCCTACCATTTTTCGTTCCATAGCCCTCTGGGTTGTCCTCAACTTAAGTAGAACTCTCTTGGTTAGCCTCCACGTTTCAGCCCCATAGGTGAGTACAGGCAAGATGCAACTGTTGTATACTTTCCTCTTGAGCGATACCGGTAAGCTGCTAGTCATAATCTGCGAGTGCTTGCCAAATGCGCTCCATCCCAATCTTATTCTTCTTGTTATACCGATCAGGTAAGTCAAATTAGCGCTGATTTTCTTCTATACGATAATGTACTGTTTTTATGCATTGTTTTGAGACTTATGTGCATCTTGTTACTGTAAATTCATATTTTGTAATTGGTGTGCGCGCCTTGCGCTGATCGTGCAGGGAGGCGATATCAGCTGATCTGGAAACTGGCTGCGACAGTGGAAGCTCGTTTCGCCGAAGCCCGAAGTCCTTGGTCTCCTCCACACTAAAACGTGGCCTTTCACTTCTTTATGGCGGTGCACTTGCTGGACAGGTATTAGCGCTGATTTTGTACGGGAAATTCGATTATCCGACTCACATCATTTGGATGCATGCAACCCAGTTTAATGTCAAATGCAACCACTGATATAAATATTGCAGTACCCCTCGCCATAGGAGCGATCAGAAGCTGTACAAGCATCATCGCTGCTGCCAAGCCGAAGCTCGTGCCAGGACTGAGTACACGATTTATGCCAAGTACGTGGTTGTTTCTTTTTTGCGGCTGTTAATGTCTATACGTCAAAATTGATGATTGAGTGATGCGGTATGCTGGCAAGGTAAGTGAGCCAGCGCGTTCATTTTGTGGATTATGGAGTTATATATGTGATGCACACAGATCTGAGCCGTTTCACATTGATTTTGCTCTGTGCGCTTGCTTTCTAGGCAAGCAGTTGTATTTTCATCGTGCGGATTCCTGGTGCTTACATGCTCATGAGGTGTTCAGCTAACTTGTTTCAAGCTTTAAAAATTTACAACGGGTTCTATAAGCTTCTAAGAGTTGGGCTGTCTAAATAGCCGTCTTGGCTGATGAGACAATTTTTAAAATAATGCTCGGTTGTTAAATAACGAAAATAAATCAGATGACTTATCGTTAAATATCCGGTCGCTTTTGCTGTAAAAGTTCCATCTAGTTTGAGAAAATTAAGCTGTATTCTACGGAATAAACTTATTGTAGGTGTCATGTAAATATCGCGGAAACTGTTTGTTCTGCCGCGTTGGAATCCCTCATGCGCGCTCTATGACAGGCGCGGACACTTGGTTTTGCTAGAATTATTAAATTGCAGCATTAGCATGCAAGAAAGCGCTACGGGAGGATAAGGTTTGAGTGCGCTACGGTTGCAAATTGCAACATCACGACTCCAGCAAAACGAAGTGATCGCGCCTTTCTCGCGGATTCACGGATCCTGATTACCTATTGCGGCTTTGCGCTAATGCGTTTTCAGTAGGGTCGCATGAAGTCAAACGCATAAAATATATTGATGTGATAGTGCAGTTGGTGGCAGTGAGCAGACCTTTTTCTACCTTTCCACCCTATATTTGCCTGCAATGTAAATGTCCAGACGAAAATGAAGTATTTAATTAAAATACTTGTCTTCGTACAGCTGACCAAGATGGAACCTGCCGCAGATCCGACCAGTCGCAGACATCAAGTTATCGACAGGCTGCCAAAAGAAGACCAAGCCTCAAGCCCATCTTCCATATGTGGCACACGCGTGTTCTATAGTCAGTCATATATCCATGCTTATTAAAAAGCAAATCGCGAGCTTTTTCTGAACGCTGTTGACAAATAAATTTTTCGCAAAATACTGCAGCTTTTGTTTCTTCATGGCATCAGAAAAGCTACGCTTTTTTTATGCATTTGTATGCGCTACCCCGCTATATACGCATGGGCCACGATATATTAAATGCATGGCATGAATACCTGCACGAGGGGCGATGCCGGACGCTATCAGCCGTCTGCCGGCCAATAACCGGCGTCGGGAAGCAACCGGCCGACGTACGGTCTTTCGTCAGCAAAATAGCTAGCGCAGACGAACTGCCGACCATTCAGTAACGTTGGCAGATGGCCGGCCCATGTGCGGCAGGTGGTCGGTCACGTCGGTCCAAGAAGTGGGTCCGAGTCAATTGCCGAAAATCGGCCAACGTTAGGTCAGTGTCAATCCCCGACGCCGGCCCTTAGTCGAGTGCCGAAGGTTGGTCGGCGAGAGAGGTCGGCGATACCTTTTGCCACACACTTTTTTTGCTTGGGTTTATTGCGACAGGCAGCTACAGGATGCCCTGACCGGCCTCGACGTGATAAGTCTTTCGTTATGTCGATGACTTCTTTGTAAATTTTAGGACTGACCCAAGTAACTTGACTTCCCGTGTGGGCCATCTTTTCACGATATTTGAAACTCACCTTTTCCCTTTTCGTCTGACAAAGGAATTGCCAAACAAAGGACGCATACATGACAGTCATCGACCACAGCGAACACCTTTGCTGGCGCTATGAGCCTCGTGCACAAGAAAAAGGACCTTGCGATGGATGGATGGATGGATGGATGGATGGATGGATGGATGGATGGATGGATGGATGGATGGATGGATGGATGGATGGATGGATGGATGGATGGATGGATGGATGGATGGATGGATGGATGGATGGATGGATGGATGGATGGATGGATGGATGGATGGATGGATGGATGGATGGATGGATGGATGGATGGATGGATGGATGGATGGATGGATGGATGGATGGATGGATGGATGGATGGATGGATGGATGGATGGATGGATGGATGGATGGATGGATGGATGGATGGATGGATGGATGGATGGATGGATGGATGGATGGATGGATGGATGGATGGATGGATGGATGGATGGATGGATGGATGGATGGATGGATGGATGGATGGATGGATGGATGGATGGATGGATGGATGGATGGATGGATGGATGGATGGATGGATGGATGGATGGATGGATGGATGGATGGATGGATGGATGGATGGATGGATGGATGGATGGATGGATGGATGGATGGATGGATGGATGGATGGATGGATGGATGGATGGATGGATGGATGGATGGATGGATGGATGGATGGATGGATGGATGGATGGATGGATGGATGGATGGATGGATGGATGGATGGATGGATGGATGGATGGATGGATGGATGGATGGATGGATGGATGGATGGATGGATGGATGGATGGATGGATGGATGGATGGATGGATGGATGGATGGATGGATGGATGGATGGATGGATGGATGGATGGATGGATGGATGGATGGATGGATGGATGGATGGATGGATGGATGGATGGATGGATGGATGGATGGATGGATGGATGGATGGATGGATGGATGGATGGAATATAGGAGCGTGAGCGTCCCCTTTGAAACGGGGTGGTAGCAGTAGCTATCATGCTCATTTTTCTCCCTCTATCTTAATTATTGATTTAGATTGGTTAGCTAAATCATCATTCTATTTATTAAATTTTTGTTTCTACATTAATAACATTATGTCACTTCTCTGCTTTTAAGCCACCAATCTTCCAGTCGTTTTTTGCTAGTTTCCACCGCCGGTTTATTCACCCGGCCACTGGTAAATCTAAACCCCAAAGCTTCAGGAACAGTTACTGCGCCTGCATCAACTTCCGGGTGTATACCATTACATTCGAGTATAATATGGTCAATTGTTTGACTGGAGTTACCACATACAACACATGCGTCATATTCATTGTTAATTCTTTTTTTTTGTAGCTGCGTGTTCTAAGGCACCCTGATCTAGCTTTAAAAAGTAGGGCACTGCCTTTTGAGTTATCAAAGAAAGCTTCCTTCCTGATCTGCATTTTTCACTTTCGGTATAATTCCACACTCTGTTTCTTCTCCATCGAATTTATCCAATTTTTACCTTCTGTGTTATTCACCTGATGCTTAATGCTCTTTATTTCTCCGTCCTTGTGACTAGCATACTTAATAGTTAGTTTCCTAGTTCTTTTCCTTCATTGTGAGTCAACGATTTTTAAGTACAGGTATTTAAATACTTTAGCTGCCCATCTGTTACTGTCCAATTTCCTCAGGCGTTCCTCATATAATATTTTACTCTGAGCTTCCCGTACTTCGAAAGATGCCCAGCCCATATCTCCCTGTACCGCCTCATTTGTGGTTTTGCCGTGGGCACCTAGTGCTAAACGTCCAACGGCTCCCTGATTTATTTCTAATGTCGACTGTACCTCTGATTTTAGGCACAAAACCGCATTTCCGAAAGTAAGTCCGGGCACCATAATTCCTTTCCAAACACCCCTGTTGTATCCCCACAATGCCCTATGCTTCATTATCCCGGCATTCCATCGCCCTTTGGCCTTAAGTGATTGCTCATGCTTTCCAATGTATGCCAATCCTTCGTTTACCCATACCCCCAAATATTTATATTCTGCTACTCTGGGTATTTCTTTGAAAGGTTATGTATACTTGCGCAAAAAAACGGGACACAAAAAGGCACATAAACGACATGTACGGAGCGCAACTTCCAACTGGTTTTAATTTTGAAAAAGTGGATAGATTTATACCAGCACTGAGCAAACACAAGAAAAATAAAATAAAAATTAAAAATAGACGCACTGCCCACGTAGCATCCCGCCGCCAAGTGTTCCGCCAGATAGCAAACGTGTAAAACCTGATATCCTTCGATATACAGTAATCAAATACAAGACAAGGCCACGAAACGGATAAAAGGGAAGATAAAGCATGAAGTGAACGATGAACATATAACGTTTCTTAGCAAAAGCAGTGTCAAGGAAATAAAAACAAGTAAAAAGAAAACAAAAATGAAAATCTCGGACGAAGTGCAAAAATTGCTCATCGTAGCAAAAGCAGTATCAAAAAGTAACAAATAACTAGATGCAGAAAGGCCAGAACAAGGCAAAATACGGTGGGGAAAAACCTTATCTAACTAAACAGCAAACGAAGGCTAGGTCAACCCACCAAAACTAAGGTGAGGCAAACAAGAAAAAGAATTCACGCGTGTCCATCTAAGAATGTAATCTCTTTGTCCAGCAGTACGACAGAAGCAGTGCTAATGCATTTGCCACTTGTGTTAGTAATATGAAAGCCTTCTATTATTTCTCTACTAAGTTTAGTTTTAGCATGTGCCAAGATCGAGGTGCTGCTGAACGAAGGCTCGCATTTATGAGTCGTGACATGTTCTGGCAGGCAGCGTCTTTCACTGTTTTGCACTGTCCTTTCATGTTCCCGCAGTCTGTCATTGACACATTTTCCTGTTTGTCCAATGTATACACAACCGCAATTTAGAGGAATGCTGTACACTACGTTGGTGGCGCAACTGACATATCTTTCACTGACAAATTGACGATCTCAGACACCAAATCATCAAGATTGCATCCTGACGGAGCATCTATCATAACTAGGTAGTCATCAACGTACCTCAGAATTTTGAGTACTGCCGTACTTGTTAGATTTTTCTTGATCCGGTTGTCAAGAAACCGGATCAAGAACCGGATCAAGAAAAACCTAACAAGTACGGCAGTACTCAAAATTCTGAGGTACGTTGATGACTACCTAGTTATGATAGATGCTCCGTCAGGATGCAATCTTGATGATTTGGTGTCTGAGATCGTCAATTTGTTTACCATTGAATCCAAAGGCCTGAAGTTTACCTGGGAACTCCCTGAAGACAATTGCATCCAGTTCTTGGACATACAGATCATCTTTGGTGATTCTAAACGCCTTCTGTGCTACAAATACAACCCACGCACAAAGAAAAGTCTCCTTCCGTATGAGAGTGCCCACTCTAAATTGCTAAAACGTGGCATAGTTACAGCTCTTCTTCGAGCAGCGCTCTTCAAAAGTTGTCCGCACCTCATGAAGGACAGCTTCGGAAACCAGGTCGCCCGTCTCGAGAAAGCAGGGTACCCCTACGATGTCATCAGGAGTGTCATTGTGAGTCTTCTACAGAAGTTAAAAGCAGGAGACAAGAAGCCTTCGATACCCACAGTTCCCAGACAACGCATGAAGGTTATTCTGTATCTCCACAAAATTTCACACAACTTAAAGAAGATAGGCCAGAGGCATGATGTAAAGGTTCTTTTCTCAGCTCCCAGTCGTCTATCTAGTATTTGCACTGTCCTGTCCAGGAAGCGGGAGTCATGTGAGAAAAAGCATGGAAAAAGATATGTCAGTTGCGCCACCAACGTAGTGTACAGCATTCCTCTAACTTGTGGTTGTGTATACATTGGACAAACGGGAAAATGTGTCAACGACAGACTACGGGAACATGAAAGGACAGTGCAAAACAGTGAAAGACGCTGCCCGCCAGAACATGTCACGACTCATAAATGCAAGCCTTCGTTCAGCAGTACCTCGATCTTGGCACATACTAAAACTAAACTTAGTAGAGAAATAATAGAAGCCTTTCATATTACTAAAACTGGTGACAAATGAATTAGCACTGCTTCTGTCGTACTGCTGGACAAAGAGATTACATTCTTAGATGGACACGTGTGAATTCTTTTTCTTGTTTGCCTCACCTTAGTTTTGGTTGGTTGTTGACCTAGCCTTCGTTTGCTGTTTAGTTAGATAAGCTTTTTCCCCACCGTGTTTTGCCTTGTTCTGGCCTTTCTGCATCTAGTTATTTCTTACTTTTTGACACTGCTTTTGCTACGATGAGCAATGTTTTACACTTTGTCCGAGATTTTCATTTTTGTTTTCTTTTTACTTGTTTTTATTTCCTTGACACTGCTTTTGCTAACAAATGTTATATGTTCATCGTTCACTGCATGCTTCATCTTCCCTTTTATCCGTGTCGTGGCCTTGTCTTGTATTTGATTACTGTATATCGAAGGATATCAGGTGTTACACGTTTGCTATCTGGCAGAACACTTGGCGGCGGTATGCTACGTGGGCAGTGCGTCTATTTTTTTATTTTTATTTTTATTTTATTTTTCTTGTGTTTGCTTAGTGCCGGTATAAATCTATCGACGTTTTCAAAATTAAAACCAGTTGGAAGCTGCGCTCCGTACATGTCGTTTATGTGCCTTTTTATGTCCCGTTTTTTGCGCAAGTATACATAACCTTTCAAAGATGAACCAACTCGCCCAAACAAGAGTATTACTTAAACATATCTGGGTATTTCATGGCCTTGTATTTTAGGACCCTGATCAGTTGAGCCGTTGAAAATCATTAGACCCGACTTAACTGCGCTAAAACTGAAGCCTAGTGCGTCCCCTTCGTCTCCGCAATACTTAACTAGAGTTTGCAATTCTTCCAGCCTCTCAGCTAGCAGCACAATATCGTCTGCATACATCAAACCGGAGAGGCGCTGCTCTACCGCCTTTCCACCTAATCTATATGACAGGTTAAAACCTAAGTTACTGTCTTGTATCCTCCGTTCCAGGTTTATCTTATAAAGCATGAACAGTAGCGGTGATAGAGGACAGCCTTGTCTTAATGCTTTGCATACTTTGACATCTTACGTACTTATCCTTTCCCATGTAATTTCTACTTTGTTATCCCGGTATATATTTCCTGTAGGAACTCTATTACCTCATAACCGATACCTTCTTCTTTTAATATGTTTCACAGGAGTTTCACCCCTGCTTGCACCTTTAATTTCACCGCCTGCATGGCCAACCTGTACATAACAGATGTTATGGTAATCGGCCTGTAGGATTTTATGTGCATCCTTTCTCCTTTCCCTTTATATTTACTCTGCCGCGAGCTGTCCGGAATTTGCTTATTCGTTATGACTGTTTCCAGAGCTTTTAACAACGTTTCCTCACTTTTTGGATTAAGTACAATAATCAGCCCCTTCATGGATCACTGCCTTGTCGTGGCGGAGGGGCTTGCGAAACTCGATGAAGTCGTGAGCTCTGCTGTGTAGGGCCACACAAGATAGACAGGTCACGGCAGAGAGTTCTGACAAAATGTGATTCACTGGAGAAGATAATGGCAACCCACTCCAGTATTTCCTGCCAAGAAAACCCTATGGCCAGTCACAATACCATTAATGATATGGCGCCGGAAGATGAGTTTGGAAGGCGTCCCACATGTTACTGGGGATGAACAAAGGGCGATTCCTAGTAGCTCCAGGACGAATGAAGCGGCTGGGCTGAAGCCAAAAGGACGCTCAGTTGTGGATGTGTCGGGAAGCGACCGGAAAGTCCGATGTTGCAAGGAGATATATCAAATAGCACCATGGAATGTAAGATCTATGACGCAAGGTAAACTGGATGTCGTCAAGCGAGAAATGGACAGATTGAACACTGATATCTTGGGTATCAGTGAGCTCAAGTGGACCGGAATGGGAGAATTTAACTCCGGCGACCATTATGTCTTTTATTGTGGGCACGAATCCAAGAGAAGGAATTGGGTCGCTCTCATAGTAAACAGAAGAATGGGCAAAGCAGTGCTAGGGTACAACCCCAAAAACGACCGAATGATTTCACTTCGGATCCAAGGTCACCCTTTCAACATAACAGTTATCCAAGTCTATGCACCGACCACTACTGCTGAAGAAGCTGACGTTGAGAGATTTTATGCGGACCTACAATGCCTTTTAGACCGCACCCCATAATCAGACGTCGTTTTTCTCATAGGAGACTGGAATGCTAAGGTCGGGAGTGAAGAAATATCCGGAATTATAGCCAAGTTCGGTCTTGGCGAGCCAAATGAAGCTGGACAGAGGCTAGTAGAGTTTTGTCAAGAAAACAACCTGACCATAGCGAATACTCATTTTCAACAGCACAAGAGGCGCCTGTACACATGGACTTCACCGGACGGTCTGTAGAGGAATCAGATCGATTATATTCTTTGCCGGCAGAGATGGAGAAGCGCTATACAAGCAGCAAAAACAAGGCCTGGGGCCGCTTGTGGCACCGATCATCAGCTTCTTGTTGCCAAAATTAAGCTTCGATTGAAGAAAACGCAGAAAACTAGAAGGCCTTTCAGGTATGATCTGGATCAAATTCCATTAGAATATGCTGTGGAAGTGAGGAATTGATTTCAAGAATTAGATCTTGTGGGGCTCCGCAGCCCCTTTAGGTGTTTTAAACCGCGCGCGCGTCTTTCTATTTGTATTGTGTTTGCACGGGCAGCGCGAGTGCGCATGAGCAAGCAGATAATCTTGAAGGGCGTGATATTAGCGGCGACAGACGAGGGTAAATAAGCGCGTCAGAAGCGAGGCGCGGGGATTTTTTGCGCCGGCGCAAAGGCCGGCGCGGGGCAACCGGCGAGCGTCATGGGCCAGCAGGGTGTACACGGACGACCGAAAGACGATCGCCGACGCGAAGATGGAAGCAGTGCCTGCAGGAACAGCCTAGGCATATTTCTGTGAGTTGCTGTGCCGCGAGGAGCAATCTTTCTTGTGTCGCCGTTAGCGCTTTGGCCCCATTGCTCGTTTTATTCGCTCCGCAGTGTGTGTTGTTCCGCCGCGGTAAGGCCCTGACATTCTTCCCGCTTTCCGTTGGTGTTCTATTGTCGCCCGCATGAACAGCCTGTCCTCAGCGCAGTAGCGCCTTATTTTTCTCTGTTTTGCTTTTTTTTAAAAAAAGCAAAAACACCACAGTCTCTTAAAAACACCGGAATAAACCGGTGTTTTTAAGAGACTGGATTTGTCACTCGTCGGGCGAGACCATGGCTCGCGGACCCGTTTTTTGAAGGCGAGGCCTTCATCTGGCGCCCAACGTGATTTTTGCTCGAGCTTTGGTTTGCCCCGCGAGTGTCGCAACTTTAGTGAGAACATTCCATTTTTTCATGCGTAGCTATGGCGGATAATCTCAACTTACCTGGCGCAAGCGCCCAGTCGAAAGCTGAATTTCCACCTCCCACCCATGCGGGTTCTATGCATGAGCAATTAGGAGACCAGAAAAGTGAAC
This sequence comes from Amblyomma maculatum, assembly GCF_055883805.1. NCBI lineage: Eukaryota > Metazoa > Arthropoda > Arachnida > Ixodida > Ixodidae > Amblyomma > Amblyomma maculatum. The sequence continues at coordinate 222,570,861 of NC_139345.1, forward strand.
CGTCGGATTTTCAAAGCGGAATTATTGGCCTACTGTCCCAGCTACTTGCGTCAAAGGCACAATTTAGAGAAGTGATGGGAAACGAGCGAGTTTCGTTAACGCCCACTTCCTTGTATCGCGATAACCATCTGCAGCTAAATTTTCCCGTGCCGAGGTTTGAAGGATACGCCGACAAGAAATCTGTTTGCGATTTTCTTCATGAACTCGATGATTATCAGATGGCAATGGCAATTTCGGACAGTGCTCTGGTCACATGTGTGATTCCTGTAGCTTTAGTAGGTTCCGCAGCAACCTGGAGGCGTAGGCAGCGGCCATTCACAACAAAACAGGACTTTGTACAGCGTTTTCGGGAAGAGTTTTTGCCGCCTGACTACGTCATCCGCATCAAGAATGAGCTTTGTGCCAGGACGCAAAGCGAGCACGAGGGTTTGCTCGAGTTTTTGCGCAGCTTTCAAGAGCTGCACGAGCGGGCAGATCCTGGAGCTCCGGAACCAGAGAAGGTGGCTCATGCCATACATCGGTGCCATCCGAGGTACCAGCCATACTTCCGGCGCCGCCAGTTCATGGACTTCGAGGACATGGCCAGGGAGGCCTCCCGCATCGAGGCATCTTTTCTGGCGGAGCTCAACTACAAGCCACCTTCCCCAGCGGAGACCTGCCTCGAGCCGTCCTGTGCATGGCTCGGATCATTGGCAGCCCGCAGCGTGATGGCCCCCAGCTGCCGTATGGGGACAGGCGACTTGCACGAGGTCGTAATCCCTGGTGCGCCTCCTCCTGTGACTGGCCGAGTGAAGGGGGTGGCAGGCCGGACCGGGCCTCCTCCGGTGATTGACCGAGCGCAAGGGGTGGCAGGCCGGACCGGGCCTCCTCCAGTGACGGGCCGACTGCAGGAGGTGGCAGGCCGGACCGGGCCTCCTCCGCTGACTGACAGACTGCAGGGGGTGGCAGGCCGGACCGGGCCTCCTCCGATGAGTGACCGAGCGCAAGGGGTGGCAGGCCGGACTGGGCCTCCTCCGGTGAGTGACCGAGCGCAAGGGGTGGCAAGCCTGAACGGGCCTCCTCCGATGACTGGCAGACTGCCGGCTGTGGCAGGCCGGACCGGGCCTCTTCTGGCTGCTGCCTGCTACAATGCGGGCGAAGGAGCGTGGCCAACACAGAGCCTGGTGTTTTGGTCATCTCATCACCCGGCGGCCAGGGTATGGGGCTGCTGCAGACGTCAGCCTAAGCGACGTAAGGGACGAGGAAAGAAGTCGTCTCCTCTGGCCCAGACAGCCCCGGCACCAGAGGTGATTGGCGGCCCCTTGGAACGTGAATCACGGCCCCAGGACATCAAGGACCAAACGGTAAGCGATTTGCCGTCCACTTTCCGCCTCCAGGATGCCCGCCCTGATAATGCCCCATTGGTGGCTGTTAAAATAGTGGGGATAGAAGTTCCCGCTCTACTGGACACCGGTTCCAGTGTTTCTGTTTTTGGCGATAAGGTTAAGCGAGCATGCGATTCAAGACATTTGCAGTTACGAGAAGTGACTACAAAGCTTCGAATGGCGTCGCCACAGATAGCGTCAGCAACCTCTGCAGCACGCCTAACAGTTACCGAGAATGGTCGCAAAATAAGGCAGCGCTTCCTGCATCTTCGCGGACTCTTTTGTCCGGTAATTTTGGGCCGTAACTTCATCTCGAAGGCAGGGATCATTGTCGACCTATATTCAGGCAGCTACCGATACGGCATTAATGCAGAACCACTCAAGTTCATTACAAAGACTACAGAGCGTCACTCAAATCTTCTGGTCGCGGATCCCCCCTCAGTCGGAGTGGCAGAAAGTGGTGTTCTCACTGTCCTGCAGTCTTTCACAGGGTCACAAACGGAAAGATCCAGAATCCAGGCGACACTTGAGCCCTTCGCTACTATGTTCACAGAGGCTCCTGGAAAAGCTAACGTGCTGACGCACAGGATTGACACCGGCAGCTCCCGCCCGATCCGTTTCAACCCCAGGCCGTTGAGCGTCCACAAGCGAGGACTCCTGGATGCCGCTCTGGATGAAATGGTGGCTACCGGTGCAGTAAGACCCTCAAAGAGCCATTGGGCTTTTCCCGTTGTCCTTGCGCCTAAGAAAGACGGCACAGCACGCTTATGTATCTACTATCGGCGGCTGAACGCTGTAACAGTCAGAGATTCTTACCCTTTTCCGTCAGTCGACTCTGTTATGTATACGCTTGGATCAGCGAAACTCTTAACTACTCTAGACTGTAGCAGGGGTTTTCTGCAGATACCGATTGCCCAGAGTGACATCGAAAAAACTGCATTCACTTGCCATCGGGGCTTATTCGAGTTTGTTCGACTGCCTTTCGGTTTATGCAATTCACCTGCTACCTTTCAGCCCGTGATGGATATAGTGCTCGGAGACGCGAAATTCAACTATGCAATGGCATAGATGGACGACGTCGTGGTATTTTCAGAAAGCCTAGATGAGCATCTGATTCATTTAACCACTGTCTTGCAACGAAGAAGGATGCAGGCATCACCATTAATCCACGCAAAGTGCAGTTGGTTTCACGCAGAATCAACCTGCTTGGTTTCATTGTTGAACAGGGCACAGTCCGGCCTGTCGAGGAGAAACTGCAGGCCATATTGCAGCTGCCATCACCAACAAACGTCAAGAGCCTGCAGCGATTCTTGGGCATGGTCGGTTTCTACCGCCACTTTATTCCAAACTGTGCAGACCTGGCAAGACCCCTACATGAGCTTCTCCGGAAAGGCGCCCGTTGGTTCTGGACAGACACGGAGCGGGAATCGTTTCGGGCGCTGTCAACAGCTATCGCCGATGCTGCTCGTCTGCGGCTCCCGGACCTAAACCGGCCCTTTACAGTGCAGACTGATGCGAGTGAGTATGGAATAGGTGCTGTTTTACTTCAGGGTCACAAAGGGAAGCTTTGCCCCTTGGCATTTGCAAGTCGCTCTCTCTCATCGCCGGAACGAAACTACACGGTAACAGAGAAAGAGTGCTTGGCAATCTTATTTGCGCTAAAAAAGTTTGACATGTATTTGGATGGGGCTGAGTTTACAATTCAGACCGATCATCAGTCACTGTCTTGGTTGTCAAAGCTGCAGAACCCAGCCGGCCGTCTAGCCAGCTGGGCGCTCGCTCTTCAGAAATATAATTACAGGGTGGAGTACAAGAAAGGCAGCCGACGCCCTGTCCCGAGCTCCGTTACCTGCAGATGGCGAGCAAGCACTGCAAGTCCTGGTGATCGCAGGAGCCGCTGATGCCTGGGGAACGCTGGTTTCCCGTCAACAGCTGCTCCAAGCTCAGCTAAGCGATCCTCAGTGCATCCAAATACGAAAGGGCCTGGACAGCGCCAACCCTGCAGGAAGCAGCGCCTACCGGCAGCTATGACTGCTACCTGGAAGCAGAGGATGGACCTCTCCTGAGATATATACTTGCTGCCGACACAGATGGTGGTGAGTCCCTATTTCGTGTTGTCGTACCAAAGAGCCTGCGCAAGCTCTTTTTAGAGTATTTTCACGACACACGCCTTGCAGGCCACAGCGATAACAAGAAAATATATGAAAAGTTGGGTCACATCGTGACTTGGCCCCGCATGAGAAAGGATGTCGTGGCATACGTCCGTACTTGTCTTACATGCCAGACAGCGAAGGCAAGGGGAGGTAAACCACCGGGCTTCTTGCAACCTGTGGAGAGCCGTTACCCGTGGAAGATTGTTGCCGGCGACGTAATGGGCCCTTATCCTAGATCTGTGAAAGGAAATCGCTACTTGCTAGTGGTCACTGATCATTTTTATAAATGGGTTGAATTATACCCGCTGCGTAAACTGGACTCAAAAGTAGACTGGGATAAATTCCTAGACGCATTCACTCGGTTCGGCTTCCCGGCGCAGCTAATCACTGATAATGCGACGTATTTCACGGGCAGGATATTTGCTGACACCTGCAAAGCTCTTGGCGTGCAGCACAAAAATACTACGCCCTACCATCCTCAGGCCAACATCACAGAGCGGGTCAACAGAAACCTGAAAAACATGCTCGTGGCTTTCACGGAACGTCACAAAGACTGGGATTTGCGAGTGCAGGAAATGGCTTTCGCCACAAGAACCACAGGAAACCGGTCGACTGGTTTTACGCCGGCAGCTACTTCTTGGCCGTGAGCTTCGATTTCCCATTGAACACGCCCTTACCCATGACTCTGATTTACAGGTTCCCAGTTATTCCAGGTTCACCCAGGATCTCTCCAGTCGTCTCGCTGGAACTCTAAAGGAGGCCAGGGAGAACTTGGACCTCGCCCGCCTGGAGCACTGCGGCCAGTACAACAAGGGCAGGCGTCCTTTGCTGTTCGACGTTGGCGATAAAGTACTCCGCCGCTCGCACCCGCTAAGTGATGCCACAAAAGGATTTGCCGCCTCTCTCGCTCCTCGATGGACTGGTCCTTTTGTAGTAATAAAGCGTCTTTCGCGGCTGGCTTACATGCTTCGTCATGTGCAGGGTGGCCGGGAGATCGGACCAGTCAGCGTCGCCGACCTGAGAAAGTACTACAAGCGGCCAGAAAGTTTGTAACGGCACTTCCTTCAGCGGGCGGACTCCTTCAAGCGGGCAGCTCGTCAGAACCAGCATTGTTTTTGTACTCCTCCCAGTGCCCTTCTTTGTTTCGTTCTTAGAAATCTCGGGAGGTGTCCCGTCTTAAGAGGGGAGAGTGTTGGGCTCCGCAGCCCCTTTAGGTGTTTTAAACCGCGCGCGCGTCTTTCTATTTGTATTGTGTTTGCACGGGCAGCGCGAGTGCGCATGAGCAAGCAGATAATCTTGGGGGGCGTGATGTTAGCGGCGACAGACGAGGGTAGATAAGCGCGTCAGAAGCGAGGCGCGGGGCTTTTTTGTGCCGGCGGAAAGGCCGGCGCGGTGCAACCGGCGAGCGTCATGGGCCAGCAGGGTGTGCACGGACGACCGAAAGAAGATCGCCGACGCGAAGATGGAAGCAGTGCCTGCAAGAACAGCCTAGGCGCATTTCAGTGAGCTGCTGTGCCGCGAGGAGCAATCTTTCTTGTGTCGCCGTTAGCGCTTTGGCCCCATTGCTCGTTTTATTCGCTCCGCAGTGTGTGTTGTTCCGCCGCCGTAAGGCCCTGACATTCTTCCCGCTTTCCGTTGGTGTTCTATTGTCGCGCGCATGAACAGCCTGTCCTCAGCGCAGTAGCGCCTTATGTTTCTCTGTTTTGCTTTTTTTTGTTTATCCGGAATGAACCGGTGTTTTTAAGAGACTGGATTTGTCACTCATCGGGCGAGACCATGGCTCGTGGGCCCGTTTTTTGAAGGCGAGGCCTTCAATCTAGAAGACGGAGAGCCCGAAGAGATGTAGACTGATGTTCGTGATATAATACAAGAAGTTGCTACTAAGGTAGTTCCAAAGCAAAAGAAATGCAAGAAAGCAAACTGGTTATCTGAAGAGGCTTTGCAAATAGCTGAGGAAAGGAGGATGGCAAAAGTTATGGGGGAAAGAGAAAGATACAAGGTTCCCAATGCGGATTTTCAGAAAATAGCAAGGAGAGATTAAATGCCTTCCTGGACATACAGTGCCAAGCAGTTAAGGACAATAGTCAATTAAGGAACAGAAGAACTCTGAAAAGACAATCAAAGATATCAAAGGACGCTTCTGCGCTTAGCTGGGCGTGATAAAGGACAAACGAGGCAAGGACCTCGCTGAAGCCTCAGAGATAAAGAAGAGGTGGCAGGAGTACACAGAACTGTACAAGAAGGACCCGAATGTGCAAACCCAACATAAGACGGTTGTGATTACTGATCTCGAGCCGGGCATCCTGAAGAGTGAAGTTGAATGGGCCTTAGCCAGCCTTGCTAAGAACAAAGCTAGCGGAATTGATGGCATTCCAGCTGAGTTGCTTCAAAACCTCAACCATGACGCTGTTAACATTCTGCATACATTATGTCAGAAGATTTGGACAACCCTGCAGTGGCCACAAGAATGGAGGAGGTCAGTTTACATCCCCATTCCAAAGAAAGGCAGTGCCAAAGATTGTTCCAACCACCGCACGATCGCGCTTATTTCGCATGCTAGCAAGGTGATGTTGAAAATCCTCCAAGGTAGGCTGCAGCAGTATGTGGATCGGAGCTTCCGGACGTGCAAGCTGGGTTTCGCAAGGGCAGAGGAACTAGAGACCAAATTGCCAACCTTCGCTGGATCATGGAAAAAGCAAGAGAGTTCCAGAAACCCATCTACTTCTGCTTTATTGACTATGCGAAAGCGTTTGACTGCGTAGATCACAGCAGATTGTGGCAAGCTCTCCAAGAGATGGGAGTTCCAATTCACCTCGTCTGTCTCCTCAGGAATCTGTATGAAGGGCAAGAGGCCACAGACAGAACTGGGCATGGTCTTACTAATTGGTTTCCGATCGAGAAAGGAGTGAGGCAAGGCTGCATACTGTCGCCCTGCCTATTTAACCTATATGCAGAGTGCATCATGAGGAAGGCCGGTCTGGACGAGTCTTCAGCTGGAGTGAAGATTGCTGGAAAACGTATCAACAACCTTAAATATGCGGATGATACCACTTTAATGGCAGAAAGTGAAGTGGAACTCAAGAGACTTCTGATGCGCGTACAAGACGAAAGTGAGAAGTTTGGGCTTAAACTGAACATTAAAAAGACAAAGATCATGGCGTCTTGCCCTATCAAGTCCTGGAGCATCAATGGACAAGAAGTGGAAGCTGTGACAGATTTTCTGTTCTTGGGCTCCAAGATTACCTCGGAAGGAGACTGCAGCCATGAAATTAGGAGACGCCTGCTTCTGGGAAAGAGAGCAATGGTTAGCCTTGACCGCCTAGTAAAGAGCAGAGACATTGGTCTGTCAACCAAGATCCGTATAACTCGTGCTATGGTCTTTCCAGTTGTGATGTATGGATGCGAGAGTTGGACTGTGAAAAAGGCTGACCGCCGAAGAATTGACGCGTTTGAATTGTGGTGCTGGCGAAGACTCTTGAGAGTTCCTTGGACTGCCAGAAGATCAAATCAGTCGATATTGTCGACCATAAACCCTGGCTGCTCATTGGAGGGTCAAATTCTAAAGTTAAAGCTCAGCTACTTTGGTCATCTGATGAGAAGAGAGGAGTCGCTGGAGAAAGATTTGATGTTGGGAAAAGTTGAGGGTCGCCGGAGAAGGGGTAGGCAGCGAACGCGATGGTTAGATGGCATTCTCGAGGCACTGCAGATGAAGTTATGTGATGCTAGGAAGATAGTGAGAGACCGGAAAGCGTGGCTTGACATGATCCATATAGGGTCACGAAGAGTCGGACACGACTGAACGACTGAACTGAACAATAATCAGCGTGATCGGAATTTCATCTATTCCATCTAGGAATATTTTTTCTTTCTTTTTCCAGTTTAGATTGGTCCGTTCTAAACTGCTTTGTATTCTGCTACCTTGTGTTGCTTCCCGATTTGCGGAGATTACCCTATCGTCGTTCTTAAATGACTCGGCTATAACTGCATGATGTAATGTAGTTCACTGCGCTGTCTCCCTTTAAACTATTTCCCTCGTTATCTTGAATCCGATCCTGCTTTCCTTGATTCTTCTTCCCTAGCCAGCTTATATGGTTCCAGAATTTTCTTGCTCCGCCTCTAGAGGCATCGTGTATATCAGCCATCCAGCGATCGGTGGACTGTCTTATTTTACTTTGGACGAGGGCCTGCACTTGAAGTTTATTTTGTCGATATGATTCCCATTTTTGGTCGATTTCTTCCTGAGATACCTGTGCTTTCTTTGCCATTCGGTGTTCCCTTGAAGCAGCCCGTCGTTGTTCAATAGCTTCCCTGATTTCCTTATTCCACCAGCTCCGTGGCTTCCTCTTTCCATTCCAGCTGTTTGCTACTTTAACCTTCTGAATTTTCCGCCTTGTGAGTAGTTCTACTTGTTCATAATCCGTCTTCCATGGGGCTTTTCTCCATTGCTCCTTGTATGTCAGCTGCTATCTGCGCTATTTGATCGTCGTTTAATTTTGCGTTTACGTTTTGTCTAAGTTCCATTTCTCTTGTCATCAAGGGCCCCATCTGCAGACTAATACGCTTGTGATCACTTCCCAGACTACACTCCCCTTCTTCGCCTATTTCCATTTTTCTGACCTTGCTATAAATTTCATGCGACGTTAGACAATAGTCAATGGTCGTCTGCCTGTTGCGGGATTCCCACATGATTTGGCCTTCGCATTTTGTTTCTCTATTTGCTATAACTAGATCGTGTCGCGCACAGAAATCTAGAATTAGCTTCCCGTTACAATCAGTGTATCCATCCAGATCGTCGGAGGCCGTTCATGTCCCCCAGCAGAATATAATATTGGCGCCGTCTCCAAACTGGCTTATATCGTCACTGAGACATTCAACAAGATAATTTTTTTTTCCTGCATTGGTGTCCTGTTCCTAAATAAACTACCCCTAGCCATGTCCTTATGCCGGCACTTGAATTCCTGATACCCAGATACGTTCGTTACAAGATGGTTTAATTCTTTGCCACTTTGTTCCCTAGTGTATCAACATACCTACCCCTCCACCCTTTTTTTCCGTTCTCGTTCTGTTGCACCCTTCCCAATAGCGGGGGACCTAAACTCCGCACACGCTGATTGGGGATACAGCCGTACAAACAGCAGAGGAGAGGTTCTGTCCAATCAGAGACAGCAGTCACAGCTATCCGTACATAATGATTTTGAAATGCCCACCAGACAGGGTACAGTTGGTATTATGGATACCAGCCCAGATCTCACGCTCGGCAGACACATCCCGCACCTGAAATGGGAACGAACCGGACACACATTAGGCAGCGATCATTATATCATCGCCCTAACCCTTGAGGGACCACAGTGCACGCCAAAGACATATAAGCATCATTTGGTGAACTGGGAAAATTTTCGAAAACAACGACAAAACACCCCTGCTGAAGACTACATAGAATTAAGGCAATGGGTGCGACAACTACTTCAGGACCAGGAAAATAATACGCAGATCATTGATACAAACGAAGATGTGCCAGCGTTAGATGCCAGAATGGCGCATTTACTTGAGGCCCACCGTAGTTTAAATAAACGGTATGCCACACAGAAGCACAACCGAAAACTTAAGCAGAAGATTAATGATCTGGCCACCCAAATTGAAGACTATGGAGCGCAATTGTTTCAGCAGAATTGGACACAAATATGTGAAGGGCTAAAAGGAAATCTCACCACAAAGCGTGCATGGCACCTACTTCGGCACTTTCTGGACCCAACCCAGAGCAAGACATATACACGAAACATAATAGCTAGACTAACCCACCAACACAGAGATGACACAGATGCCCTACTAGCTACTCTAAAGCATATGCACACCACCCCGGGTCAACCACAATCCCTTCCCTCCTATGCAGGAGGACCAAATGATATATTAGATGCTGCAATAACGACATCAGAAATACGGGCAGCACTTCACAAGCTCAAGAACACAACGCCAGGCGAAGATCAGGTTTCAAATGCGGCGCTAAGAAATCTAGATGATAAATCATTGGAGTAACTAACGGACCTCTATAACAAACACTGGGAAGAAGGGACACTCCCAGCAGAATGGACACACGGGAAAGTAATTCTCATACCAAAACCCAATAAGCCAATTTCCCCAGCGAATATGCGCCCAATATCGCTCACCTCAAACTTAGGAAAACTCTTTGAACAGGTTATACTAGCTCGGCTAACTGCATACATGGATGACACGGACCAATACCCGCACTCAATGGTCGGTTTCAGGCCCCGTCTATCTACGCAGGACGCTATGCTGCAGCTAACGTCAGCAGTGCTTGACCCACATATACCAACGCATACTAAGGCGATACTAGCAATAGATCTCAAAAAAGCGTTTGATAATGTACTCACGAACATTCAAACTGGTCCTAGGGTTTACAACTACATAAGAGCCTTCCTTCAGCACAGGACAGCCACACTTCACATCGTGCAATCTCCACACCTCACCGTACACGCTTGCCAACGTGGGGACGCCGCAAGGCTCCGTTCTTTCCCCGTTTCTGTTCAACATTACCCTTATCCCCTTAACCGCAGAACTACAGAAAATCCCTCACCTCGGTTACACCATATACGCCGATGACATCACACTCTGGACAACACACGGATGAGACGGTGAAATCGAAGACACGCTACAAACAGCAGCAGACACGATAGCCAAGCTTACCGCAACAATCGCATTAGAGTGCTCCCCAGAAAAATCAGAATTACTAATCATACCCCCTAAAGGACGGACCTACCAAAGCCCCATAGAAATTCGAATTCAGGGAAGACAAGTACCACAGGTTCATACCATCCGCATTCTGGGACTATACCTTCAACAGGATGGAAAGAACGTCGACACAATTAAGCGGCTCAAAAAGGCCGTTGCAAACACCACACAAATCATAAAAAGGGTGACAGGACGCGCACATGGGCTTCGAGAGGCGGACACACTTCGAGTAGTGCACGCCTATACCCTCAGCAGAATTCTTTATGCTACACCATATCTCAAACTATCATGCAGTGAGGTCCAGCAAATAGACTCATTAATTCGGCAAGCAACAAAGGCAGCACTTAAATTACCGAAAAGCACTAGTAACGAGAGACTACTCGAACTTGGAGTCCATAATACAATACATGAACTTCGAGAGGCCCATTTACAAGCACAATACCTCAGATTAGCTGCTACAACTACTGGACGACATATACTCACTAAGCTAGGCATCACTATTCCTGCAAACAATTCATCCCTATTAACACTCCCTAGCCACATTTACACTTCAATCTATGTCAAACCATTACCGCGGAACATGCACCCCCACTATGACCAAGGTCGCAGGAAGGCGCGCGCGGCAGCGCTCCACAAATGGTACGGGAATGAGCCCGATGCCGTTTGGGTAGATGCCGCCTGCGATGAGAGCGGAGCCACTGCAGTTGTCCACAACCCCCCCATTTCCCCCTTAACTATTGAGCTTCCTTCAGGCACGACCCCTGAAGAAGCCGAGGAGACCGCTATAGCTATTGCTCTGGCATACACCGATGCCAGTTATATACTCAGTGATTCAAAAACTGCCATTCTAAATTATGCCAGGGGCCGGGTTCATCCTCCGGCGCACCGCTTGCTGCACATGCCCACCTCCCACCTCCCCCGACGGATTGAGCTCATCTGGGTGCCTGCGCACTCGGGAAATCCCGGCAACGAGGCTGCCGACTCCTTAGCCCGAGGGTCTAGAAACCGGGCACAGGCGGACCTCATGGGGGATTTCTCGAAGGATCGTATGCACTCGTTTGCTGAGTTCACCGCAAACTCCCGCGCTGAGCGCCTCATCTATCCGTCACCCCACCCATCCCTCACTATCAGAGAGCAGTCAATCTGGCGTCGTCTGCAGACACGAACTCTACCGACACCAGCTCTACTTTCGAAATTTCAGCCGGTATCCCTCATATGCACTTTGTGCTCCCATCCCAAGGCCACTCTTACCCACATTCTTTTATCCTGCCCTGCGTCTCCTCCCCCCGCCGGGCCGGTGCCTCTCCGAACCTGGGAGGACTGGGAGACCTCACTGCGATCAGCGGACCCGGCCAGACAGGCGATCGTCGTCAGCCGGGCCGCATACGTCATGGATAAACATAATATGAACGTTTAGATCGTGAGTGGGGTCGTGCGGAGACCCAGGAGGCCTGCGTGCCTCGAATTCTTCTGCAAATAAAATTTTTTCCTCCTCCTCCTCCTCCCAGACGTAGCCTTATAAACGGCGGATGTTCTATATCCCTCAGATGAGTCTCGCAAAGAGTGTACACACCTATTTTGTCATCCTTCAACTGCTGTTCTATCTCTAGCCATTTCGCTCTTTTTCTACCTTCTTGCATGTTTATGTAGCTGATCCTAGTTTTAAATTTTTTTTTTGTACTTTTCTTTCCCGACCTCCTCCTTGCCATTTTTTGGGGCTCAGCCTCCATTATTACACTTTCTTCTGCTTCACTTCTAACTGCCTCTGTGCACGAAGTTCTCGCGGACCCCCTAACTTGCCGCATATACCGAAATTGTAGTCGAGATTCGGATCTCGCGTACCGATCTCTCGTTTGGGCTCCAGGCCACCAAGGTCTTCAAGGGAATGAGGCAGCCGACGCCGCCGCCCGCGCGCGCTCTCTCCGGACATTTCCCACGGGACCCGACACGGTCCATATGTATCAGCAGCGCGAACACAATCAGAGGAAAAGAAGAATAAGAAGGACAGAGCGCTGTCCTTCTTATTCTTCTTTTCCTCTGATTGTGTTCGCGCTGCTGATACATATGGATCGTTACCAACTAGCCCGACAGATCGTGTTACCCGCGCTCTGTCCTCAGCGCTCTGTCCTTCTTATTCTTCTTTTCCTCTGATTGTGTTCGCGCTGCTGATACATATGGATCGTTACCAACTAGCCCGACAGATCGTGTTACCCGACACGGACCAGGTTTTTGATTTCAGCCGTTTACAATTTTAAAGAAATATGTGAATATTACAGATCCACGCACCAAACTCTTCCCACCCTGTGCAAAGGGCTGGGGAAGGCTAACGAGCGGGTGCTCCTGCGCCTGCTCATCAATACAATGTTGTGTCCGGCTACTCTAAAACATTTTGATCCGCAATTCTACGGGCTGTGCTCGCACTGTGGGGAGGTGTCTGACACCTACCACATGATGTAGGCCTGCCAGAAAAACTCATCTTTGCCCGCTATCCCCAACCCCACACAAGAGAACTGGGTGGCGACCCTGTCCGGCTGCAAACGCCTATGGAGTGCCTGTCAAGGCATCCCACCTAGTGTACCTCTATGTAATATAGTAAATGTTTTCACCACCCACCACCACCCCCTAAAAAAGCTACAGCCCTGCCTGCCAGGTGCCAGCCGTTCTCTGCTCCCACCCTTCTGTTCAAATGAATGCCATCTCGCCGAAAAGCCCTACCAAAACCTGCTTTATGCACCTTACTGTTTACCTCAACCACTTCGAGACGCTTAAAGGGACACTAAAGAGAAAACTGAAGTGGGCTTGCATCGATAGAATGCCTATTCCTGATTACAAAAAATCCACTCTTACTGAAAACAGAGCTGTTATAAGGTAGTAAAGAGGAAGAGCAGAAATACAGGTATCGCCGCCATAGCCGAAACGCGCAACTACAAATCACGTGACGCGCTAGGGACCACGGAGGCTGACAAATGCGAATTACGTTGCCTGTTTGAATGCGGTCGTAGGTTTTGTTTCAAATATAACACGCTTTTATCATACGTAAACGACGGCGAAAAGACAACGCAAATGTTGCAAGGCAAATACAAAAATACACTTGGAGGCGCCACAGGCGCCCACTTCAGTTTTGGTTCTGTTTCGGCTCAGGCATTTCGTGCGCACTCGGATAGTTTGTTTGGACCTACAGCGCCTGAATTACGAGCTTGGAGCAGCAGATGCGCCTTGCTGGTTCCCATTTGAGCATTCGGAGGCGCGAGCGAGCGAAATCCGCTGCCGCCGACACGCTCCTTCGTTCACACTTCTGCGCCAACATATCGCCGCCGTCGCCGCTTCGACTGCGACCTGGCCGCTCGACTGCAGCTACGTACGCCACAAAAAGCATACATATGCTAAGTACCGAAGGAAAAGCGCATTATCATTCAATTGTTCACTAAATCATGGCACATCTGACCAACATACTGAAAATTGAAAATTGAAATTGAAAAAAAATTTTATTTCCAGTAATATACAGGAAATGGGCCTCGGGCGAAAAGCTACAGCGATAGCTTGAGAGATGCCCGAGGCCCTGCGTCAACAAGACCTTCAACGTGCTACTTGCAGGCATCGTAAACAAAAGGGGCATACTTGCTGCTCATACCAAGGAGAGCGTCGATATATTGCGCTCGTCGCCCGGCGAAAAAAAGGGCTTCGGGCAAAAAGTAAAAACTAAAATAACGAAGCACCACAAATACATTACAAAAAGTAAAAACAAATCGATTTGTAGAAAAAAAAAATCAGTAGCGGTGAGATCTGAACACGCCACTGCGTGATCCGTAACGTTCGACGCTAACCACTCGACTACGCCGCTTTTTTTTTTTCTTTATTGCCTGACTTCGGCACAATACACAAAACCACTTACAGGGCACAATGAGCATTCATTACTACAACAATCATCCAGGTGGGTTGCGGCGTGGTCATGCTAAAATTCTCTTAGGGTCACTAATGGCTCCAATCTTCCGAGCCACTCGGGAGCTTCAGAAGCAAGTTTCTGAATTTCAATATATCTATTCATGCCTTCCCAAAAATAGATCCGTGCTGGCCGTGCGTCAGGATCGCAATGGTATCCTGCCATTATCGAGCGCCAAATACAGTGGAGGGCCATTAGCATAATAAGGTCAAAAGGCACCCCATCCTCATTCTCTACTGGCAAGTACCTAATACCATGCGAGTCTAATGGAAATTCCTTTTTTAAAGTCATTTGTAAAATATCCCAAAAGTATACCCCTTCCCAACAATGTAGGAAAACGTGGTCTATAGTTTCTGGCTGTTTACAAATTAAGCAATGCGAACCCCAAGATAAAAATAAATTCTTCCCTTCCAAGAACTTCTTTACTGGCAGTGTTTCCGTGTGTAACTTAAAGAAAAATGTTTTTGCATTTGACGGCACCTGCATCGCCTTCACCCGCTTAAGTACGTCGCGTCCTGGTCCTCCACTGTATAAGGCCCTGTACATTGGTATGGGAAGAACTACGTCACACAAATCCTTGTACAGCTTCTTCCTGCTAACACAAGATAAATATTCATAAGAAAATCGGACAGGAATCGCACACTAGCGACAACTTCTCTAAAATAACCAAAAATGCGTCTCGATACACTTTCGGTCGAGACAACAAAGTCCGGCAGTGCATTTCCGAGCCTTAATTAGCACACAGTATGCAAAAATGGATCTTTTACATCGCGAACAAAAAGAAATCTGCTGACAATCTGTCGTAGAAATAAATGCCCCAAACCCAGTCCACCGTCCTTCACCCGCCTAAACAAACTGGTCCGGCTACATCGTTCCCATTCTGCTGCCCACACAAAAATGGCAAATATCCGGTGCAGTCTCTGTACGTTCATCCTTGCACAATGCAACACTTGCATCACGTACCACAGCTTCGACATAAAAAACATATTGCACACTGTGGCCCTGGCGAAAACTGACAATTGTTGCCCTTTTCACCCCTCCACCTTTTCCCGCATGGCTTGAGTCTGTGCCCTCCAGTACGATTCGCTATCGCGATAACTATCTAGTGGGACTCCCAAGTACTTTACTGGTGTTGTCACCCAGGACGTTTGCGAACTTCTCTGGCGCCGTTGGCCATTCTCCGTGCCAAAGCCCCAGGGACTTCGACCAATTTACTTTACTGCCGGAAACCTTTGTGAATTCTTTTACAGACGACACGGCCTCGATTACCCCTTCGCGATTCACTGCAAATACAGCCACATCGTCCGCATATGCCAGCAGCTTAACCTCTGCAGCTTGCAATTGGAAGCCATGAATTTTGTCGTTTTCTATGATATCTAAACACAGTGTCTCGATGTAAATGCAGAATAGCAGAGGGCTGAGGGGACAACCCTGGCGCACCGATCGCTGCACGTTTATGGGGGCCCCCAAACTCTTATTTACAATCAATCTTGTTGTGCAGCTTCGGCACGCCATGGCCACTCCCTCGCGAATGACGGACCCTACATTCACATGGTCGAGTATGCAGAACAGTATTTCATGTGAGACACAATCAAATTCTTTCTCCAGATCCAACTGAAGGATGGCTACAAAACTGTTTGTGTGATCACAGCACTCAAGCACACTCCTCACTTTATGCACATTGGAAACAATTAATCGACCCTTGATCCCACACGT
This sequence comes from Amblyomma maculatum, assembly GCF_055883805.1. Lineage (NCBI taxonomy): Eukaryota > Metazoa > Arthropoda > Arachnida > Ixodida > Ixodidae > Amblyomma > Amblyomma maculatum. The sequence goes on from NC_139345.1 coordinate 222,586,781, forward strand.
CTGGTGTGGTCCAACTAACTGTTGAATTACTGACTGTAGTCTACGGGCTAGAATTTTCATAAAAACTTTGTAGTCTACATTCGTGAGTGCGATAGGGCGATATGCTGTAACCTGTTGTAACTTATCTGCTTCATTGTATTTAGAAACACTGTGTGGGATTTGCCATAAGACGGGGGCAATACATTTACTTTGTAGGACTCGTTGTACACGGCTGCCAGTACCGGCACTATTTCATGTTTGTATGCTTTGTAGAACGCCGCGCTTAACCCGTCGGGGCCGGGAGATTTTCCCGGGTTCAATTTTTCTATGGCAAGCTCGACCTCCGACGCGGTTATTGACAGCTACAGCCTATCTTTCTGCTCATCATCTAATCGCGGTAAAGCGCCCAGAAACTTTCCTTTGAATGCGTTTACTTCCACGTCTTACTTTGTAAACAGCGTTCGATAATATTCAAGAAACGCCTGCTGGATATGACCGCTTTCTCCAGATAACGTCCCGCCCCATTCGATCAGTTCAATGTGGTTGCTCTGAGCACGCGTCTTCTCGATTCCTAGTGCTCGTTTCGACGGTGTCTCCCCCGCAGCTATATCTCGCGCCCGCACAAGCGCACCACGATAGCGCTCTTCTTCGAACAGTTCAATCCTAATATCGTCCATCCATTTACCAGGCTCTTCGCTTTCTTTTTCAAGTAGTCTAGCCAGCAAGGATCTTAAATTGTCCTCCTCACGCTTCTCTTATTCTTGTCGTATACAGCTTGACCGTCCGATTGCTGCTATCTTTATTTGCTCTTTGCAAAGTTCCCACTGCTGCCATATTTTCATCTCCCCTCCTACTAAAGATATCGTCTGTAACGAGCCTATTATTTAATTTCCACGTCTCCCATGAAAACTGATTGCCTCGATGTTTTGTCCCGCACTCCACTAAACGCTCGACTACGCCGCGCCGCAAGAACGCTGCAAATATTTCCGTCATGGCCCCATTTACAATAAAATGTTTCTGCTGTCGGTCTAAAAATTACAACTTCTTCACCATCGGCGCATGCTGCCTGCTCACACGACTTGCAACTAATGTTCTGGATGCCTATGCACACTATATTGTGCACTGGATCCATTTTAACATGTGGAATTTCACAGCGCTGGCAAATTTAGTGGCGCCGGCACTTCGGTCATGCTTCGCTACCGTGGACGTAATTTTCGCTGAACCCGGAGCTGTAGCACAAACCTTGAAGGAAAAAAGTGCGGCGAAGCTTCAAAACTGACAAGCGCAGCAGCGAGGACACTATTTTGCTGGTAACTAAATCTTATTTGTATGTAAACATGTCGGGAAGCGTTGCGATGATCGAGGGCTCAGTTTGTTTATACAGTGCAAGAAAGAGCGCAAAAGCTTGAGAAACATGTAAAGTATTGTGCATTACAAGCGCTCATTGTTTTTTTTTCTTCCTTTATGGGCCCATCGCTCGGTAAATTACTCTCTTCATCGTTTTATTTATTTCGGCTGTGGCCGTCATTGCGAGTACGCTGTTGTCATGTTGGCCCTTGAGGGATGCGACGCCGCGGGCCGCGCCGGCTCGCTAGCTATCACGGAGTCTCCGCTTACGTCATAGTGTGCGTCACTCAACACCGACTAGGTATCGCAGGGCACAGTTTGAATTCGACCGGCGGGAACAATCATCATCATCAGCCTGACTGTACCCACTGCAGGGCGAAGGCCTCTCTCATATTTCTCCAATTAACCCGGTTCTGTGCTAGCTGCATCCACTTGACCCCTGCGAACTTCTTAACCTCATCCGCCCACCTAACTTTCTGCCGCCCCCTGCTACGTTTTCCTTCCCTTGGAATCCAGTTTGTTACCCTCAGCGACCATCGGTTATCCTCTCTTCGCACTACATGTCCTGCCCATGTCCATTTCTTCTTAATTTCCACTAGAATGTCGTTAACTTGAGTTATTTCCCTGACCCACTCTGCACGCTTTCTATCTCTTAATGTTACCCCTACCATTTTTCGTTCCATAGCCCTCTGGGTTGTCCTCAACTTAAGTAGAACTCTCTTAGTTAGCCTCCACGTTTCAGCCCCATAGGTGAGTACAGGCAAGATGCAACTGTTGTATACTTTCCTCTTGAGCGATACCGGTAAGCTGCTAGTCATAATCTGCGAGTGCTTGCCAAATCCGCTCCATCCCAACCTTATTCTTCTTATTTCCTTTTCATGGTCCGGATCTGCGGTTACTACCTGTCCTAAGTAGACATATTCGCCTACTACTTCCAGTATTTCGCTACCTAATGTAAACTGCTGTTCCTTCCCGAGGCTGTTGAACATTACCTTAGTCTTCTGCATATTGATTTTCAAGCCTACCTTTCTACTTTTTCTGTCTAGGTCATCAATCATTATTTGCAGTTCATCCCCCGAGTTGCTTAGCAAGGCAATGTCATCAGCAAATCGCAGATTACTGAGGTATTCTCCATCTACCCTCCAACTTCTTATCGCGATATCTCAGCAATTATTCGATTTTTTGCTGCCGGATATGCGGCGACAGTGTCACCAAATGTAGTTTATTAGATTTTCATAGCATCTTTGGATGTCTTTAGTGTCCCTTTAATTCTCCAGACTTAACTTTCTTATGTCCTGATTAACTGTCACCACGTCCTTTTCCAGCTTTCCGTGCAACCCTACCCAGTCAAAAAAAAAAAAAATGGGTCCAATTGGGAAGACCAGTCAGATTGAATTGGTTCTGCCAATCCCAAATGGTTTGTCCAATGGGTATACTGTCCAAACCAGCTGGTTTCTTCACACCCGATTGGGAAGCCCAGTTGGTTTCTTCACTCCCAATTGGGACGCCCAGTTGGTTTCGTGATTCCCAATTGGGCGTCCCAATTGGGACTGAAGAAACCAACGGGGCATCCCAATTGGGATTGAACAAACCCATTGGGCTAATGGGAAGCCCAGTGTGTTACTTCGGTCCCAATTGGGATTATTTCGCTCCCAAATGGGACGCCCATTTGAAACGAATTGGGCTTCCAACTGGGCTTCCCATTGGTTCTAATTGGTCCTAAGCACATTCCCAATTGGGAAAGTCAAGTCAGTGATATCCTTGACTGAGATGTGCACAGATATACATACCTGTATAAAGAGGCAACAGTGAAAAATATAAGTTCTTATAAAAAGTATATGCTGCTTAATCTTATTAATTGATTATATCGTGTTCACTGTAAGTGGACGCATAATTAAATAAGTTAACTCTGAATAACAAAGATGTGTCACTGGTCCCAGCGGCACTGTTCAAAGAATAAAGTATATAAGTCTGCAACCTGTGGATATATATATATATATATATATATATATATATATTGAATCTGTGTTCCGTGCGTGTAATGCTTGCTTGTCTCTCATGATTTCTGTAAAAAAATTGTAATTTCATTCCACTTGTATAAAAGTCGGCTCCAAATTAACTTCTGGAAGAAAACATTGAAATTGCATCTCCATTATTTTTTTTTTCAGCTATGTGAGTTCAAACTATTTGGGCTCAATGGGTGTACAAATTGCGTTCAATAGGTGAACCATTTGGTCTTCATAGGTAACCAATTATTTCCGATTGGAAGCACCCATTCGTATGAAATGGTCAGGCCCAATGGGTGGCAAAAACACAATTGGATTTTGACCAATTCATTTCAATTGGGAAATTCCCAATTGGACCCATTGAATTTTTTTGACTGGGTAGCACCTCCGGTACTGTGCATATCTGTGCTATCTCCCTGATATCGTCAACTCCCTTAGCTAAACTTTCCACCACTCCTGCAGCGTCACCATTTAGAACATCGTTTAGCCCCGTGGCTAGTATCACCATACTGTGCTCTTCAGAATTTTTCAACAGCCTATTTTTACTCTCTTTCAGCACTGCCATCCTTGTCCTCCCTGGGAAGGCTCCAACTAACACTCGCTTATCACCCTTTACACGTTCCAAGATATCTCGCTTGCACTTGCTCGTGTTAGAATCTCCGGCGATCTACCTGGCTCACTGCTCGGCTGACATAACCTCGAGCTATACTGTGAGCCAACTCGTTTCCTTTGTTCCTCGAGTGTGCCGGCACCCATATTGATTCCACCTCTTTTTGGGTTCAGTCTTTATATCTTAAAATTCGCTCTGTCTCTTTGGAGATCATGCCCCTCGCAAAATTGTTTATAGCAGATTCGGAGTCGCTAGCCTTGCGCTGCCCAGGGGGTGCCGTTATCGCACAGTGGAACAAAATTTAATAAATGGAATGATGGTTTAGTTAACCATTCTAAATCAATAATTAAGATATAGGGAGAAAAATGAGCATGATAGCTACTGCTATCACCCCGTTTCAAAGGGGACTCCTATATTCCATCCATCCATTCCATCCATATTAAAACCCCCCAATAAACTAAAAGTAGCGCCAATATGTGAAGTTTGCCGCCCGCCTCCTCTCCGGCGCTCTCCTCCGTCGTTCGACCCTCTCATTAGCCGAGCGCCGTCACGTGCCCGCGCGCGCTTTTTTTTTTGCGGGGCGTGCAGTTTCCTCCTTTTCAGCGGTGCGGGCGGCGCGCGCGCGGCACATATCGCCGTGTGTTTTGCTGCGGTTCGCACCTCTTTGTCGCTGCTCTTTGAAGTCCTTTGTTTCAAATGCCGGCTTGCTACGCATTCGGGTGCAGCACAACTGAGCGTGATCGCAACAGGTTATTTAGAATACCGTCCGGGAATCGAAATGCTGCTCGGAGGAAAGTCTGGCTTCATTAAGTTGTTGTTTTATGAAGTTGTATCCTACTATATATGTGTTGACAATATTTTTTTTATCTTATTTTCTACAGGTATGCCTCTTCCGTAATATTTCATGTTGTACAGAGCATGTTTCAATCTCATTTATGCCGTGTCTAGTTTGTTTCATCTTGAACAAGTCTGTATAAATGTATACTTAGTATTTTATGGATCCTGCTTTTTGTTTTCCACCATATACGTACACAAAGTAAAGCAATACGGTTTTTGCTTTTAATTGATGTTTCCTACCTCTTTTATTTTATTTTTTACATATTCTTTTATGCACTGAGGCAATAAACAACGTTATTAAGTAAAACTGCTATCACGCTTCTCAAGTTTACCGGTAGCTCACAGGTCAGTCAAAGTTGCAAAGAAACCACGCGGACTGCGGCTAAATTGTTTTCCTCCGCCGGCTAGTTAATTTTTTTTTTTCAAGCATGTTGCGCACTTTAGCCGGCGGCTGATAGAAGCATGGAGGTGAAGGCGAGTTCAACCAACGCAGACATCGCGTACGGATGGTGTCACACACTGACAGTTCAAAACGGAACCGTTTCAGCGCAAAATATTAAAAAAAAAAACTGCTACCACGCTTCTCAAGTTTAACGGTAGTTTACAATTAAGTCAAACCTGCAAGGAAACCACACAGATTGACTTAAATTTTTTTCAAGCATGTTGCGCATTTATCAACGGCTGACGGACTCAAGGAGGTGAAGGCGAGTTAAACCGACGCCGAAATCGTGTACGTATGGTGACACACCATGACAGCTGAAAACGGCACCGTCTCAGCGCAAAATATATATATATAAAAAAAATAACTGCTATCACCCTTCCCAAGTTTACCGGTAGCGCACAAGTCAGCCAAAGCTGCAAAGACACCACACAGACTGCAGCTTCCGCCGCCTAGTTAATTCTGATCTGCAGCTGATGTTGAAAATACTTGGAAGACAACTGCTGCTACAGTTCTCAAGTTTACCGGCAGCTCGCAAACTAGTCAACGCTGCAAAGAAACCATACACAGACTTGCTAAAGTGTTCCTCTCCGCCGCCTAGTTACAAATTTTTTAAAGCATGTCGCTGAGTTTGGCCAAGGGTGACGAACTACAGACACACGGAGATGACGGCGAGTTGACCCAACGCCGAAATCGCGTACATGTGGTGTAAGACACTCACAGCTGAAACTATTTTGGCGGGAAATCCCTGTCAACATTCGGTAATTATGTTTCAGCAGTGAGTAATATTTTAACCTGAACGCATTGCGACAAAATGCAAGCTGAAATGGTCTAGTGAGACCCGGCGCCAGCGCTTTTACCGGCGTACGGCCGCCTCGATCGGCGCCTGCTCCGGAGAGCGCGCGTTAGTCGCACACCCCGTAGGTGGAGCCACATTTAGTTTATTGAGGGGTTTGGATGGATGGATGGATGGATGGAATATAGGAGCGTCCCCTTTGAAACGGGGTAGTAGCAGTAGATATCATGCTCATTTTTCTCCCTATATCTTAATTATTTAGGTTAACTAAGCCATCATTCTATTTATTAAATTTTGCTCCTACATTAATAACATTATGGCACTTCTCTGCTTTTAAGCCACCAATCATCCAGCCGTATTATGCTAGTTTCCACCGCCGGTTTATTCACCCGGCCACTGTTATCTCTAAACCCCAGAGCTTCAGGAACAGTGATTGCGCCTGCATCAACTACCGGATGGATACCATTGCATTCGAGTATAATATGGTCAATTGTTTCACTGGAGTTTCCACATACAGCACATGCGTCATCTCCATTGTTAAACTTCTTTTTGTAGCTGCGTGTTCTAAGGCACCCTGATCTAGCTTCAAAAAGTAGGGCACTGCCTCTTGAGTTATCAAAGAAATCTTCCTTCCTGATCTGAATTTTCCACTTCCGGTATAAATCCACACTCTGTTTTTATTCCATCGAATTTATCCAATTTTTACCTTCTGTGTTTTTCACCTGTTGCTTAATGCTCTTTATTTCTCCGTCCTTGTTACTAGCATACTTACTAGTTAGTTTCCTAGTTCTTTTCCTCCATTGTGAGTCAACACTTTTTAGGTACAGGTATTTAAACACCTTAGCTGCCCATCTGTTACTGTCCAATTTCCTCAGGCGTTCCCCATATAATATTTTACTCTGAGCTTCCCGTACTTCGAAAGATGCCCAGCCCATATCTCCCTGTACCGCCTCATTTGTAGTTTTGCCGTGGGCACCTAGTGCTAATCGTCCAACGGATCTCCGATTTGTTTCTAATGTCGACTGTACCTCTGATTGTAGGCATAAAACCGGATTTCCGAAAGTAAGTCCAGGCACCATAATTCCTTTATAAATACCCCTCAATACCTCATACCTATTGTATCCCCACAATGCCTTATGCTTCATTATCCCGGCATTCCTTCGCCCTTTGGCCTTAAGTGATTGCTCATGCTTTCCAATGTATGCCAGTCCTTCGTTTACCCATACCCCCAAATATTTATATTCTGCTACTCTAGGTATTTCAAGGCCTTGTATTTTAAGACCCTGATCAGTTGAGCCGTTGAAAATCATCAGACCCGACTTACCTGCACTGAAACTGAAGCCTAGAGCGTCCCCTTCGTCTCCGCAATACTTAACTAGAGTTTGCAATTCTTCCAGACTCTCAGCTAGCAGCACAATATCGTCTGCATACATCAAACCGGGGAGGCGCTGCTCTACCGCCTTTCCACCTAATCTATATGAAAGGTTAAAACCTAGGTTACTGTCTTGTATCCTCCGTTCCAGGTTTATCATATAAAGCATGAACAGCACGGTGATAGAGGACAGCCTTGTCTTAATCCTTTGCATACTTTGACATCCTCCGTACTTCTTATCCCTTCCCACATAATTTCTACTTTGTTATCCCGGTATATTTCCTGTAGGAACTCTATTATCTCATAACCGATACCTTCTTCTTTTAATATGTTCCACAGGAGTTCCCTGCTTACGTTGTCGTACGCCCCGTTTATGTCCAGGAAGGCCAAATACAAAGTTCTATTTTCCACTCTAGATATTTCGATGCATTGAGTAAGCACGAACAGGCTATCATCTAAGCGCCTACCATTTCTAAAGCCGTTCTGAAGTTCTCCGAGTATTTTGTTACTTTCAACCCATGCTTGCACCTTTAATTTCACCGCCTCCATGGCTAACCTGTACATTACAGATGTTATGGTAATCGGCCTGTAGGATTTTATGTGCATCCTTTCTCCTTTCCCGTTATAAATCAAATTCATTTTACCGCCTGCACGGCTAACCTGTACATTACGAATGTTATGGTAATCGGCTTTATAAATCAAATTCATTTTACTCTGCCGCCAGCTGTCTGCAATTTGCTTATTCGTTATGACTGTTTCCAAAGCTTTTAACAACGTTTCTTTACTTTTTGGACCGAGTTCATTAATCAGCTTGATCGGAATTCCATCTATTCCTGTAGATGTGTTTTTAGGAATATTTTTTTCTGCCTTTTTCCAGTTTAGATTGTTCAGTTCTAAGGTGCTTTGTATTCTGCAACCTTGTGTTGCTTCCTGATGTGCGGAGATTAACCTATCATCGTTCTTAAATGACTGGGCTATAACTGATGTAATGTAGTTCACTGCGTTGTCTCCCTTTAAACAATTTCCCTTGTTATTTTGAATACGATCTTGCTTTCTTTGATTCTTCTTCCCTAGCCAGCTTATATGGTTCCAGAATTTTCTTGCTCCGCCTCTAGAGGCATCGTGTATATCAGCCATTCAGCGATCGGTGGACTGTCTTATTTTACTTTGGACGAGGGCCTGCACTTGAAGTTTCTTTTGTCGATATGATTCCCATTTTTGGTCCATTTCCTCCTGAGAAGCCTGTGCTTTCTTTGCCATTTGGTGTTCCCTGATTTCCTTATTCCACCAGCTCCGTGGCTTCCTCTTTCCATTCCAGCGGTTTGCTACTTTAACCTCCTGAATTTTACTCCTTATGAGTAGTTCTACCTGTTCATAATCCCAGTCTTCCATGGGCCTTCTCTCTATTGCTTCCTCGATGTCTGCTGCTATCTGCGCTATTTGATCGTCGTTTAATTTTGCGTTTACGTTTTGTCTAAGTTCCATTTCTCTTTTCATCAAGGGCCCCATCTGCAGGCTAATACGTTTATGATCACTTCCCGGACTACACTCCCCTTCTTCATCTATTTCCATTTTTCTGACCTTGCTATAAATTTCATGCGACGTTAGACAATAGTCCATGGTCATCTGCCTGTTGCGGAATTCCCACGTGATTTAGCCTTCACATTTTGATTCTCTATATACTATAACTAGATTGTGTCGCTCACAGAAATCTAGCATTAGCTTCCCGTTACAATACGTGTATCCATCCAGATCGTCGATGTGGCCGCTCATGTCTCCCAGTAGAATAATATTGGCCCCTTTCCAAACTGGCTTATATCGTCACTTAGACATTCAACAAGATTCTTGTTTTCTTGCCTGCATTGATGTCCCTGTTCCTAAATAAACTACCCCTAGCCATGTCCTTATGCCGATAATTGTTCCTGAAACCCAGATATGTTCTTTACAAGATGATTTAATTCTTTGCCAATTTGTTCCTTGTTGTATCAACATACCTACCCCTCCACCTTTTTTTTCCGTTCTCGTTCTGTTCCACCCTTCCCAGGCGTAGCCTTCTATAAACGGCGGATCTTCTAGATCCCTGAGATGATTCTCGCAAAGAGCGTACACACCTATTTTGTCCTCCTGCAACTGCTGTTCTATCTCTAGCCATTTCGTTCTTTTTCTACCTCCTTGCATGTTTATGTAGCTGATCCTAGTGTTAAATTTCTTTTTTGTACTTTTCTTTCTCGACCTACTTTTTGCCATTTTTGGGGGCTCAGCCTCCAATATTACACTTTCTTCTGCTTCACTTCTAACTACCTCTGTGCACGGAGTCCTCGCGGACCCCCTAAAAAAGCTACAGCCCTGCCTGCCAAGCGCCAGCTGATCTCTGCTCCGACCCTTCTGTTAAAATGAATGCCATCTCGCCGAAAAGCCCTACCAAAAGCTGCTTTATGTACCTCCCTGTTTACCTCAACCACTCCGAAACGCTTCTCCAGGCTTAACTTTCTTATGTCCTGATTAACTGTCACCACGTCCTTTTCCATCTTTTCGTTCAATCCTAGCACCTCTGGTACTGTGCATACAACTATCTGCGTCTGCTGTGCTATCTGCCTGATCTCGTCAACTCCCTTAGATAAACTTTCCACCACTCCTGCAGCGTCACCATTTAGGACATCGTTTAGACCCGCGGCTACTATTACCATACTGCGCTCTGCGGAATTCTTCAACAGCCTATTTTTACTCTCTTTTAGCACAGCCCTCATTGTTCTCCCTGGGAAGGCTCCAACCAACACTCTCTTATCACCCCTTACACGTTCCAAGATATCTCGCTGGCACCTGCACCTGTTATCGCGGCGCTCCCTGGTCAGCGCAAGGCTAGCGACTCCAAATCTACTATAACTAATTTTCCGAGGGGCATGATCTAGCTCCAAAGACACAGAGCGAATTTTAAGATATAAAGACTGGAACCAAAAAGAGGTGGAATTAATATGAGTGCCGGCACACTCGGGGAACAAAGGAAACGAGTTGGCTCACAGTATAGCTCGAGGTTATGTCAGCCGAGCAGTGAGCCAGGTTGATTCCCCCAATTTCTCGAGAAATGCACTAAGCTCATTTCATGACTACACTAATCACTTTAAACTAAACAGGCGGATATATCCTCCACCAGACAAGAAACTAGACAAAAAGGCAGGAAGTAATCTGGCATCGGCTCCTTACGCGTGCCTTCTTCAGCCCTTCTAAATTAGCGCACATGTACCCAGCACAATACAATCCAAATTGTAAACACTGCGGCGAAATAGCAGGATACGATCATATATTATGGAGCTGCAAAAAAGCGCCGCCACCAGCGGACCTATTACCAGTCCCTTCTTTAGAGCGGTGGGAGGCTATACTGACCAGCTATGACCCGTTAACGCAAGTTCGGGCTACTGAGTGGGCTCAAAAGGTCGCCGAGAGCAACGGACTTGAGGCCATCTAAGTGTAGCGCCCACAAATCGCTCATTGCTGATAATGTCTTCCAATCCAATGCTATGAAAGGTTAACTCTTCAGGTCCCCGAATGGTTGCATGCGACAAGAGAAACGTTTTGTTGCCTGCAGCACCCACGTGGTTTACGAGGTGCCTTTTTCTTGCGGGGCCTCGTATGTAGGTCACACAGGGCGATGCATCAATGATCGCCTCAGAGAACATGCATCGTCCCTTCCAGACATTGTGCCCAAAAGCAACTTGGCAGTGCACTGTAAATCTTGTCCGAATTGTGTTCCACTTTTCGAACAGTGCGCGATTCTAAAATGCTATTATGAAAAACATACCAGGGAAATCTTTGAAGCTCTTATCGCCCGCAAAGGGGCTTCATGAGCAAGCATACCTTCTGTTTCATTGTCACGTCACGAGCTTGCCCATCCTAACTCCTAATGATTAGCATGACATTTTTTTCGTGTTGACGTTGTGGACCTGCTTCTTTTTCATTCCCGCGCATCTGTTGCCCAGTGTATTCATACGCTCGCTTTGAATACATTTAGTTGTTAGTCTGGCGCTCGTGTTTTCCCATCTTCTGCGCTATTTTCTACTACCATGATCGGTCACCAACTCGCCCAGCAAGACACTTTGATGCACTTTATTGACACGCGCACTTAACACATGGCTTCATGCTAAAGAAAAGATGGGCGCGCAGGTGAACTAGCAATAAATTATGTTTACTGTCATGCATTAAACCAGAAAAAATATTTTGCACAGCTTTGCAAAGAACCCTTTTCATCCCATCCTGCTCTTGGGAGAGTTGCACTGGTTGAAATTTCTTACACTTCCTAAAAGAAGCAGTGTTAAAAGAAGCTGTAACAACGTGAAAATAGTTCAGTCCTTTCCAATAATTAAAAACAAACAGCCTTGTTCTTGGCGCATGACAGCCCCGGCAAAAACTCCAACACAACTTTTCAACTCACCTGTGGACTTGGGTAGGATAAAAATAAGAAATAGTCCTTTCACAATTTATTATATATAAAAGGCTTGAGTGGTACAGCCAAGGTGCAATTTACAAACGAGAACGACCAGCGTTCCTCTGAAGGGATGTCTTGCTCACTGCCGAAATACGAGCATAGTGACGAGCCCTGCACAGAGAGAAAGCCATGTGGCACACACTGCTTGTTTTGGTCACTACAAGCTTGGAATGCTGGTGCTACTGTCAAGAAGACTCAGCAGTGCTAAACCAAATCAATTTGAACTTTTTTTATCTATAGATGGCACCACTTACATGCTATCAAAATGAGGTAGCTTCTCCAGGTGTAATAAGTCTTGCTGCAGCACAAAAAGTATTAGTTCTTCCACATGAACAAAATAGGATCACTTATCTGCTAGGTACATCCTGGACATATAGCAGTCCTATCTTTAAGAATGCAGCAACAGCATAGAGTATCAGACTTCCCGCCTACAGCACTCCTGTAAATGTTGTGCTAATCCGGCAGAGGGGGTCAAGAAGGGCATGTTCTGCACAATAGACAAATTTGCTGCGTGCATTTTCCCATGAACGGTGACTGCTGCACAATAGACAGTTTTAGAACTCTATTGCAAAGGAGGACTCTAACTATAGCTAGCCACATCCTTTGTCTTAGTACACTGGTGCCCTGTGACTCCCCTATTTCCCCAACAGATAGGGCCACCCAGTTCACCACCAATTTAAGTGCAGTATATGCATCTATGCCCAAGCAGAAGCCGTGGCCTTCCTGGTTATATTATCGGCCTGGAAGTGGTCAGGTGTCTTTTGAAGAAAACCTGATATTCTCGAGAAAATTGTGATGTGCACAAAGACAGGTGTTTTGCTATGCCAAGGATATCCAGCTGCACTGGCGACAATCTGCAGGTCTCTTTCATTTGGTTTAAGGACTAGTTCTGCTCCCGCCCACTGTGCAGAAAAAAGTGCACCATGGCATACGTGCCGCTTTGAAGTCTCTCTCCTTCACAACCCGGACGGTCTGCTGGTAGCGGACATGAATGATTGCATACACAGGGTAGTTATGCTGCACGCTTGCGATTAACATTTTTTTGGTGGTCAGGAGTGGCATATGTACAGTAAAACCTTATTAATTTGAAGTCATCGGGACCACAAGAAATCTTCGAATTCAGGCGAACACACCAAGAAATATGACTCCGGCAAAAAATTATTTGTTGCAGGAATGCGCTACTTTTATTCAGCATATTTTTTATTGTTTTAAGTAATCAGAGATGCTGGTTTACCGCATACTATAGTTTGCAGCTCTGGAGGTCATGTTTTCAAGTTGATCAACTAGGTGAAACATCTCAGAACTTCCACCGTGGCACTCAACAAAACTGCGGATAACGTTTAGCGATCCGACAACAGCACTGAGAGCAGGTGCTCAGGGAGGCAGGCTAGTCGTCATGGCGCACGTTAGCAACAGCAGTAACCTCACTCTCCAAGTCTGAGTAGTCTGTCCGCTCACCACTCTCAAAGTTCAGATACTCGGCAAAGCCAACTGCGTTGGATTCACCATCCTCTGTGCAAAGTGCATTGATGCAGTTGCAATACTTTGCTCCTTCTTCGTCAAGCGTACGTGGGTAGTCTGCATCGGGATCAACAGTGCTTTCACCGGAAAAAACAGTGCGTTCAAAAGACCTCCTGGTCAATGTGGGCTCTACTTGTTTTGAAGCGTAAACCATGAGGAATATGGTTCTCAGGAGGTTGATGAAGTACCCCTTGCCATTGTCGTAGAAAAAGAGCACGCGCTTCAGCAGGTGGTGCCTTGTGTGGTGAATGACGCCTATCGGTGGTGAGATCGAAGTGGTGTTCGGAGGTAGAAATACCATTCTGATAACCTGGAGGCATGGGACGTCGCCATGTGCCGGCAGTTGTCGACGACCAATAGGACATTCCTGCCTGCGGCCGCAAACTTGCGGTCAAGTTGCCGCACATATTCCTCACGTATTGCACCAGTCACCCAGGCTTTCTTATTGTGTCTGTAGATGAGTTCATCCTTTGGTGGCAGCTGAGCATTTTTGTAACGAGGTTTCTCAGTCTTTCCGACAACCAGTAGCGGTAGCTTTTGTTTACTGCACGTTTGTGTCCTTGACTGCGGTGTCCATCACTGCTAAAGTTTTTGTTGGCAGCATCTTATAAAAATTGCAGCCTTGTTGTAAACGTCTGCATCGCATTCGCTAAGCAGCAGTGCCTTTTTTTCCTACTTATGAAATTGACTGTCACAAAAAGTCTGTTTATGAAAATTGGACTTCATGAAAATTGGACATTTTCAGGACCAAAGTTCATGAATTAACAAACAGGTACATCCCGGTGGCTAGTTTCCGTGAAAAATCAACAGAAACCGTGGTTCACTACGACCCTGAAATGCCTGGAAAACAAGAAAAAGCGTCACTAATGGGCAGCAAAGCGGAGACCAAGCCAGGTGTCATGGGACAAATACTACAATGCCGAAACTTCTTTTTGCTATGCATTCGCGATAGGGATGGGTCGCTCCGGAGCGAGCCGGATCTGCCGGAGCTGTCGGATCTTTCTGTCAGAGAGCTGGTTGCCAGTTCTCTCGTTCAGTGAACCCTTCTGTCACAGGCAGGTGCGACTTCCGCGCCATCATTAGCGATGCGAGAAAGCAACCTCCTGCCCTTTCACGCAAGATTCGCAATAATGTCCTCGCTCTCGGCTCTATTTTGAGCGGAGTGCGCCATTCTTTTGGAGAGCGAGTGAGGTGGTTCTTTTGCTTTTGTTCTATGGGTGGAGATCTGCTAGATGGCTGGAAGAGTGGTTCTTTTGAAAAGCCGGTTCTCTCTCGTTCAGTGAGCCTTGCTGTTGGAACCGGGTGAGATTTTTTAACCGGGTGAGATTTTTTAAAACGCAAAGCGAAAAAGCAACTATACTGCCCTTCCTTGTCAGTGTCACAACCAACCCATTGTATTTGTATCTTCCTGCGCGTACCGTGGGTGCACTGCTGCTTGTGCCCGCACATTTTTTTTTGTCTTGCAGTTTTGTGATTTCGTTCCATGCCGACGAGTGCGGATCAGTACTCGTACTCGTCTGCTGTGTAGTGGTCTGCGTCAATCCCTTTGGCTCTGTATGCACCGTTCATCGCCATGCCGCCGTTCGAACAGTATATCTCACGACACTCATTGGTCGTGCACTGTTCGCTAGTGCAACACCATTTGAAGACTAAGTCTTTCATGCCTCAAAAGACAATCGAACTTGCAGTTCACTTTTTTGATGAAATAGCGCGTAGGACAAGGACGAAGATAGAAGGAGACGCAGAGAGCACTGCCTACGACTATTATACATCTAATCGGAAGAGAAGTGAAAGAAGTCAGTGGGAGGTAAAAAGAGGGAAATAATGGCTCGTCGCACAACTGCTATTCGCAACAAGCACAAAAAAGCATCGCACCGGCAGAAACAAGACAGTTGCCGTTCTGCCATCCAATGCCTCCTTACTGACGGCGCGCGAACAAGGCGAGGCGCCGAGAAGCCAGCGTGCCAAAGCACAGTGAAAAAAAATTAAAAGAGAAAATGCGAGCCAACGTTTGTCCTCTAGGGATTTTTGTCGGGACGAAAAAAAAAGTCGGGACGAAGACTGTTATTCATTAATTCTGGAGAAATAATAATACTATAAGAACGCGTAAAAAAAAATGGGGCCCACGTGTCTGTCACGGCATTAAAGCCGAATGGTACAGCTAGATCGTTGTTATGGCCTCTACCTATCATTCAGGCACCGTCCTGTTTATCCCATTTACACTTTTCCCCGCAACAAAAGAATCTCATTTACTAGTCCCTCAGTGCATTCAACAAATCGGTTTTTATGCGTCGTGTTGCATCAATGAGTTGGCTCCGTCACGGGGTTACTGACGGGTTAAAGTACTGGCAGCGTGCAAAGAGCGGAGAAGGATACTCGCTTCACAAAACGTTGCGCTATCTTTTTTAGGTTCTGTGACAACGTCTGTATGTACTGAATAACATTCACTGCTGGTTGTAGTTTATATATATATATATATATATGTATTATTTAAAAGATCCGGGCCCTCCTGAGCAACCCACTCACCTCTACAGATGACAGCCGTTCAAGTGAGCCGTCTTGCCCATCTCTAATTCGCGACGCAAAACACACCATTTTCCACTCTGACATTCTAAACATACTAATCAACAACCTCTCAAAAATTTGGCACGTTGTAAACCCGCAGGATACGTGCACAATCATCCTTACTAATGACGAGGGTCAAATCATCGCCCATGGTGAATGCGCTGACATTTTCAATAAAGCGTTTACTGGAGAGGGTGACTTACCTGCTAATGCCTTCAAAACGTCTGCCACAGAGCCAACCATGCCTATAGTTTCTTTCTCTACAGAAGGTATATCATCTCGCATCAAAAATATCAAGCTAACATCATCAGCCGGGATAGATGAAATCAACTCCTGAACAATAGTAAGCACGTTTCTGCTGCCTACTTATCACTATTGTACTCGCAGTCGCTCTCCTCAGGCAACATACCAGATGACTGGAAAGTAGGAAAGGTCGTCTCAATCTTCAAGTCAGGTAATAAAAACACCCTTAAATTATCGACCCATTTCGCTAACAAGCATTTCTTGTAAAATCATGGAGCATGTAATTTATTCTCAAGTCATGAGCTTTCTCCATTTCAACTTCTTTCATTCATCACAACATGGCTTCCATAAGAGCCTTTCCTGTGAGACACAACTGGCTACATTTATCCATGACTTACATGCTCACCTTGATTGCAACCAACAGATTGATGCAGAAGATTACACAAAAGCATTTGACAAAGTACCACATCAAAAATTACTACTCAAGTTTTTTTATATGAATATTCACCCTAACATTCTAAACTGAATTAAGGAATTTCTAACAAATCGAACACAGTTTGTCGTAGTTAATAACGAAATATCTGATTCTATTCAAATAACTTCAGGCGTCTCCCAAGGATCAGTGCTTGCACCACTATTATTTCTAACATACATTAATGACTTGCCTCTCCACGTATCATGTCAAATATGTATGTTTGCAGATGATTGCACCATTTATCGTACAATTACTCTTCCGACCAAGAATCCCTGCAGACTGACCTAACTAATGTTCAGAAATGGAGTGACATGTGGATGACACTCAACCTTCACAAATGCAAGTCTATGTCTTTCACTAGTCGCACTAAATCGCCCACGTCCCAACAGAAGCAGTTGACTCTTAAGTACTTAGGAGTCACATTAACCCATGATCTAACTTGGCGCACATATTTCAAATGCAATATCATCCGCGAATAAAACACTAGGCTTTTTGAAACACCACATACGTCATGCTCCTCAAAAAGTTAAACTTCTGGTTTACCGATCACTAATCAGACCTAAGCTAGAATATGCATCCCCTATATGGAATTCACATCAAATATACCTCATGGGTGCCCTCGAATCCATCCAGAACCATTCACAATACCTATTCACATCAAGTCAGCGTGTCGTCCCTAAAAGCAGAATCTGCCCTATCAACCCTGGTGCTTCGTCGCTGCATCGCCAGATTAAACCTGTTTCATAAGTTTTTTTACAGCTACATCACACCACCAGCTCAGATATCTTATTGCACTGACCATATTCTTCAAGTTGCCCGGCCCATACGACCACATTCGCAGCCTCCTCCTTCCCCTGAGCAGAATCAGATTGAACAGCCTCTCCCACAGCATCGCCGCCATCACTTGCACATCAGACTTTTGCAAAGCAGTAACATATCGTAAAAACCGGAATATAGGTCGAAAATTTTTTTTTTTAAATTGTGGCGAAAAGTCGACCCTCGTCTTATATACCGGTCATTGGCGGAAAAACTACGGAAGTCTTGCAACAATGGACGGCTGAAGTCAACAATCTCCATCACCATCACCATTTTGCGTTTCCGTTGTCTGGAGCTAGCCACCATAGTCTAGAGTTATTCTGCTAAAAGCCAGCTTTTGACTTTTTTGCTTCAAAATGAGCGGAAGCCGACGACAATTCACCGTCGCCTTCAAGGAAAAGGCGATTGAGTACGCGGAGCTTCACGGTAACCTGGCGCAAAGCGTGAATTTGGAGTATCCGAAAAGAGCGTACAGTACTGGCAGAATCAGAAGCTGCGTATTGCTACTTACAGCAACCAAAAGAAAACAACATTTCGTGGGCGGACTGCACCGTATCCAGAACTAGAAGCCAAGGCTGTGAATTTCGTCCGGGAGCTGCGTGCAAGGTCGCTGCCTGTGACTGCCGAATGCATCCGCGTGAAAGCGGTAGAGATTACACGTGCCTCGGGACTCACAAGAACGCAGTTCAAGGGCTCGCCATCCTGGGTGAGGCGCTTCATGAAGAGGAAGGGCTTTGCCCTACGGCGCCGTACTTCTGTGTGCTAGAAACTGCACGAAGAGTTTGAACAGAAACTCATCAAGTTTCAGCGCTTTGTGATCGCGCTCTGGCACCAACGCGAGTACATGACGAAACACCCGTGTGGTTCGATATGCCCTCAAGCCGAACTTTTTCCGAGAAAGGGGCGAAGCAGATCAAGCTTCTAACTACGGGAAACGAGCACTCGCAATTCACTGTGATGCTCGCGTGCACAGCCGATGGGAAGAAGCTGCCCCTTTCATCATTTTTAAGAGAAAAAAATTGCCGAAGGAGGAGTTCCCACGCGATGTCATCGTCCGGGCCAATGAAAAGGGCTTTATGAACGAAGCGTTAATGCTGGAGTGGATCCGGCTCGTCTAGAAGCGCCGACCTGGTGCTCTCTTTGAGCGAGCGAACATGATCGTTCTCGACTAATTTCGAGGCCACCTCACAGCTGACGTAAAACGGGCCCTGTGCAATGGCAAGACTGATCTCGTGGTCATACCTGGTGGGCTGACATCTGTGCTGCAGCCGCTAGACGTTGTGCTAAACAAGCCTTTTAAAGATAGTGTGCGAGCTCTATAATGAATGGATGCTGGGCGACAACCCGACCACCCCCACCGGCCACCTGCGACTGTCTGTGGTTGGGTGTCGTCGGCGTGGAAATCTCTGCCCGAAGAGATGGTGCTAAGCATTTAGAAAATGCAGCATTAGCAATGCGCTGGACGGCACAGAGGATGATGCTCTGTGGGACGTGGGCAGTGACAAGCACTCGTCATCCGACTCGAGTTTGGACGACTCTCGACTATAGACTATGACCCGCGCGCTTGTCAGCGCCTTATTAAAGGTGCTGAATGGCGAAACAAATGAGGTACACGCATGTGTACATTTGCGCTTACTCTCGCTGCTCCGTGCCATGATGATAAGGTGCTGATAAACGCGCGGGTCAATGGTCACGCGATACTGTTGAAAAATTGGCCGGGTGTACATATGAGCAGCATTTAAGTGAAAATAAATCCACTGTGCAACCGGCTGAGTCGCATTTGTTTCAAGGTAAGGGTGTCTTTTGGTATTTTTGCCATTGAAAAAGATTTTTTTCATTTTTAGAATTGGTCAGTTAGGGGGTCGACCTATAGTCCTGTCCGACCTATAGTCCGGTTCTTACGGTACCAAAGAAGAAGAAGAAGCGCGATCGCTTTGACAGAGACGCTGCTGTTGCTGTGACTCGCACACGTGCTGGTTCCGCTGCTGTTGTGCTGCACTGTGCCCTGTTGACCCGAGGTCTCTGCTACCGTTGTATCCCTGTGCACCAGGACGCGATAATGGTGGAGCTGCTGGGTAAGTATTCTCATGCAGTGCCCCCCAACATGAAATTCGAGCCCAGTATCAAGTCATGGTCGCTGGATTTTCTTGGAGACCGCAGCTGCACCTGAGATCTGCGCGCCGGAATTTGGACTCCTCACTGAGCGAAACACGTCTCGGGCTAACATCACCATGGCCTCCAAGTCGCAATAGCCTGACAATGTGACTGCGACACGGATAGTCTACGTGCCTGTAACACCAAGGACTGTCTCCCCGTTCTGTGGTGATGGCCTGGATGACATTGAAGACTGGGTACAGCATTATGAACAGGTTGCTCGCCACAACGGCTGAACACCGGATCAGTGCCTGCAGAACGTTAACTTCCCGCTGGAGGCACCGGCGAAGTACTGGTTCGGACATCTTGGGAGACGTGCAAGAGCGAACTGGTACACACGTTCGCGAACCAATACCGACGACAGCATGCTGAAGAGCTACTGCAAACCCGTATTCAGGGCCTAACGGAGAGCGTGAGAAGCTTCTTCGAGGGCGTTCTGCACTTAAGTTCTCGCGCAGACCCTAGGGCTACAGAGGAGAAAAAGGTACGCACGCTGATGCGAGGCTTACGAAATGAGATTTTTAGTGGACTTATACGAAATCCACCGACTACAGTAGCGAGTTTTGTCACTGAACCGACTACTATCGAGCGGGTGTTAGCCACAAGGAACACCCACTTTCAGTGATTGGGCAAGAACTTCCTGAATGTATCGAGCCAAAACCTCCTAGGCCAGCCTAGGAGGTTTTGGCATCACCGACATTCGCAATATCGTCCGCGAAGTCGTGCAAGAAGAGCTCAAGACGGTTTTTCCTGCTTCAGAGCAATGTTCCCCAGAAACTATCTCTACAGATGTTCGGGAAGAAGTGGAACACGCACTAGCTTCAGAAGGAGTACCAGCTGTTGCTCTAGACACACAACCGACGGTGAGCTATGCTGCTATTGCCCGTCGGCCGTCTTCCGCCCCTCGCCAGTACACCCGGGCTGAGGATCTCGGTCTTCGGCGCTGCGAATATGTGCCGCAGTATGAAGCACCCACGGAGCGGCGAGGGCTGAGGAAATCGAACATCTGGAGGACCACTGGCAGACAGCCGCTGTGTATTAACTACAGTGAGCCGGACCACATGTATTGTCGTTCACCTTATCGAGAACTCGGCCTTCGAGGATTCAGCCAATGTGATCCGCGCCCCCGTTACGGTGACCAGCCGCAGGAGATGCAGGAGACCCTCAAAGTCCTTCATCGTCACCGGTGCAAGCTCCACATCCATCGCGCTCGCCGTCACCACATCGCCGAATTTCCCCTACCCACGGCTCTCGCCGTCAGAGCCTGTCCCCTCTTCTTCGTCGGGAAAACTGAGTACGGCGAAGCCTGGAGGTGGCGTTGCCGAAGTCGGCTGAACCAAAGAGCCTCCATGCACGTTACAACGTAGCGCAATGAACGATGGCACCCTTGGGGACACTAACAGATCTGCGGTTTCCAGTAACGTTAAGATAATAATCGACGTTCACGAAATTGCCGCACCCGTTGACATCGGCGCTGATTATTCGGTGTTTAGCGGACAATTTCGCTGCCGACTATGAAACGTCACTACCCATGGGATGGCCCTCCAATACGAACCGCAGGTCACCTGGTATACCCCAAGGGAAAATGCACCGCCCGCATCGAAATTCATGGTGAGACCTGCCCTGCGAAATTTGTGATATTCGAGCATTGCTTTAAAGCTGTTATTTTGGGAATGGACTTTCTTCGCGAGTTGGCACAGTGATCGACGTGGGGCAGAACAAATTGACACTCCGAACATGTTCTGCACAGCCAAGGCCTCATGCAGCGAACTGAGCTGTGCTTCGAGTAGACTCCGAACACTTAAATTTGTCGCTGCTGTCGACAGTTTTTCTGCCTGTTAGAGCCGAGACATCTGTTTGGGGCGAAGGTGTCATGTAAGGAAATGTTGAAATGCTGCTTACGAGGCGAATCGGCATTGAGAGACAGATAGGAACCATTGACAAAGGGCGGACCAACGTCATCGTGACCAACTTTAGGAATGAGCTGCAACACCTGACGAAAGGGACAGTTATAGCCTATATGGAAGAAATTAGTAATGTTTACAAGGCTGTTGCGTTTCCTGAGCAAGGCTTGTCATCCGGACCACAAGAAAAACGCGCATTGCAACCGAACCTAGACAAAAGGCTAAAAGACTAGATAAAAGTTGTGGTTTAAGTCGCGATTGTTAAAAAACACGAGATTATGAGGTTTTCACCTATGGGGCTGAAACGTGGAGGCTAACCAAAAGAGTTCTACTTAAGTCGAGGACAACCCAGAGGGCTATGGAACGAAAAATGGTAGGGGTAACATTAAGAGATAGAAAGCGTGCAGAGTGGGTCAGAGAAATAACTCAAGTTACCGACATTCTAGTAGAAATTAAGAAGAAGAAATGGGCATGGGCAGGACATGTAGTGCGAAGAGAGGATAACCGATGGTCGCTGAGGGTAACAAACTGGATTCCAAGGGAAGGAAAGCGTAGCAGGGGGCGGCAGAAAGTTAGGTGGGCGGATGAGATTAAGAAGTTCGCAGGAGTCAAGTGGATGCAGCTAGCACAGAACCGGGTTAAGTGGAGAAATATGGGAGAGGCCTTCGCCCTGTAGTGGGTATAATCAGGCTGATGATGATGATGATGATGAGGTTTTACCTGAAGGAGTTTTTTCAGTTTGGTTTCTTTTTTTCAGTCCTACCTTTCAGGACATGCGCAAGCGTTCACCGTCTTCGGGCTATATATGTGCACATGTATCTTTCAATAAACTTAGTTGGAGTCAGCGCCTGTCCTGTTCGTCTTTCTGTGTGGTTCGTCAAAAATTTAGCACTGTACAGTCGAACCCGGATATATCGAACCCGAATAATTCGAATTTTGGTTATATCGAACTCACGGAATATCCCCTTGAAAATCCCACGTAAAAGTATAGGAAAGCTGCGTCATATATCGAACTCAATTTCACCGGTCATTCGATATATCGAACTCTGCACCAGGCATTGAACGGTGCGCCTTCCCCAAAGATGATCACATCACCTCGGCCGTTTGCCGCGTGACGTTTTCAAGCCACGCGCGGAAGGAATGAGAGGGCACAGTTCAGCGACGGCTGATCTAGGGCAGCGACACGCCCTTCCCCCAAAGGCGCACGCATCTGCGGTGATCACTGCCGCGCTAGCACGTGACGTTTGCAAGTCATGTGTGTGAAGGAACGAGACTGAACCAATGCAGCTGTGGTGTTCGGGAGAGGGGAAAAACGCTATAGAGTCAAGCGCAAGGGTGTGCCCACTCTCCTGCTGAGCTTTATCTCTCCCCTTCCTCTCTTTCCCGATCTTCGTTCGCAGCAGCACACACTACGCATGTGCGGACAAGCCAGCTCAGCCCGTGGCAGACGCTTCTCTAGTGTGCGTTGTGAATGCTCTGCGTGCGGCGGTAGACGTGCGATTCACGTCTCGTCGTGCTGAACGCGCGTAAGCTACGCCGGCTGCGGATGCTAAGAAACGGCAGATATTTTTTTTTTTTTTGCGAGAGTCATTTATTTTTGCCGTCGTGCTGAACGTATGCTATTACTGCTGTGGAGGTTAAGAAGCAGCATTTTTTTTTTCTTTCGCGAGAGTTGTTCTTGTCGGGGCTGAACGTGCGGCGCAGTGTAAGCCATGGCGGCTGCGGACTTAGCGGCAGATTTTTTTTTTTGTGAGTCGTTCATTCTTGCATCTATGAATCAACGAAAGCTCGCAGTCGGCTGCGATCATGACACCAGCTTTTAGCACTGTTCACTTCAAACGGCATTTGCAGGTATCACACTTGTCAATGATTTTGTAGAAGTGGGATATGCCCACCCCACCTCAAGAGCGGCGCGATAAATCGAACCAGGTTTGTGCAATCAAGCCATCACGCGGGCACTCTGCCAAGTTCGCTCCCTGCCACAGCAGGATTTATGAAAAGTATAGTCAAAAGATAAACAAGTTGTGACGTTTATGCTGCGCAGCATCTTGGCGCGCTGCCAATAAATGAGCTGTGGACGCGACAGTCGAAACAGAGAGACGCGCCACCGAACGTTTTTTTTTTTTTTTTTCAAATTCTCTGAAGCAAAAATGGGAAGTGGGTTCATTATGCGAGTGGGTTGACTATGCGACAAATAGCGTATCATTTTGCACGATCGCAAGTGGCGTCTCAAGCCGATTTCTGTATATTAATTACCGATATATCGAACTATTTCGCAATCCCCTTCAAGTTCGATATATCCGGGTTCGACTGCATTTCCTTTGGTTAAACAGTTTTACACTGATAAAACGATTGTTTCGCCACGGCATGCAGGGTTCGCCAGACGCCTGTCGCAAAACACAGAATTATTGTCGGTGGCGCAACACATCCAATTCGCCAACCGCCATACCGGGTTTTCTTGAAAGAAAGAGAGACGATACAGGAGCAAGTGCGTGAAATGCTAAACGACGATGTCATCCAGCCTTCCAACAGCCCGTAGGCTGCACCTGTGGTGCTGGTCAAAAAAAAAAAAAAAAAGACGGGTCGCTTCAGTTCTGCGTAGATTACCGAAATAAAGTGACAAAGAAGGATGTATACCCACTGCCGCGAATCAACGACACCCTCGATCGGCTCCGTCAAGCACGCTATTTTTCGTCGATCGATTTAAAGAGTGAATACTGACAGATTGAAGGAGATGAGCGCAATTGGGAGAAAACTACGTTTATAATACCAGATGGCCTCTATGAGTTTAAGGAGTTTAAAAATAGCAGCCATAGCGTCGTTCCCATGGCCGTCGGACAAAAAGAGTCTGAGAAGGTTTCTTGGTTTGTGCACCTACTTCAGATGTTTTGTCCACAACTTCGCCCAGATCGCCGTGCCCCTGATCCACCTTACAAAAGAGAGTTTCACCTTTGAATGGAATGAGGAGCAAGAGTCAGCGTTCAACCAGCTAAAACAAGCCCTTCAAACACCACCTATACTAGACCACTTCGATCAAGCTGCAGACACAACTCCGCACGGTTGCCAGTAACAAAGGAGTGGGGGCAGTACTTGTGCAATCGCAGGATGGCACTGAGCGAGTCCCTGCGTATGCTAGCCGAGCCCTTTCCAAGGCAGAGTGTAATTACTTCACAATGGAAAAGGAGTGCCTCGCTGCCATCTAGGCAACAACCAAGTTCCAACTGTATCTGCACGGCCACCATTTTCGTGTGATCACCGACCACCACTCATTATGTTGGTTGGCCAACCCGAAGGATCCCGCAGGGCAGCTTGCTCAATGGGAGCCTTCGACAGCAGGAGTACAACATCACTATCGTACATAAATTCGGCCGAAAGCATCATGACGCTGACTGACTGACCCTGGAACCGGTGCCAGGAGACGACGATGACACTGACAGCTTTACTACGATCTTAAACACGGCAGATATGGCGGTTTGACAAAGACATGATCCACAGCTTGGTCAGCTAATGGCGCACCTTGAAGGAGATGACGATGTGGTACCTCTTGTTTTCCTGCATGCCCTACCCACACAAGGAGGTTATATAGAACTTCTGGAGTGGCGGTCCCCCATGGGCGCCAATGCGAGCGGGTGAAGCCAGCCGAGACAGCGGCGGCCATGTTGCAAGACGCAAAAAGCATGCGGCACCGACCAGTGCAAGCACATCGCACGCATTTCGCGAGCACTTGTGCGCATGTGAATTTAAGAAAATCTTAAGGGGGGACATGGGTCTTAGAGACATTTTTTTTATTTACTGATCAATTTTAATGAAACTGCACATACTTGTTCAGTTTTTCTTGCTGATTTCAAATATGCAGTTATTTTTCTTGTAGGCCAATCGATTCCGGAGATATTAAGAAATATCATGTCATTGTTTGCTCGAACAATAGAAAAATAATTACTGATCAGATTTTTTTTTTTAATGTACGAGTAGATACTACAGTGTGTGATGAATGCAATGCTGGAAGCAGTTCTCAAATTGATCTAATAATATAGATTTAACAGTTCAATGAACTTAGTGCTCACATAATGGCAGCTGGAGATGAAAAATTAGAGTGAAAAAAAACAAAAAAACTTGAAGGTGAAAATAAAAAATCTATTCCCAGCATTGCATGCCTCGTGCTTTCAGCTGCACATTGCAAAATGAATTGTAGCTCTAGGTACCCTAGGTGGCGAGATATGACTTGAGCAAGCTTCCAACATCAACCAAAAACATAGTTTTGAGAAAATCACAAAAAACAAACAAAACAAAATTTAATGAGGGAATGTGAAAAATATGCGCACATTTCATTTCAAAATGACTAATAAGCTCCAGGCATATAATCTGACTGGGTTTTGCCATGAATATGGTGCTTTCGTAGGGCTTTTTGCACATTCTCGGACTTTGCACGCCTGCATGCCGATTCCCTGCTTCTGCGCAAGTCCTTCTCCAACATGCGCTTTTCACTTTGCATGCTTGGTTTTAGACTCATCTCACTGAGTATGGCTGTTGATGATTTTGAGCTATTTGCATTAAATTTTATTACAGCTTCGGCTACAGCAGCCTCTACAGCAAACAGCGAGGCATGGGACGCCTTAGGTGCCAGTGCCCATATCATTGAATGGAAGCTTTCATTATTATTCTGAGTTTTGCCGCGCAAGCTCTCAAGCAGCTTCCTGTCTGATAACCGCTGATAGATGGGAGGCAGGGCCTCACAAACTTCGGGAGGCAGGTTTCTGGGATGCTTAGGCACTGGCTCACCCCGAGCCTTTGCTGCATTTTGCTTGCACCAGGAGCTAGGCCCTGATGGGCAAAAACTGTGTTGGGACTTTGCCTCATTGGAAGTTATATGATGATATGTGGCCATCACTGCCCTGTGCATGGCATCAATGTCTCCTTTGTGCATCTTTAGGGCCCATCCATAATAGGAGGTCAGCCTATTGATGAGGTCTCCTGTCAATTTGCCCCTTCCACTGATGCGTTTGGAGCCAGAGCCTTTATGCTTAGCTACAGCGTTACACAGAGCCGTACCCATGCGTTTCTGCACATGGTTAATGCAGTCTTCTTTGTTTATGGGTATATATCCATACACCTTTTCTTCCTCCAAGGCGAGGTATGTCCTGCTGTCACCATCACACAGCACTGTAGTGTACCGCAGTTGGTGGCGCTCGAGGGACCTCCTGAACAGTATCAAGGCGGCCTCCACTTCCATTTCTCCTGCCTTTTTCGTTGTGTTTTTTTGGCATACATGGCTGGCTGCCCATGTTCCATACGAAGGGTCATCTTCCTTTGGGCCCAACTCGCAACAGGCGCAGAAATTACTCAACACGACATAACCAAGTATCAGGCCACTGAACAGTTCAATTACTGTGCCGACGCCGATGTGGGATGAATGTCCGCGCGTCATCCAGGAACCATCGTAAGAAACGGCGATGTTGCCGGGATGGTGAACGTTTAGTTCGGAGTAGAGCTCGCTAACAGACTGCGCGCACTCATTGGTGTGTTTCCGGGCCGCTCGATCAGCAGCAGGCATCAACTTCGTCTTCAGATAGGCCTGCCACGTTTTCGTATGTAGACCCCGGTGGCTGATATTCATCGCCGAAAACACATCGTTGAAGGCCGTTTGGCGATTACCAGTTGCAAGCATGGCACGCGCGGCGAGAACGTTCACAGTGAAGGGATTCACCTTTTGAGTCCCTTCGACCCGCGGCGAACTCCACGCTGACGCCGTCTCGCCGCAACTGTCACACACAAGGTGCAACTTCACGGCAAGCCCATATTCGCGTTCATCCTTGCGTATTTGCGCACCTCCGGAGCACGATTTGCACTTCACGAACTGCAGCAAAGCGCTCAGGGAATCCAGGCACAGGATGGTGAACGAAGTCGCGCTATGTGGTCGGACCGCGGCGTCGTCGCTGTTGGCAAGAAGTTCTTTCTTTCTGTCCGTTGCTGCCGTTGATGACAGCTTCTTAAGCTTTTCTGCCGCTTTTTGCTGGCATTCTGCAGCCTCGGAAGGCTGCAGAAATGCCGTGTCGTGGTGTACACGGCCAATGTCTGGTTCCGCCGATGTTAGGCCTGGCATGGTAGCGTCGCTGCTCCCGTCACCGGATGCATGAGGCTCGTCCGTCAGGGCATCTTGGGGTGCTGCGGTGCATTTTCGGAAGTTCTCACTTAACGAAGGCTTCAGCTTCTTTCCAAACTGATGTCTGGCGCGAAACTTCGTCGATCGTCGATTCATCGTGAAACGTCCGGCACCAACTCAAAAACAAAATGGCACTCGGGCTGTTGTTGCTGCCACGGCCAAGCGCCTCTTGCAGACGACAGAGAAAGATTCAACCAATCGCGTAGCGCCATCGTGTCACGTGCTCCGAGCAACGATCGGGATTGCGCTTCGGACCTTTTTTTTTGGCGCGTTTTTTTTCTGTAACCAATGGTCGCATGAAGTCGTTGGTGGCGGGAAATTGAAGTAGCAAAACTCCTCTTCCAGACGAGACCAAGATGGCCCCGGTAGCATGCATGGTATAGGAGCTGCGCGCCGCGTCAAAAGTGCCGTTTTGGTGTTAATTTCGGCTCATATTCTGTCGATACCGACGGCGTTAATTAACCTTACGTGAAAAATATCGAACGTACCAGCTTGAAAGTTTGTAGACTGGTGAATAATTAGCTGCAGATTCCAAAAATAACATTAAAAAAAAATCGTTTTTTCGTCATTTTTCGAGCTCTAAGACCCAGGGGGGACAGTGGTGTTAAAGCCATTTTCTTTAATTTTTGAACTAAAGTGATGAAACTTGGCACACGTGTGCAGTTCCTGGTGCTGATTCCAAAAATATAATTAGTTTTTCTCTGAACCAATTAGGCGTTGAGATAATTAAGAACAATGGTGCACTTGCTGTGAAAACAATAGGAAAAAAACCACTTCACAAAAACTTCTTATTAGCATATAGCTATATACTAGAATGAATAAGGAACACAATGTTGCAAGCAGATTTTTGATTTCATGATTATTTTTCATTTTATTGCACATTGAAGTTTAGTAGTCGTAACATGGAAACACAGTGGTCACAAAAAGTGCCATTTTAAAAAATTTTAAAGCAATAATTAAGAAATCTGCTTGCAACATTGTGTGCTCCACATATTTGGCTTAATGCTGAAACAAAAATCATTGCTGTATCTGCAATGGGTGTTGAGATATCGCATTCACCAACTTGACAGGAGACCAAAATTCACATCTCGAGAAAATGAGAAAAACAAACGGAAGTCATTTTTAATCACTAAAAGTAAAAAATATGTACATGTCAACTACCAGACATTGTTAATATGCCCCAGGGGCATAGTCATTTTGAGCACTACCACCTTTGTGGCGCTTTTTCAGAGCACGCTGCAAATTTTCTGCCGATGCACGCTTGCTTGTAGATGCAACGGACCGAAGCTTGTCCTTTTCTACCATACGCCGCACACTTCTCTGGCCAGGATTCAAACACAGCTCGTTCAAAATTCCTACCGAGGTCCTTTGGTACCCTATATCTGCAACTGCGGCCTCAACACTGAAGAGGGATGCGTGCCTTCCTTTTGGTGCCAGTGCCCATATGAGAGAGTGCAGGCTCTCGTTATTATTTTTGGTTTTTCCCCTTGCACATCGCTCAAGGAGCTTCTTGTTAGAGAGGCGCTCATAAATTGGTCGCAATGCCTTGCATACATGACTAGGAAGGCTGTAGCGGTGCCTTGGGACTGGCTCTCCTTTGGCACTGGCAGCATTTTGCCGGCACCAGGAACCTGAACCTGTTGGGCAAAGGCTGTGATCCGACTCCTGATCATTTGATGTCACACGATAATAGGTAACCATCACCGCTTTTGCCATTTCTTCTATGTTGCCACTGTGGGACTTGAGTGCCCAGCCATAGTAAGAACTTAGCTTGTTGACTAGATCACCAGTTAGTCTGCCTTTACCACCAAGTGGTTCCGAGCCTGACCCTTTTTGTTTTGACAGCAGATTGCGGAGAGCTGTCCCCATCCGCTTTTGAACATGGTTAATGCAATCTTCTTTGGTGACCTCAACGTAGCCATACACTTGGTCATCTTTCAGGGCGAGGAAGGACCGGCTGTCGCCGTCTGACAGCACCGTTGTATATCTGAGGTTGTGCTTCTGGAGCGATCTTCTAAATAGGATTAGGGCTGCTTCTACTTCCATCTCACCAGCCTTTTTATCAGTATTTTTCTGGCAGACGTGGCTTGCTCTCCATTCTTGGTATGTGGGGTCGTCCACTTTCAGTCCCCGCTCACAACCTGCGCAAAAATTGCTCAGGACAACGCAGTCTAGGACAAGCCCCATAAAAAGCTCGATTACAGTGCCGACTCCGATGTGGGAAGAATGCCCACGAGTCATCCAAGTCCCATCGTAGGACACGGCTACGTTGCCAGGATTGTCAACGTTCAGTTCATCGTACAGCTTCCGGACTGACTCCGCGCATTCAACGGTCACTTTCTCGGCTGCACGCGTCGCGGCAGGCGTCAGCTTTTCTTTTACGTAGCTCTGCCACGTTTTCGTGTGCAGTCCACGATGGGAAATATTCATCGCGGCAAAGATGTCGTTGAATGCAGTCTGCTGGTTGCCGGTACTTTGCATCGCGTGCGCAGCCAGAATGTTCACAGCGAAAGGATTTACACTTTGCTTTCCGCCCACACGCGGCGAACTCCACGCCGATGCCTTGTCGCCGCAGTTGACACATGTCAAGAAAAGCTTGACAGCGAGGCCGTATTCGCAATCACCTCGGCCGATTTTAACACTCCCTCCACACGTTTTACACTTTGCACCGTCAAGAAGGCTGTTGATCGACTCGATGCAAATCACGGCGAAGCTCGTCTCATCAAGCGGGCAGATCGCGGCATCGCTGGCGGCAAAGTCTGTCTTACGTTTCGTTGCTGGCGTTGAATCCAACTCCCACAGTTTGGCGTCGGCTTTTCTCTTTTCACTTGCCAGATCGGAAGGCGTCAGAAGCGTTGTATCGTGACGAACGCGGCTGACGACGTCTGAAGTGTGCTCGCTTGATGGGCCCGCTAGGCCTAGCTGATCCGTAGGTTCGTCGACACGGTCACTGGACGCAGGAATCTGCTCGTTTTTGGCGTCTCGCAACACCAAAGCACCTTTCTTAGCATTGCCGATCGACGACTTTTTCCTTTTTTTGCCGTATTTATGACGCATCGCAAACTTTCTCGTTGGCGTAGACATCGCTGCGAGATCTCCGAGGCGTACGAGGCTGACAGCACTAGGCAAGATGGCGTCTAAGGGCACGGCTCCGACTGCCCTGACGCGCGCAGCAGACGACGCGAGACGCGAACGGCCAATCACAGGGTCTCTTTTTGTCACATGCACCGAAGCAACGAATAGGAACGTGTGCTGTGGCTTTTTTTCTTTTCTTTGTTTGCATCGAACCAATGAGCGAAACGACGCGCAGGAGCGCGAAATTTGAAGGCGAAAAGCCACTCTTTCGAAAGAGACCAAGATCGCCGTGAGCGCGGCCGTGGAACGGAAGCTATACTTTTTTGAAAATGCGCTATTTTAATGAAAACATCAGCTTGAAATGAGCCAGCCGACTTGTTATAAATTGATATTACGCCTCAAATATTGACACGAGAGGTGAGAAACTTGGTGGAATCAGAGAATAATAGTTGTAGATTCTAATATTTCAGTTTTCTAAAAATTGATTTTTGGGCGATTTTTCCGCCTTCAAGACCCGTGTCCCCCCTTAATGAAATCATCTTGTCGTCAAAATCCATTGTTTAGACTGCCAATTTCTTGTTTCATACGCCTTACATTGTGATAAGAGTGGATGTAATCGGGGCCGAGCTATTATAATGTTCTCTAGATTTTTTCACTGCTTCTTGTACCAAAAAACACTCTTGCGCTTCGGCGCACATAGCACATCCGTAAACTGAGTTTCAGACTTAGAGCACACAGTTGACGAACACAGTTTCGGGATGAAAATATGCCCTTAACTTTGCATTGCGGCACGTATGCTTCACTGACAGTAAGAAAAGTTTCTGTCCAAATGAGCGGCATTCGTTGCCTGCATTACCAACGCTGAATCAACTAAGTCTGTTACTTTAATAATATTGTCACGTGCCTTCGTAGAACGTCGACGGAAGATGAAGAACGGTCGGGTAGAGCAAGAGCAGAGGGACGTTTGTACGCTTCGCCACAGTCCTGTTTGGACCGATCCCTGTAAATAAACCCCCCGTGCGTACAAAGCACGTAACAACATTAATAGCATTTGAAAACTTCTAGAGCTAATGCGACATCTTTCAAACTCTATTGGTAGCACCGTGAA
Source organism: Amblyomma maculatum (assembly GCF_055883805.1). NCBI lineage: Eukaryota > Metazoa > Arthropoda > Arachnida > Ixodida > Ixodidae > Amblyomma > Amblyomma maculatum. The sequence goes on from NC_139345.1 coordinate 222,618,668, forward strand.
AAAAAATGACAGCCTTTTAATAAAAATGTTTCAAGCTGCAAAAATGTTATGATGCTACAGAAATTATGAAGTGCAGGAAAGAAACAAATAATTGTGTCTTCTTTCAGATTTTTCTGCCAATAGCTAACCGAGGGGACGCATGTGCCAACGCCAGGATGTTGGTTTCTTGCAAGCGGTAAAAAAAAAAAAAAAACTGGAGCCCTTATCACTCCTTACGTGCTGTGAATCTGTAAACATTGAGACAGTTTCACTTCTACCACGCGTTTATTTTAACAGAGTGAGACCCGCATTAGTTTGGCTTTACATCGTTTTGCGTAGTTTACTATTTGATTTCAAATTCTACTCCTAGAGACCTTTTAAATGATATATGACTTGATGTTGTAGCCTAAATTTCGCTGCTCCCCATGTTTTGCTTACATGTCGATAATAGGGAGTAATACTGTCAACGACTGATTTTACGGACCCTTTAGGGAACGCAAAAACGTCCAAAAATTCAGGAAGTCCGAAAAAAAACTAATGCGTCAGAAAGACGTACCATTTTACGAATATTTCTGGGATCAAAACAGTCAAGGACGAGTTACTAGGCTTCCGAAAACCAAAGCATAAAAAAGAGCCGTTCAAAAACTCTATGCAGCCGACAGCCTATTTATTATACATGTGTCGTCAGGGCAGTCGGCGTTATTGCTGCAGTGTCTTAAAGAAGTTTTGGACGGCGTTCCGCTTGCATGCGATCATATTTGCCTCGATCTGAGCAAGGGTCATGTCAGCGCTGTACACCGATGAAAGCGTGAGCAATGCTCGCTTCAACTCGGTGCTCGTAGGCAGTGCAGGCTCCTCATTCTCAACATCGGAGTCTTCCGAATCCTCCACAACCTGATGGACTAGCTCCTCATCAGTCAGTTCTGCACAGAAGTCGAGCTCGTTGTCAGCGTCGACGAACTGTTCAAAAGTTATTTCTGTCGGTATGGAAATGCCAGCAGAGTGGAGGTCGTTGATCGTGCCGTCCATGAGCGGGCACATGTCAATCCCGTTGTCGCATTCAGGCAAGTCTGCTGCCTCTGTGGTGAGTGTGAAGACCATGTGGCAAAAACAGTTGTGAATCGTGTCTTCCCTTGAGGAAATCCGAGTCTGTTTGCTTAGAAATGCCGAACTTCTTACTCACGTCAGCCAGCGATCGGCCGCTCATTACTTGTTTAATAATGGCAGCTTTCTTAACCGATGGTACTGTTTTCCGCGCTTCGATGCCTTCAGCGAGGACGACGAGGACGGAGTGGGGCCATCGCGGGCAAGCAAAATCCTTTTGTTGCGAAGTATCGAAGCACCTAGGCTTAGCTTTGCAGAGCACACTTTAGCACGTAGCAAAACCATGCACCAGCTTAGTGAAACACCATGTAGTCTGCGATGAGTCTGCGCAACGAAAAGGCGAAACAGCCGCAGCGTTGACAGTGCTTCCGGAAACTCTGGAAGAGGCGCTGATGAACATAGCCAGCCTGGCCAGACCAAATTGGTGTGTGACGGCTAGGTATGGCTAGTTGCTCAAAGCTGAGTGGCCAGGCCTGACGCGGTTTGCCGAAAGGCTAGTTTTGCTTAGTGTTGTGTTGCATTTAACAGGACAACCTTAAAGTGAGAAATGTTTTATTTCGCTGCAAGCTTCATTGCCTCAACTGCTCAGTGCTTTTTAAGAACATTGTTAGTTTAGTGGCAGTTATTTCACTCACGGTAGAAATGCATTTTCAGATAGGTTCGGTTAGCCTGAATTCCTTACCTGTGCGTTGCAAGAGTAGCGTTTGTACCAATTTTACGCATTTCAGCTTTCCTATTCTGGACCATAACTGCTGTGCTTCAGTACGCACCCACATGCGCACATGTGTGCGCGGTGCAGTGGCCTTACAGTTCATTGCAACCTTCTGCATTATGTTCACTTCTTTTCCAACAGCCCTGCATGAACCCACGGGCTACAGCCTAAACATGAGTGAACGGTGTGGCCTTCACCCAAGCATCAGTACTCCTCTTTGCCTTGAACAATACAAGTTACTCTTGCTAAGGTAGCCGGGACTGTGATTGTGTACTTTATGTATAATGCCTGTTTTGTTACACAGCATTTGTCATAATTCGAAAATCAAAGTCATGCTATTTTTCGTCTCTACCTAAGTGTTGTTTCTCGCCTTGTGTATCTTTATTTTTCTGTACTGTGCACATCGCTAAATGTGTGCCAAGTTATGTCAATGCCTCCGTCTACATCTGTGGCATCTCTTGTGTGTTTTATATGCAGCAAAATAAATGTTCATTTCACAAAGCACTTGGCATCTTTTCGGCAATACTGTTTTGCAAAGGCTGGGGCGCAGCTGCGTTGATGGCCAGTTTAGAGCACTGGGAATCTATTTTTCATGTTGTTATGCATGCTGAAAATAAATACAAACATGTAAAAGCAAAATAATGAGCCAAAAGGGCAGGACGCAGCGCATGCTAGCATTCAAGTCGTGCGCCTTTCGCCAAGACCGGAAGTAGTTGCCGCCGGCCGCTTGGCGCGCTACAGTTGGGCTGCTGGGCTCTATGGGAGTGTCCGCTCTTTATCAATCTCTTTCTCTATGGCCGGAGTGCTCTTTTTTTTTTTTTTAGCTTGATCGCTCCGACTGCCTGTTCCTCTGTGTCTTTGCCGTGCGTTTCATGCGCGTTGCCGAGCATAGAGAGTAGGCCTAGCCATGGTCATGCTGATGCGAGAATTACGTTCTGTCGCTACTTTGGCTCGCATTTAATTGAATCGGCGTCAGTTCTTCAAGAAGCTGTTTCCGAATTTTATAAGGAGCTCTTTTTTTTTTTCCGCGTGCAATGTGGCACTCAACGGAGTCAGTGTTGTGATCTAGTGGTTGGTGGTGGTGGTGTGCCTTGACCTACTCCGTCGAATTGCTTGGAGCACTTAGTGTGCTCGCCGATGCGTGGAAATCGGTGGCACCCACAATGCTCTGCAATTGCTTCCGCCACGCGGGATTTGTGCTGAATGACGAGTCGACTGCCTTGGATGAGGAAAGCATCGTTGAGCAGCTGTCAGGCAGTGAGCAGCTCATTGACGACCTACGCACTGGAGGTGTCGAAATTCCATCAGCCGTCTCGTTTTGAGAGTTCCCAGACGTGGACCACGAGTTGGAACTGCGCGCTGGGCTCACAGATGCAGAAATTATTCGCCAAGTGCTTGCGGAGTCTGACAGCGACGACTCACCTGCAGCAGCGTACAAGCTGAGCTGATGCAAGCGGTCGAAACCCTTTCGTCGGCTTACCACAACACTACAACTCTCGCCAAAAGTCAGGTGGACCTGTTAGCACAGAAGCAGAGCGTGGTGCAGAAAAGCATTCATAACTTTTTCTGGCCTGAAAGTCAATAATAGGCAATAAATTGAGCTTTTTTGGTGCACATTTGTTTTTTCGGACTGCCTGATTTTTCGGACATTTTCGTGGTCCATTGAGAATCGGAAAAATCGGTCGTCGACTGTACTCGAATGTGATGGTATTCATCCAAAAGTCGATACAGGCGCAGTCACTCTTACTGGGGTTTAGAGATACCAGGTGAATGCATCTGTGGTGGAAGCTAGCAAGAAGTGATTGGAAGATTGGTGGCTAGAAAAGTGTTAGTAATGCAGAAATAAAAATTGCAAAACAATATTCAAGATAGCAACATAAGCAGCCTAAAGTGAAGCTACATTGGAAGCCCTTATTGCCACGTGTAATCAAAGCACTTGCAAGGTGCTTTTCTGTTGACCCGGTGTTTGGCTCATAGAACAGTCACCAATTTGAGAAAAGCTGTATCTGCCATTTTCCAACTGCAGCTTGACATGCAAGGACTGCTCGGCTAGAATGCCACATGGTTTCTGTGGTGCAAGGGCTACAGTGGTGTGTTTTCTCAGTTGCAATGTATGCTTTGTTTTTTCTAAGCTTCTTGTACAATTATTTACTTCGCTATGTGCACCTGAGTATTAAAATGCACGAGAGTGGCCTACCGAGAATGTAGGCCGCCACCAGCTTCTGCTGGTGGCTCAGCTGCAGGTAGGAGGGCAGCAGTGAGTGGTGGCCGCCTTCCTCCAGTGGCAGCAACAGGGCCACCAGGCAGGCCAGGGCCACGACCAGCATTGCTGGGTTGGCCCCAGAGCTGGCACCACCCACAGCTCGGCTGGATGACCGCCGCAGGGCCAACGATGAAGGCTCCGGGGACACCCCTGTCGCATCACCCAATAAACATATTTTCTTTAGGGATCAGAGTAAACGATAGGCAGACATAGGGACTTCCCTCTCACAGTTTGCACTGTCAGATTCTGCTCCGCCTCCTGCAAACCACCATGGCCATTTGGAACACAGGGACAAACCTAGCAACACTGCTCGCAATGCTGAGCCATACCATGCTGAATACGTCGGTTCTCGCCCGATCACAATGCTGAAAAAAATTTCCAATTTTCCTGCTTTCACAGTGCCCCTGGATAGCAGAGGTACTAGCTTCTTAGATTCGTCTCCTGTTTCATTTCTCCACCACGTGGTGGGATTTGACACCGTCCCTGAAGCCAGCTGTTTACATCACAGATGCAGTTGCCTCGCAGAGATGTTTCTCCAGAGTCTCATAAGGACAAGTGTTGGGGTGATGATAAGAGCAGTGACAACTTGGGTTCATCAGGCATGGACAATGGACGCCAAGAGGCCTTTATTCTCCAAATCATTTCGCAGCTGATCTAAAAACAACCAGTTCTCATCTGCAGCAGGAGCCATCACTTGGCCATGCGTTCACTGCGCATCTCAGGATCGCTTTGCCCACTACTTTCAGCAGTGCACAATGAATAGCATCTCTTTATTATACAGCAGGAGGCCCAAAAGTGAAAACTGTAAACAGGGCCTCCTATAACTACACAAGAAAGTACAACAGATGATAGCATGCACAACAATCCCAGCTGCAGAACAGTCAATATTCAAAGTGAAAAAAAAAAAAAATTTCAGAGAACTGAATGACAGCCTACAATGTTGACTGCAATGCAGGAAAAATTTATCAGTCAGTGTTTCATGGAATGTTTAGTTCCCACGTAAAGTGCCTAATCCTGCACATTTTTAACAAAAAATAAAGCCCCAGAGCGACTATAGACCTCCTCCATGTTCACAAACCAACAAGAGGTGATGCTGCAGTCGTCTGCGATTCCACGGTAGGCAAAAAGCACGGCCAAGCTTATTAAGAGGCCTTTTTAGCAGACTAAATAACCATGTGCTCAGGGGGGTTTACATCAAGTCGAGTCCCTTAGAGGGAAACGCAGAGGATGAGAGTCGCGCGTTTCCTATAGAAAACTGGCTCTCGAATAATCGACTCAACCTGCATTTTGTTGAGTTCATGCACACGAGGCTATGCGAGTATTTCGTGAGCCTCAGTGGTGAGGACAAAAGTGATACAGTCGAACCCGGATATATCAAACTCGAAGGGGATCGCGAAATAGTTCGATATATCGATAATTCGATATACAAAAATCGGCTTGTGACGGCGATTACGATGCCAAAAAACAATACCGTATTTGTCGCGTAATCAACCCACTCGCATAATGAACTCACCCTGCACTTTTGCACGAAGAATTTGAAAAAGAAAAAAAGCGTTAAGGCCAGCTCGCTCACATGCAAGCGATTGAGCGATCTCAGTGACGAGGGGTGGCGACAGAGCGAAAATTTTCAAACTTGTTGGAACTGCGTTCCTCTCGCTGCTCAAGCCACCGTGGCAGCTCTAAACAAGGTTTTTGTGTTGCCGCGGCAGAAATCGCGAGCGTTTTCGCTTGCATGTCGATGGCACGCGTCACTCCGTTTCGGTCGTCTCATCCACAGCTCATTTCTTGGCAGCGTGCCAAGATGCTGCGCAGCAATAACGTTTATCGTTTGATAGCTCCTGCGGTGGTGAGGAGCGAACTTGGCAGAGTGCCCGTCAACTTCAAGCCTGGTTCGATTTATCACGCCGCGGTTGGGGCGGGCGTCATGATCGCAGCAGCTGACCGCGTGCTTTCGTTTATTAATACATGCAAGGATAAACGTCTCCCGCAAAAAGAAAAAACAAAAACAAAAAATACTGCCGCTTCTTAACGTCCGAACAGCACAACGATAGAAAGGATGACTCGCAAAATGAAAAACAAAACAAAGAGAGAGCTGCCGCTTTTTAACGTCCGCAGGCACCACAGCCACTTCAGCCGCTGCGTGCAGAGAGTTCGCAACACACGCTGGAGAAAGCGTCGACGCCTGTCTGAAAACGGGCTGAGCTAGCTTGGCGCATGCGTAGCGCGTGCTGAAGGAGAGAGATAGCTTGGCAAAACGATGGGCACACCCACGCACATGGCTTGCAAACGCCATGTGTTGGCGCGCGGAAAACGATAACTGCAGATGCGCGTGCCTTTAGGGAATGGGCGCGGCGCTGCCCAGACCAGTCATCGCCGAACTGTCCCCTCTAATTCCTTCCGCACATGGCTTGAAAACGGCACGCGGCAAACGGCCAAGGGTGATGCAATCGTCTTTGGGGAAGGCACACTTTCCAGTGCGTGGTGCGGAGTTCGATATATCAAACGACCGGTGAAATTAAGTTCGATATATGACGCGGCTTTCCTATACTTTTGCATGGGATTTTCAAGGGGATATTCAGCGAGTTCGATATAACCAAAATTCGATATAACCGGGTTCGACTGTACATGGAAAAACTCCCCATACATGACGTACAGCGCACGTACAGTAAGGATACGTCCCGCACACCATACCAGACGAAGAGTGGGTTCAAGGAGCACAAGTGAAGCGTTGCTGCTCGCCAGGGAAAATGAGCAACATTATTATTTATTTGCTGTTTTCACACAGCAAATTAACCACGGAATGCGTCGAGAATTACGAAGCTTTGGATGCTTACAGCTACTTTCAGTCGAGTAAGTAGGCGGTGCGTAAACAGCGCGTGCTACCCATGTACAAAGTATTCCGCTCCAAATAACACTGCACCCTCGGAATATGCTTCACACTGAGTGGCAAATAAGCGTTGTTGGTAAACACGAAGCCCTCACTAACATGAGCGGCTGTATGGTTAAAGATTTTAGGCAAGCCTTGGCATGGATTTGCTTATCCTGCGTTATTCGCTGAAATCACCACTCTGCGCGCGTCTTGTATCGGCTTTGTTCATGGGCAACTGTCGGCAATTTCATCACGGGTATTCCTGCTTTAGGGCGATCCAGTTCAGTGCCCGCATTTCAGCGTAGGATAAACTGAGAATGAAACCACGCAGTACACGGTCAGAGTCTGAATCACATATGTCGCTCATTCACAATTAGTAACTATGAATACAAGTAAAACTGCTCTGTGTAAAAAAAAAATGCAGCTTCAATTGGGCAAATCAGCGGTTGTCAATGTGCACTGGCAATCCCGAAATAGGTTAAAAAAATAATTTGATGTGAACATGGGAACATGGTGAAGGTTAGCCATGCAACAACCATGGAGGAATTGTACACAGATTACTCAAGCAGCTGCTCACAACGGATACGTGCAATTACCAAAGCAGAAAAAAAAAAAAAAAAAAGCGTGTGAGCAATTGTTGACAGAGGTGAACACCAACAAGTGGTGGGCTCTGTGGCTGTGCCACAATGCAGTCACTCAACCCATTCTGCCTCGCTATGCAGGTGGTCGCTCCCCTTTGGTTCACCGTGCCTTTCCCCACCCCTCTGTCCGCCGGATATCTGGCTGGAATGGACACCCGTTTTCAACCATCCTTGCCTCATCACCGCTTCCACCGATTGTGTGCTGACCTCACCAGTGCACTGGACCCTCGACAGACAACTGGAAACACCACCGCCATCGACATCTTCTCCCGCCCCAGCTTTTAAGCAGTCGCGGCCGCCGGCGTCGCTCTGTGGCTGTGCCACAATGTAGTCACTCAACCCGTTCTGCCTCACTATGCAGGTTAGTAAGCCATGTTGTCTTTACGTTGAGAAATCTAGTGATTATTTCCTGTTACAGCTGCCGAGCCCACAGTGTTGCTTTGCAATTGCCACTGAGTGTGCTGATGTCTTTATTTCCTTGCTTTTGTTATCCGGCGACATAGAGACTAACCCCGGCCCAGCCCCACTCGAAACTGTACTTGCGGAACTTCAAAAATTGTCCGCCGGCCAGTCGACACTAATCAAGGAAGTTTCAGACCTCGAAAACCAGTTACTAATAAAAGGAAACCTGATTTCTGATCTAAGCAGGTGCATTAGCGCACTTGAAGGCCACTACCAAACCATACAGATGCTACGCACAGAGATAGAAGGCATAAGCACTCACACCGCTCAGGCGACTCGACAGCTCTGTGATCTCGAGGATCGTATGGACGAAGCAGAAAACCATTCACGCCAAAACAACCTGATTTTCTACATTATTCCTGACCCTGATCCATCTCAAACGTGGGCCGACTCTGAAAAACTACTAATTCGCCATTGCTCCGAATTTTTGGACATCACCCTCGACCCCAAAACAATAGACCACACTCACCGTCTTGGGCGCCACGAACCTGATCGCTGCCGTCCGTTAATTGCCAAATTCGCGCTGTTCAAAACGAAAGAAGAAATTCTAGCTAATGGCCGGAAATTCAAGTACACTGACTACTCCGTCGGCGATTTTCACGTCCCTTTCGGCGATTTTCACTAACATACGCAGTTTTCTTCCGAAACGCGAAATCATCTCCAATCTTGTGTGTTCATCTGCTAGTAACTTGCTGATTCTTACCAAAACATGGCTCACTAATGACGTCACTGATACTGAAATTCTTGCTGACTTGCCGAACTTTAACCTTTTTCGCAAAGATCGCACATCCGCTCGAGGCGGAGGTGTCCTCATCGCTGTTCACAATCAGTTCTCGTGTACAGTTATAAATATTCCATCAGACTTCGAGATAGTATGGCTACATTGTCGTGCCGTGCCCCAAACTGTACTGCTAGGTGTTTGTTACAGAGCGCCAAATACCAACTCTGATTTTTCCCGAATACTTAATGACGTGATCAGTCAGCTATCGAGGAAATACACAAAAGCACATATCATTCTTTTTGGAGACTTCAATTTTCTAGGAATCAACTAGCAGACACAGACAGCAGTCGGCAACAGGGAAGCAAATGACTTCATTGAGGTCTGCCTAAACTTCAACTTAACACAAGTGGTATCCGAACCGACCCGCGTTGCAGAAGGGTGTGGAAACATTCTCGATCTAATCCTAACTACCCAGCCGGAAGCCCTCTCATCTATCACTTATCTGCGCGAAATCAGCGACCATAAAGTGATCCATGCCACATTTGAGTTCCACCCATCACGACGCTAAAATCAAAACAAAACTATTTGGCTATACGACAAAGGAAACTATGAAGCCTTTAACCTCGATTGAAGCCAATATCTCACAACATTTGAAGTATCTTTTCACGATTGCTCAGTAAATGATAACTGGTCCCTCTTTAAGAGCAAGATTATCGCACTAACCGACAGATAAATTCCTAAAATAAGCTTCCATTCGGACCGCCAAAAACCATGGTATACCAAAAGAATAAAAAGGCTCGACAATAAAATGAAACGTCTTTTCTGTGCGGCAAAATTAAAGCAATACGACGCTTTCGCATGGGAAACATACTATGCAGCCGAACACACATACCTATCCACAATCCGCAACGCGAAATACTCTTTCCTTCACAACGACCTCCCGAAATTGTTGACTTCCAATCCCAGAAAGTTCTGGCAGGTAATAAGTGAGCACCCGGAACATGCCATCACTCTTACTAAAGAGTCTGACGAAGAAGCAGATGACAACGAATGCGCTGACATTTTTAATAATGCCTTTTCATCTGTATTCACTAATGAAATTCACCCACCAACTGCGCCTTCCGCCGCCAATATACAGTCCAAGCCTGCTGTCGTGTTTTCTGAAGCTGGCATTTCCTCGCTAATCGAACACCTTAAAACTTCATCATCGGCCGGCGTCAACGAAATTAACTCCAAAATACTTCGTAATACTAACAGCATTTCTGCAATATACTTATTGTTATTGTTTTCACAGTCACTTTCTACAAGATGCATTCCGGATGACTGGAAAGTGGGGAAGGTCATTCCAGTCTATAAATTAGGCAACAATTATACTCCTTTAAATTACCGTCCGATATCATTAACCAGCACACCTTGCAAAATCATGGAACACGTCATCTATTCTCAAATCATCGACTTTCTTGACAGTAACAATTTCTTTCATCCCTCACAGCACGGGTTTCGCAAGGGTCTGTCATGTGAAACTCAAATGGCCATCTTTCTTCACGACGTTCACTCCAACCTCGACCTAAATTTACAAACTGACGCTATTTTTCTAGAATTCGCTAAAGAATTTGACAAAGTTCCCCGCAGGCGTTTACTGCTAAAACTAACCATGCTAAATCTGCACCCTAACGCCTTATTATGGATCAAACAATTCCTTTCTAACCGCTCCCAGTTTGTTCCCGTTAATGGACACAGTTCTAACCCTCTTTCAGTAACATCAGGCGTACCCCAAGGTTCTGTATTAGCTCCCCTCCTATTCTTAATCTATATAAATGATTTACCCTCAAACCTGGTTTGCAATGTTCGTCTGTTGACTGGAATAGCCTTCCCTACGATGTTGATGCCATCACCTGCCCATCAAGTTTTGTTAACAGTTTAAATATGCACTTCATAAATATCATGTAGGCAATCATATTCAATCAATGTACTCCCACCCCTTATGTAATACCCCCAATGTGGGGTCTTTAAGGTAATAAAGTGAAGTGAAGAAACGATATGCTCGTCTACATATGTTACGTACGCACCCGCGCTAAAGCAGTACCGAGATGCCATTACGTGTCGTAAAGAAGGCCAAACTCAAGTTATTTGCGACCTTTGAGCAGATGGACCGCTCTGGCATAAAGGTGATTAAGCTCCAGCTTACCCGTGACAAAGTGTTTGTAGCATAAGCGATGAGCCAGCATCAGTATCCAGCCTTCGCGCTTCACCGCGGCGGCCCACTGTTTATGGCGACCTTCGTTGGCAAGAAACCTGTGCAAGCTTACTAAACTTCCCATTACATGTGTCTTTCTGCACATGCCACGGGGACGTATCTAGTCGACTGTTTAATATTCCGGCAGCAGGAAACCACCCTAAAATCACAGTAAGCAAAAAAAAGTTTTGTTTTGCCTACCAAAAGTCACTGCCGACGGCATCTTCATAATGTAGCCAGAGTGAAGGAGGTCTATACCATTTGTAAGGAGCCTTTCGCACAGCCTATCATCCCTACGCATTGTCAACGTGCGAAAATTCTTCAAGTCAAGAACCTTCGTGTCATTCGCATTCCAAATGAAGCCCACATTTCAGAAGAAATTTTTTACTCAAAATCCAATGAGCTTGCAGAACTAAGGAAACAGTGATGGCAGAAAGAAAACTATTCGGATAAGCTGTGTGGTTTTTAGAGCATAACGCAACCAGCGAACTAAACGGAACACAAGAAGAAGGAGTACACAGGACAGCGCTGGGCTAACAACTGAAGTTTTATTGGAGAGTGGTAAACCCAGGAAGCCAAACGATACATGCGTATCAGCGCGTTACACCCACGTGATGAGACCCCTTTACACGCTCAACCAACAGCCTCCCCCCCCCAACCAAAATACATCGACACAGGGAAACTTTCTTCTATTTTCTTTTTCCACCTACACGCGTACACTGTTTTTATCAACCTATATTCTTTATCCGTAAGGAACAGAGATGGAGCGCTAACGCACTTATCACTGCCTTGCAACTTAATGTGAAAGGCTTCCAGTATTTCCCTTTCCTCTTTGCTCTTTCCTTATCCTAGTATGGAAATCTTGTCTAAAGCCGGCACGCAGTCTTTACATTGTCTACAGTCACGCGGAAGGTTATTTTGGTCTGACAAACTTTTCAAGGAACTATTGTGTTCGCGTGCCCGGTCATTCACACATCTACCGGTCTGGCCGGTGTAAACCTGGCCTCAAGAGAGGGGTATCTGGTACACGACACGTGTGGAACACCGACAAACTTGTTCAGATGCTTGACAGTGCAGCTGTTGGTAGCTTTCCTTTCTCTGCCTTTCGCAATTCTTGAGCAAAGACCAGAAAGCATACTGGGTGCAGAGAATACCACAGTCACGCCGTGCCGTTGTGCCACTTTCTTGAGATTATGTGAGATGCCATGCAAATAAGGCACTACTTCGATTTTCTTCTTTTCAAGCCTAGCATTTTCCAAAACCCCCGCCATTTTCTTTTTTTATTTTTTGCAGCATGGGCTCTGCAACTACACGCAGAATGTCAGCCGGATAGCCTGCGTCACTTAGGCGAAGTACCTGTTCACGAAAAATATCATTCATCGCATGAGGGCAGCTTTTCTGCAGGGCATTGATCAAGCAAAGTCTGGCTATACTTCGCTTGACTAACTTAGAGTGTGAGGAGGCATATGGCAAAAGCGCCTTGATTCTGTGTGAATAGCTCCAGCAGATATGGCCTTCGTTAAATGTGAGTTTTAAGTCTAAAAAACGAATAGAATTGTCACTTGGCAGTTCATGGGTAAAATTCAGGGCCCCACCACACGCATGAAAGACATTCAACACATTACTGGCAGTAGTTTGGAGCGAGTCACCAGGTGCCAGCTCCAGGATGATTAGAAAATCGTCGACGTACCTAAACACACAAAGAATGCGCTTGTCTGTTAGTCTGCCTCGAAGAGAGTTGTCAAACTTAGCTAAAAATATTTGGCACAAATATTTTTAGCTAAGAACACTAGCTAAGAACACTAGAACCAATGCAAATGGCAATCTTTTGCACAAATTTCTTCCATTGAAGTCTACAATGGTGGACGACAAATAGAACCCCAAAAGTTCAAGGAAAGAGTCCACATTCAGTCCACTCGCGCACTGTACCAAACAGTTCACCATGGGGTATAGAATAAAAAAAGTCCTTTACGTTGACAGAAAACGCTGAGGTAGCACCAGCCAGACCATTGTTGGGACCTTCTATAACACCGGTAGAGTTGCACACAACATAAGGGTCATCCAGGGCGAACACGTTCAATTGGCGCTGCAAAAATTGACCAACCAACCTCTGCCAAGAATCATTCTCTGTAACGATGGCCCGAAACGGAGAATCAACCTTGTGGGTTTTGACCGAGAAAAATACCTCCAGCCTATCCCGCTCCGCCTTATTTACTGCCTTCTCCAACCTTGGGAGGTTGAAGTCCTTGAGTAGCTGGATAGCTTTCTTCTTTAGGCGCGGTAGTCTTTCCTTCGTCAACGCGAAGTTCTTGGAGACTGCTTCAGCCGCTTTCTTATCACACACCTTTGGGTAGTACAACAAATCTACCTTCCTTATCAGATTGGAGCTGGCTAAGGTCATTGTCAACAAAGTGTTTAACCACTTTTTCCAACTGTCTCCCGCCCCTCTTAGACACAGGCTCAAACCTCAAGAGGCAGTCAACCTCCTCAGAAAGGCATCTTGAATTTTCTTCTGTGGGAGCCTTGTCAGCAATTCTCCAGGCACACGCCAACAGCTCTTTAGTCGAGACCCGAGGAGGGATGCCAAATTTAGGTCCGTTCTGCAGAAGGGTGTCGATGTCCCTTGGAACCTCGGCACCGTTAAGGTATGTGACTGTATCTTTTCCACAGGCGGTCCCCGGTCTTTTCTTTTCCTTTTTAAGGAGTCGGTGTCCCACGTAATTCCAATACCACTCAGTAGGCTGACCCGCCAAACGACGCTGTTTCCGTAGATGTCGTGACCCTTGGGATCCTTGAACCCTCAACAGGCCATTGGAAGAGGATTTGCAAGATCCTGAAATCTGAATGCGGGAGGCAAGTGAGATTTTTAGATGATCATCATCATCATCAGCCTGATTATACCCACTGCAGGGCGAAGGCCTCTTCCATATTTCTTCACTTAACCCGGTTCTGTGCTAGCTACATCCACTTGACCCCTGCGAACTTCTTGATCTCATCCGCCCACCTAACTTTCTGCCGCCCCCTGCTACGCTTTCCTTCCCTTGGGATCCAGTTTGTTACCCTCAGCGACCATCGGTTATCCTCTCTTCGCACTACATGTCCTGCCCATGTCCATTTCTTCTTCTTAATTTCCGCTAGAATGTCGGTAACTTGAGTTATTTCTCTGACCCACTCTGCACGCTTTCTATCTCTTAATGTTACCCCTACCATTTTTCGTTCCATAGCCCTCTGGGTTGTCCTCAACTTAAGTAGAACTCTCTTGGTTAGTCTCCACGTTTCAGCCCCATAGGTGAGTACAGGCAAGATGCAACTGTTGTATACTTTCCTCTTGAGCGATACCGGTAAGCTGCTAGTCATAATCTGCGAGTGCTTGCCAAATGCGCTCCATCCCAATCTTATTCTTCTTATTTCCTTTTCATGGTCCGGATCTGCGGTTACTACCTGTCCTAAGTAGACATATTCGCCTACTACTTCCAGTATTTCGCTACCTAATGTAAACTGCTGTTCCTTCCCGAGGCTGTTGAACATTACCTTAGTCTTCTGCATATTGATTTTCAAGCCTACCTTTCTACTTTTCCTTCCTTTTTTTTTTTTAGATGACTGGTTACAAGTGTTGTGCCATGAAAGGGAAGTAGGCTTGAAGGGGTCACGACATCTATGGGAACAGCGTCGTTTGGCGAGTCAGCTTACCGAGTGGTACTAGAATTACGCGAGACACCGACTCCCTTAAAAGGAAAAGAAAAGACCGGGGACCCCCTGTGGAAAAGATACAGTCATATAACTTAAGGGGGAACTTTGAATACCAACTTCGGTGTTTCTTGAGATAATTGAATGAAATTTTCAGGGTAGACTCATGGCACAGCAATTTGAATAACTGCAAAGTTTCATGGAGCTGCGCACATTGGTACTCAAGTTAGAGAAGTATATCAGAATGGTTCACATGGGTTCCTTGTAGCATGCCTGGTGAACTCGCAAAATGTGTTGGCACTATGAAATTCATTATGAAGGTTCCTGAATAGGTACCACAGGGCAAGACACAGCCCTTTTTTTAATTTCCCTGCTGAAAAATTTTAGCAGTGCATTAAGGTTAGTGCCACTAATTGGACTTGCATTAGCCTAATTTTGATTGTTTATTATAAATTCCAGACTCAATATTTTGAAAAAATGAGCTTGTCTTGCCCTCTGAAATTTGTTCAGGCACACAATAAAGAAAAACAGGTGGGAATCCGATTAGCGGTTCCAGAGATACTGCGGGAATAAGAAACTATACCATGAAAAAAATTAATTGAGAAAATGGCCCTTGAAGTTTAAAACAGCATTTTCAAGTCTAAAGTTTGTTTTTCACAGCAGCACGTTGCACCTCCACCTCCCCGATTCCCTCAGAAAGTGCATTTTCATGCGAACAACAGACGACGCTGATGACGCGTTATCGCTTCCGATGACAGACGCGATACGGGAGGCCGAGATCGCCGAGGTTGATATGGTCGGTACAGCAGGCACGCTTCAAACGCCAGCTCCTTACGTTGACGCGAAATCTATGCAGTTGGAAGCGGCAGCGCAGTCTATCTAATGGTGATGTAGCAGAGGCAGCATTAATAGAAGCGTCTCCACGACTGTTGGTAACGCCCTTCGCTAACTTCGCGATTCGGATGGCATTTATAGAACGACGACGAATGCAGTGTTTTGAACTTCTTAGCGCCCATCGTGGCAGACCGTGCGACAATCCACAAGGTGCGCATAAACGTTCAAAACACGCCACCAGAATTCGTAACGAGGGATGATCACGGTGATCTCAAAATGGCGAAACGTGAAGCGATTCAGCGAGTGCACAAAGAACGCCAGCTCACTGAGCTCAGTAGGCAGCCGGAGCAGACGACTCGCCGGGGAGGGGCCACCGCGTCAGCGCGCGCAGCAGCCAATAGCAGTCGCGCGATCCCCCGCGTTCTCACGGAGCGCGCCCTTTGTCCAATCACAGCCCGAATTCGAAACACAGAAAGCTCAACAATCCATGTGAGGTACCCAATCACAAGCGAGCCAAGCTTTTGCTACGCCGCGGACGCCGCCGGCGAAGGCAACATGAAAAAGGGCAAGCATTCACAAACAAAACAAGACCAAGATGGCGGCGCTCGGTTCAGCCGCCGAAAAATGGCTCGCGACTCTGGGGCTGCCGCGCCTAGTTGAATATTTAATTTAAAGCAGTTTCATGATGAATTAGGCGTTTATAATTATAGGAAAGGTAGTTTATAACATATACAGCCGAGATATGTACTTTTTGAAAAGCCGACTTTTTCGTGATTTTTTTACTTTCAAAGCCTGCGACGTGACGAGGTTCCAAAGGACATCGACACCCTTCTGCAGAACGGACCTAAATTTGGCATCCTTCCTTGGGTCTCGACTCAGGAGCAGTTGGCGTGTGCCCGGAGAATGCTGACAAGGCTCCCACAGAAGAAGCAAGATGCCTTTCTGAGGAGGTTGACTGCCTCTTGAGGTTTGAGCCTGTGTCTAAGAGGGGCGGGAGGCAGTTGGAAAAAGTAGTTAAACACTTTGTAGACAACGGCCTTAGTCTGCTCCAATCTGATAAGGAAGGTAGATTTGTTGTATACTACCCAAAGGAGTGTTTGATCA
This sequence comes from Amblyomma maculatum, assembly GCF_055883805.1. Lineage (NCBI taxonomy): Eukaryota > Metazoa > Arthropoda > Arachnida > Ixodida > Ixodidae > Amblyomma > Amblyomma maculatum. Next base: position 222,635,280 of record NC_139345.1, read on the forward strand.
GAAAGTGGCTGAAGCAGCCTCCAAGAAATTCGCGTTGACGAAGGAAAGACTACCGCTCCTAAAGAAGAAAGCTATCCAGCTACTCAAGGACTTCAACCTCCCAAGGTTGGAGGAGGCAGTAAATAAGGTGCAGCGGGATAGCCTGGAGGCATTTTTCTCGGTCAAAACCCACAAGGTTGATTCTCCATTTCAGGCCATCGTTACAGAGAATGGTTCTTGGCAGAAGTCGGTTGGTCAAGGTTTGCAGCGCCAGTTGAACGTGCTCGCCCTGGATGTCATGTGCAACTCTACCGGTGTTATAGAAGGTCTCAACGATGGTCTGGCTGGTGCTACCTCGGCGTTTTCTGTCGACGTAGAGGACCTTTTTAACGCGGTAGCGTTAAGGAGCTCATGTCGCAGAAAAGCCGGTGTCGTCGGTGTCGGCGGCGTTGGCCGTGAGCGATAAATCCCGGCATGCACTTCATAAATAAAAAGCAACTTCCAAGATGGGCTGGGTGGGAATCGAACCAGGGTCTCCGGAGTGTGAGACGGAGACGCTACCACTCAGCCCTGAGTTCGATGCTTGAAAGCGGTACAAAAGCGCTTCTAGTGAATGCGGTGTTGCCTTAGAAACGTGCCGTAGAATGTTATACTGCGATGTATATCGGTAATTATGAGCATGTTACTTACAGAAGTCGCAGTTACACGAGTAGCGAAGTACGTTTCCGCTACATTTCTTCTGCGCTCTGCGCACATGCAGAGCCATCTAGCGGCAAACACAGAAGAACCCCTCCTCGCAATGTGCGGCACTGCCCCGACACGTGGCGCGCCACTCGCCCCTGACGTTTGCCGTGCACCCTCACGGGTTGTAGAACCAAGCGTCTTTCCTTTCTTTAGATCACTATCTTCGCTCACCCGCTGCTCCCCTTCGGGCCGCGCGGGTACCGGTGCGAGGATGCCCCAATACCCTTGCGTTTAATAAGTTTTCTCGACGAGGTGCAATAACGCTATCGCGTTCCACTCTTGAAGGCGAAGCTTAAGCGTCCTCCAAATTTTTTTATTCTATACCCCATGGCAAACTGTTTGGTACAGTGCGCGAGCTCATAGAAGAGACAGGAGCCATTCCTTTCCAGAACGAGTTGGACTGAATGTGGACTCTTTCCTCGAACTGTACACTTCAAGGGAAGAAATTTGTGCAAAAGAATGGCATTTGCATTGGTTCTAGTGTAGCTCCGGTTTTGTGCCAAATAATTTTAGCTAAGTTTGACAACTCTCTTCAAGCCAGACTAACAGACAAGCGCGTTCTTTATGTGTTTAGGTACGTCGACGATTTTTTAATCATCCTGGAGCTGGCACCTGGTGACTCGCTCCAAACTACTGTCAGTAATGTGTTGAATGTCTTTCATGCGTGTGGTGGGGCCCTGAATTTTACCCATGAATTGCCAAGTGATGATTCTATTCGTTTTTTAGGCTTACAACTCACGTTTAACGAAGGCCACATCTGCTGGAGCTATTCACCCAGAATTAAGAAGGCGCTTTTGCCATATGCCTCCTCGCACTCTAAGTTAGTCAAGCGAAGTATAGCCAGACTTTGCTTGATCAATACCCTGCAGAAAAGCTGCCCTCATGCGATGAATGATATTTTTCGTGAACAGGTACTTCTCCTAAGTGACGCAGGCTATCCGGCTGACATTCTGCATGCTGTTGCAGAGCCCATGCTGCAAAAAATAAAAAAAGAAAATGGGGGGGTTTTGGAAAATGCTAGGCTTGAAAAGAAGAAAGTCGAGGTAGTGCCTTATTTTCATGGCATCTCACATAATCTCAAGAAAGTGGCACAACGGCACGGCGTGACTGTGGTATTCTCTGCACCCAGTATGCTTTCTGGTCTTTGCTCAAGAATTGCGAAAGGCAGAGAAAGGAAAGCTACCAACAGCTGCACTGTCAAGCATCTGAACAAGTTTGTCGGATGTTCCACACGTGTCGTGTACCAGATACCCCTCTCTTGAGGCCAGGTTTACACCGGCCATACCGGTAGATGTGTGAATGACCGGGCACGCGAACACAATAATTCCTTGAAAAGTTTGTCAGACCCAAATAACCTTCCACGTGACTGTAGACAATGTAAAGACTGCGTGCCGGCTTTGGACAAGATTTCCATACTAGGAAAAGGAAAGAGCAAAGAGGAAAGGGAAATACTGGAAGCCTTTCACATTAGGTTGCAAGGCAGTGATAAGTGCGTTAGCGCTCCATCTCTGTTCCTTACGGATAAAGAATATAGGTTGATAAAAACAGTGTATGCGTGTAGGTGGAAAAAGAAATAAGAAGTTTCCCTGTGTCGATGCATTTTGGTTGGGGGGGGGGGGGAGGCTGTTGGTTGAGCGTGTAAAGGGGTCTCATCATGTGGGTGTAACGCGCTGATACGCATGTATCGTTTGGCTTCCTGGGTTTACTACTCTCCAATAAAACTTCAGTTGTTAGCCCAGCGCTGTCCTGTGTACTCCCTCTTCTTGTGTTCCGTTTTGTTCGCTGGTTGCATTATGCTTGATTCAAGACAACTAGCCCGCATGGTCACCCTGTTGCAGTGGTTTTTAGAGGTGTGCACGGGCCTGCTCCCGAAGCTACTGACCCAAGCCCGGCTCAACCCTACTGAAATATAAATTGGTCCCAGCCCGGCCCTAGCCCGAGCGGCCCAAGCCTGGCCCGCGGGCCGGGTACAGGCTTTCGGGCCGGCCGTGCACAGCTCTAGTGGTTTTTGCCTCTCTTAGGGTTAGTTCCTTGTGACCACATTTAATTGTTATAACCGATAATTTGCTAGACAGCATTGTCACAATCAGTTCATTTTGCCAAACAAAAACATCAACAAAGCCAATGGTGTCATGTTAGTCTATTGCTAATCTGAAATATTGTTTCAAGCGGTACTGCTATAAGGGGTTTCATTGTAAAGAAACAAGCAGCAGAATATACACAAGAGTAGAGCAGCAGAATAATGCAATTTTGAAGATTCAAACTGCGCGGTTTCAATGTATTTTTTTCTTAATTATGCACAATGGCATTGGTGATTAAAGTGAAGGATGTAAGTTACTCCAAGCTGAAATGGCAAGGAAGGAGCTCCCTTGCTTCCCGTAATTACTGCATGGTTTCGGTAACAGGGAATTGTTTGATGCAGCAAAACGCATTGTGTTACTATTTATAATTATACAGTCGAACCCGGTTATATCGAACCCGGATATATCGAATTTTGGTTATATCGAACTCACGGAATATCCCCTTGAAAATCCCATGTAAAAGTATAGGAAAGCCGCGTCATATATCGAACTCAATTTCACCGGTCGTTCGATATATCGAACTCCGCAACACGCACTGAAAAGCGTACCTTCCCCAAAGACGATCGCATCACCCTTGGCCGTTTGCCGCGTGACGTTTTCAAGCCATGCGCGGAAGGAATGAGGGGACAGTTCGGCGACGGCTGGTCTGGGCAGCGGCGCGCCCATTCCCCAAAGGCGCGGGCTCATCTGCAGTTATCCTCTCCCGCGTGCCAGTACATGACGTTTGAAGGCATGTGCGTGGGTGTGCCCATTCTTTTGCCGAGCTATCTTTTTCCTTCAGCACACACTCACGCATGCTGCAAGCCAGCTCAGCCCGTTTTCAGACAGACGTCGGATGCTTTCTCCAGCGTGTGTTGCGATCACTCTGCGCGCAGCGGCTGACGTGGCTATGGCGCCTGCGGACGTTAAGAAGCGGCAGATCTCTCCCTGTCTTTGTGTTGTTTTTTTTTGCGAGAGTCATCCATTCTTATTACTGTGCTGTACGCGGGGCGTAGTGTAAGGTATGGCTGGCTGCGGACATTAAAAAGCGGCAGGTTATTTTTTTTTGGGGGGGGGGTCGTTTAACCTTGCACCTATGAATCGACGAAAGCACGCGGTCAGCTGCGATCATGACACCCGCCCCAAGCTCGGCGTGATAAATGGAACCAGGCTTGTGCAATCAAGCCATTACGGGCACTCTGCCAAGTTTGCTCCCCGCCATCCACAGGAGCTATCAAAAGATAAACGCCCCCGTGACATTATCACTGCGCAGCATCTTGGCACGCTGCCAAGAAATGAGCTGTGGATGAGATGACCGAAACGGAGTAGCGCGCGCCATCGATATGCAGCGAAAACACTCGCGATTTCTGTCGCGGCCCACACAGAAACCTTGTTCCGAGCTGCTGCGGTGGCTCGAGCGGCGAGAGGGACGCAGTTCCAACAAGTTGGACATTTTTCGCTCTGTCGCTGCCGCTCGTGGCTGAGATCGCTTAATCGCTTGCATGTGAGCGAGCTGGCCTTAACGCTTTTTTTTTTTCTTTTTCCAAATTCTCGGGCGCAAAAGTGAAGGGTGGGTTCATTATGAGAATGGGTTGATTACGCAACAAATACGGTATCGTTTTTTCGCATCGTAAGTGCCGTCACAAGCCGATTTCTGTATATCGAATTATCGATATATCAAACTATTTCGCAATCCCCTTCGAGTTCGATATATTCGGGTTCGACTGTATATTCAGGGAAGAACTCAACAGAAATATATTTATTGACAATTCTGACAAGTGATAGAGTAGTTGATATGGGAGTGTATGAATATAGACAGCAATGTGTCTATATTGAAAAATGGTCGTGGTCTGATGAGTGCTTGTATTCCAAGACCAATGTTGTTAAAAACAGAAGAAATGTGGTGGTTAAAACTCAAGTTTGAATCTACGATGACGCCTAGGAATACAGCACAATGTGATTGTGGTATAATTACATTATAAGTGTGCATACTGATAGGTCTGACGCAATTTTTTTTCACGAATTTTGTTTTTGACAGGTTGATTTGAATGCAGTTAATGCGGCCCCAGTTCTCTAAGATTCATAGCATCGATTAAAGCTTTCAGAGTAATTGTGAAGGTGTCCTAGCAGATGCCATTATGGTTGTGTCAACAACGTACAAGGGACACTGAGTTGTATTTATCGTAAAAACCGGACTATAGGTCAGACCGGAATATAGGTCGACCCCCTAACTGACCAATTCTAAAGATGAAAAAAATCTTTTCAATGGCAGAAGTATTGAAAGATACCCTTACTTTGAAACAAATGCGACTCAACCGGTTGCACAGTGGATTTATTTTCACTTAAATGCTGCTCATATGTACACCTGGCCAATTTTTCAACAGTATCGCGCGGGTTCAGCACCTTATCATCATGGCATGGAGCAGCGAAAGAAGCGAGAGTAAGCGCAAGTGTACACATGTGTGTTCCTTCGTTTGTTTCGCTACTCAGCGCCGTTAATAAGGTGCTGACAAGCATGCGGGTCAATGGTCGCGCGACACTGTTGAAGAATTGGTCAGGTGTACGGTACACAGAAAAGACATGAAGTGCACAAGCGTTGGTATACTCAGAGTCATCAGAGTCGTCCTAACTCGAGTCGGATGACGAGTGCTTGTCACTGCCCACGTCCCACGGAGCATCATCCTCTGTGCCGTCCAGCGCGTTGCTGATGCGGCATTTTCTAAATGCCTTTAGCACCATCACTTCGGGCAGAGATTTCCACGCCGACGACACCCAACCACAGACAGTCACAGGCGGCCGGTGGGGGTGGTTGGGTTGTCGCCCAGCATCCATTCAATATAGAGCTCGCACACTATCTTTAAAAGGCTTGTTTAGCACAACGTCTAGCGGCTGCAGCACAGACGTCAGCCCACCAGGTATGACCACGAGATCAGCCTTGCCATTGCACAGGGCCCGTTTTACGTCGGCTGTGAGGTGGCCTCGAAACGAGTCGTGAACGAGCATGTTCGCTCGCTCAAAGAGAGCACCAGGTCGCCGCTTCTAGACGAGCCGGATCCACTCCAGCATTAACGCTTCGTTCATAAAGCCCTTTTCATTGGCCCGGACGATGACATCGCGTGGGAACTCCTCCTTCGGCAATTTTTTTCTCTTAAAAATGATGAAAGGGGCAGCTTCTTCCCATCGGCTGTGCACGCGAGCATCACAGTGAATTGCGAGTGCTCGTTTTCCGTAGTTAGAAGCTTGATCTGCTTCGCCCCTTTCTCGGAAAAAGTTCGGCTTGAGGGCATATCGAACCACACGGGTGTTTCGTCAGCGTTTCCGATCTGTCCCAACATGTACTCGCGTTGGTGCTGGAGCGCAATCACATAGCGCTGAAACTTGTTGAGTTTGTGTTCAAACTCTTCGTGCAGTTTCTAGCACACAGAAGTACGGCGCCGTAGGGCAACGCCCTTCCTCTTCATGAAGCGCCGCACCCAGGATGGCGAGCCCTTGAACTGCGTTCTTGTGAGTCCCGAGGCACGCGTAATCTCTACCGCTTTCACGCGGATGCATTCGGCAGTCACAGGCAGCGACCTTGCACGCAGCTCCCGGACGAAATCCACAACCTTGGCTTCTAGTTTTGGATATGTTGCAGTCCGCCCAAGAAATGATGTTTACTTCTGGTTGCTGCAAGTAGCAAAACGCAGCTTCTGACTCCGCCAGTACCGAACACTCTTTTTGGATACTCCAAATTCACGCTGTGCCGCCTGGTTACCGTGAAGCTCCACATACTCAATCGCCATTTTTCTTGAAGGCGACGGTGAATTGTCGGCTTCCGCTCATTTTGAAGCAAAAAAGTCAAAAGCTGGCTTTTAGCAGAATAACTCTAGACTATGGTGGCTAGCTCCAGACAACGGAAACGCAAAATGGCGATGTCACGCCGCGCTGCTGTTGATGGTGATGAAGATGTGATGGAGGCTGTTGACTTCAGCCACCCATTGTTGCAAGACCTCTGTAGTTTTTCCACCAATGACCAGTATATAAGACGAGGGTCGACTTTTCGCCACAATTTTTTTAATAAAAAAAAAATTCGACCTATATTCCTGTTTTTACGGTAAATAAGATCAAAGCATGGAGGGGCCCAAGAATTGAACTCCTCTAGGGGATAAAAGTCTGCTTTCTATACATACGCTCTGGTGCCTGTCAGATAACTTTTTATCAGAGTTAATGCGGGGCCAGTTGTGCCACAGTTTTGATGATTGATATTATTGAAAGGTTTAGTGCAATCAATAAAGGCAACTCCAGCTGTATTCTAATCTAATCCTTTTCATGTTAAACTTTTCATGTTTTTCATAGGAATTCGGCAAGATAGTACAAATGTTTTTTGGGGTCCCATGAAATTCACTTCATCGAGATTTGACAAGCAACTACCTCCCGCAGTGATCAGTATTTAGAGGAAATGCCTCAATAGGGCAGTGCATGCAAGGAGAGAAACCTACCTGTGGTGGCTGGTGGCCCTCCTCCACCATCGGCAGGCTCCCCTCGGCGACTGGCGTGCAAAGTGGCGGGCACATCCCGGTGGCCATGCAGCTGGCCACCTTCCTCCCGCATGATGATGCGCAGGTGGTCTCGGCGCCCCACGTTGGCCTCTAATGCCTCCCGGTGCCGCACCACTCTGCCGAGAACAAAGCTCACATTCTGAAGCTGGCCGATTCTGCGACAGCTGATCTGAAAAGTTCTCTAAAGAGAGAAGCAGTAAGTTCACCAGCCAACTGGTAATGGGCAAGTGAGGTCAGCCTGTTCCCACAGTACAGTGACCCAACCAGCTGTTGGGCAAAAAGGCCCCTCATACCAAGGGTTGCAAACATCCACAGAAGTGTACAGTATGCCTTTTGTTCAGAGTTCTGAGCAGCCTCCAACTAGTAATGGGAAGGCACTGAAAAACTTGATGCAACTGTCACATAGGAAATGAAACTGCCTGACCACATACAGTTATAACATAACTGAAAAGTCAATTGAGATATCCAGGTTTTCATCATACGCAGTTTTCACATGCGGACTCGAAAGGTTGACACAGAAGTAAAACCAAAATGAGAATTAGTAGGAAAAATTACTCTGAATCCCCTCTGCTCGAAGTTACAGAAACCAGGAAACATTTTGCTCGTCCGCAATGAGAGCACGTGAGTCTGCCCCTGACAGCCTGAACATGCAGGCAACTCCTCACCTTTTACATTTACTTTTTAGGGTGTTAGGAAGAACTTGTCAATGCACCACTGCACGTCATCATTATCATCAGCCTGATTATACCCACTGCAGGGCGAAGGCCTCGCCCATATTTCTCCACTTAACCCGGTTCTGTGCTAGCTGCATCCACTTGACCCCTGCGAACTTCTTAATCTCATCCGCCCACCTAACTTTCTGCCGCCCCCTGCTACGCTTTCCTTCCCTTGGAATCCAGTTTGTTACCCTCAGCGACCATCGGTTATCCTCTCTTCGCACTACATGTCCTGCCCATGTCCATTTCTTCTTCTTAATTTCTACTAGAAGGTCGGTAACTTGAGTTATTTCTCTGACCCACTCTGCACGCTTTCTATCTCTTAATGTTAACCCTACCATTTTTCGTTCCATAGCCCTCTGGGTTGTCCTCAACTTAAGTAGAGCTCTCTTGGTTAGCCTCCACGTTTCAGCCCCATAGGTGAGTACAGGTAAGATGCAACTGTTGTATGCTTTCCTCTTGAGCGATACCGGTAAGCTGCTAGTCATAATCTGCGAGTGCTTGCCGAATGCGCTCCATCCCAATCTTATTCTTCTTGTTATTTCCTTTTCATGGTCCGGATCTGCGGTTACTACCTGTCCTAAGTAGACATATTCGCCTACTACTTCCAGTATTTCGCTACCTAATGTAAACTGCTGTTCCTTCCCGAGGCTGTTGAACATTACCTTAGTCTTCTGGATATTGATTTTCAAGCCTACCTTTCTACTTTTCCTGTCTAGGTCATCAATCATTATTTGCAGTTCATCCCCCGAGTTGCTTAGCAAGGCAATGTCATCAGCTAATCGCAGATTACTGAGGTATTCTCCATCTACCTTTATCCCTAACTGCTCCCATTCCAAGTCTCTGAATACCTCTAAACAAGCTGTGAATAGCACTGGGGAGATCGTGTCTCCTTGCCTAACACCTTTCTTTATGGGAATTTTGTTACTGTCTTTATGCAGAACTATGGTTGCTGTGCAGCCACTATATATATCTTCCAGCACTTTCACGTACGGCTCGTCTACCCCATGATTTCGCAATGCCTGCATCACCGCCGAGGTTTCAACTGAGTCAAATGCTTTTTCGTAATCAATGAATGCTATGTATAAGGGCTGGTTATATTCCGAGCATTTTTCGATCACCTGATTGATGGTATGAATATGATCGATAGTAGAGCACCGTTTCCGAAACCCTGCTTGATCCTTTGCTTGATTGCAGTCTAAGGTTGTCCTGATTCTATTAGCGATTACCTTAGTAAATACCTTATACGTAACAGACAGTAAGCTGATTGGTCTGTAATTTTTAAGGTCCTTAGAGTCCCCTTTCTTGTGAATGAGGATAATGTTTGCATTCTTCCATGGTTCCGCTACCGTCGATGACACCAGGCACTGCGTATACAGGGTGGCCAGGTTTTCTAGCACGATATCCCCCCCTTCCTTCAGCAAATCTGTAGTTATCTGATCCTCTCCAGCTGATTTCCCCCTTTTCATAGTTTCTAGTGCTTTCTTGACCTCGTCCTTCGTCACTGGTGGAACGTCTGACTGTTTTTCCCTACCGCCAATCTCATTACGGTCCTGACTACTTTGGCTACTGTAGAGATCTGTATAGAACTCCTCGGCTACTTTGACTATCTTTTCCATATTAGTGATGACGTTGCCCGCCTTGTCCCTTATCGCATACATCTGGTTTTTGCCTATGCCCAATTTCTTCTTTACCGCTTTAAGGCTTCCCCCGTTCTTTACAGCATGCTCAATTTTCTCCATGTTATACTTCCTTATATCGGCCACCTTGCGCTTATTGATTAGCTTTGATATCTCGGCCAATTTAATCTGGTCTGTTGGATTGGAAGCTTTCATACTCTGGCGTTTCTTAAATCTTTCGTCTCCTTAGACAGCTTACCGGTATCCTCTCTAACTATCCTACCGCCTACTTCTACCCCACACCCAGTAATGATATCTCTGAAATTATTGTTCCTTGCCTCTAGGGTAATGTCGCCATCCTCAGTTAGAGCTGAATACCGATTCTGTAGCGAGATCCTGAACTCTTCTGCCCTCCCCCTCACCGCTAATTTGTTGATGGGTTTCTTTCTTACTAATCTGTTGCGTTCCTTCTTCAGATTTAGGCTAATTCGGGACCTCACCATCCTGTGGTCACTGCATCGCACTTTCCCGATTACCTCTACATCTTGCATAATGGCGAAAGTTGAACACATTATGAAGTCGATTTCATTTTTAGTATCTCCGTTAGGACTTTTCCATGTCCATTTCCGGTTCTTCCGTTTGCTGAAGACGGTATTCAGGATTCGTAAGTTATTGCACTCTGCAAACTCAACTAGTAACTCCCCCCTGCTATTCCAAGAACTAATGCCATAGTCACCTACTGCCTGGTCTCCTGCCTGTTTTTTCCCTACCTTGGCATTGAAGTCGCCCATTAGTACAGTATACTGTGCCTTTACTTTTCGCATTGCCGATTCTACATCTTCATAGAAGCTTTCAACTGCCTGGTCATCATAACTACATTTAGGTGCATAGGCCTGTACGACCTTCAGTTTATACCGCTTATTAAGCCTAATTACGATGCCTGCAACCCTCTCATTACTACTATAGAATTCATCTATATTACCTGCTATATACTTATTGACAAGGAAACCTACTCCTAGTTGTCGCCTCTCTGGTAAACTTCGATAACACAGTACATGCCCATCCTTCAATACAGTATATGCCTCATTCGGCCTCCTAATCTCACTAAGCCCTATGACATCCCATTTCATGCCCTCTAGTTCCTCTAACAGCACTGCTAAATTACCTTCACTAGCTAGGGTTCTAGCATTAAACGTTGCCAGGGTCAGTTTCCAATGGCGCCCTGTCCAGCGGAGCCAGGCTTTCTTAGCACCCCCTGCTGCGTCACAGGTCTGACCGCCTCCGTGGTCAGTTGTTCCGCAGCCGCTGGTGACTGAGGGCCGGGGTTTTATGGAGCTTATCATAGGAGGTTGCGGCCAATTACTGCACCAGGGTGGCCAACTCCTGTTCTGGTGAGGGAGTGCGTTGCCGGAGGTGTTCACCGGCATCAGGTCGCACCCCAAACCTGTGTATGCAATTCCATCAACACGCGTATTTTTTATTTTTTTTGCATCCGGTGGAGAATTGCGCAGCACCGGGATTTGAACCCCAGTCCTCTTGCATGCGAGACGGATGTTCTACCGTTCCGCCATCGGACAACAATAAGTCCACCTCGCGCGGCAACAGCCCATAATATGGACCTTTTTTTTTTCTTGAACCAACATTTTGGTTCATGGCCCCTTTTCCCAAGCATTTCACCCCAGAAGAGCCGAGCACCAGGCCGGGGGAAATCTTGTACCCATTAGAAACCCGTGGGTACCCGATACAACAATAAGTCCACCTCGCGCGGCAACAGCCCATAATGTGGACCTTTTTTTTTTTTCTTGAACCAACATTTTGGTTCACGGCCCCTTTTCCCAAGCATTTCACCCCAGAAGAGCCGAGCACCAGGCCGGGGGAAATCTTGTACCCATTAGAAACCGGTGGGTACCCGGCGGTACTGTGGATCGAACCCCGTACCTCCCGAATGCGAGGCGGATGCTCTACCACAAGGCCACCGCTAAAGACCGAAGCGTGGCCTTGTGGTAGAGCATCCGCCTCGTGTTCGGGAGGTACCAGGTTCGATCCCTGGCGCCGCCGGGTACTCACCGGCTTTTCAATGGGTACAAGCTTTCCCTCGGTCTGGTGCTCGGCTCTTTGGGGTGAAATGTTTGGGAAAGGGGTCATAGGTCCCAAACAGTTGCTCCGATGTGGCAGTGATCAGTTCCGCCATCGGACACCAATAAGTCCGCCTTGTGCGGCAAAAGCCCATTATGTGGCCCCTTTTTTTTTGTCACACAGCCGAGTTTTGTCTTCTGCACGGCCTTTGCAGGCCACGGTTGTTCGAAACTAAGCCTCCGAAGGAGCACAGCAGGGTTAGCAGAACCTCTTCCAAACGCACACCCCAGAAAGAGCCGGGTGCCGGGCCGGGGGACGCTTGTACCCAATTTTACCGGTGGGTGTCCGGCGGCGGGTTTCGAACTGACCACCTCCCGCAGCCGAGACAGGCGCCCAAACCACTCGGCCACCACTGCATGTGCTTATGTGCAATCAAATCAGTATGCCAGTGTACGCTGATGCAAAGACAGCAAAGTCACATGGAATGTTGTCACCCATGTCTCTGTGCAATGGTCGTCGCTCAGGACACGATGGCAAAAATAGGCTGCACCACTTTCACTGTGCACTTTTCTGAAAGCCTTTTGAAATTTCTAACTTAAATCCTTCTACGCCAGCACGAGGGTAAAAAGATGGCCAGAAAGGAGATAAGTGCCTTGAAAGGAGACAAGTGCGCAGGAGGGAAGAACAGCAAGTTGCGCATAACCGTTCTTCTGTGTGTCAATATGGACGGCAGTGACCGGCGGCTGCCTTTTGTCATTGGCAAGTCACGTAAACCGCGATGCTTTGGGAGCTATGTGCCGGTACGCTACAAGAATAATACAAAAGCCTGGATGAGTCCTGACTTATTTGCCAAGTGGCTTGTTGAGTTCGACTGCGACATGGCACGAAAAAACAGGAAGGTCCTGCTCGTGCTGGATAACTGTGCGGCGCACCATGTGCAGCCTTCCTTGAGTGCGGTGACAGTGCTCTTCTTGCTTCCCAATGCAACCTGCAAAATTCAGCCGCTGGATATGGGCATCATTCATGCGTTCAAAGTGTGTTACCGGCGGCGCGTCATCCAACGTTTGTTGATCACGATTGATGCTGCCATGCCAGTTCGCATCAGCTTGCTTGCCGCCATGGAGATGTTGAAAGCGGCGCGGATGGAACTCACTGCGGAGTGCATAGCAAATTGCTTCCGCAAGGCGGGTTTTATGGGCCCAGGCACCGAGTACGCCATAGATCACCCACCGGAAGGCCAGTCGCACGAGGACTTGTGGGAACGCGTCGTTGACACACCGCTGGCCGGACATGACGTTGCCTGGGACGATTTCGTTTCTGCTGATGACGATGCCGACATTGCGGAGCCATGCACTGACGAACATATTGTGCGTGAAGTGCGAGCCCTTCCTGACTGCCCAGAGACCGACGAGGACGATGACGAGGATGCTGCTCTACTGCCGGTTGCTGTGAACGCTTCAACCGCAATCGGTTACATCGCTTCGCTTAAGGAACTCGTGTGCAGCAGAGGCCTTGGCGATCAACATATTATCGCGCTGGAAAAATTAGAAACGGCAGTGATGCGATCAGCTTTAAAGAAGCAGACATGCATCACAAACTTTTTTCAAAAATAAAGTTAACTTTCGTCTCGCTTGCTCTTTTTGCCCGTATTATAGGTGGTCCACTTACTACGAACTTTGGATACAACGAACAAATGCCGCGTGATGATCAAGTTCGTTATAAGTGGGCTGGACTGTATGGCCTTGAATAAGTGCCCAGTATTTCAATATGTTTCCAAATTTCAAAGTAGGTTTTCAAATAAAACTACTACAAGCAGAATGACACCTTCCTTTTTTTATCATGAAAAAAAAGAAAGGTAAGATGAAGCTACACAGGTGAGTGCCTACCACGTGAAACTCCCTTAAAATTCAATGCATTATAAAAGAGTTAATTTTATTCAAAATATGAATTATAGAATAAAACTAGGGGTGTGAATATTCGAAATATTGAATATGACTCAAATATGCCTGTTATTCGATTCATATAAAAAAGGTAACTAATATTTACGATTTCCAAATATTACAAGATTACCGAACACGCTGAAAATTTGCCAATTCACCACAGTTTTTCCAAACTGAAGCAGTTTCTACGCTCACAGACCTGGTTAGAAAATTTTTGTTGTCTTGCAGCAGGCATATTTACTGACTTTGCTAAAGCTTTCGTCTCGATGCTATCCTTAAAGGTAATTTTATATGGCATCAAAGGCACAAAGTTATACCATCGTCAAGTCGTGGAAATTTGCAGTCCACAGCTACGATAATTATTATTGGGGTTCCGCAAGGCATGTTGAGGCCTTCGTTTTTCTTGCTTTACTAATTTGCCTTCTGTATTTACATATGCCAAAACAGTACTGTATGCAGACGCCAATATTAGTAGATTGTGACGAAACAGCCTTAGTTAAGAAAGTAAGCATACAATGATGCATGGTGAATGCGATTAAACTCAATCCCTAACAAAACTGTCTTTATGCTCTTCCACTCCAAAAATAGAAATATTTCTCATGCATTTAGGTATTTTGCAATAACAACCCATTAAGCATGTGGCTAGCATTGGGCACAATAATAGATTGCCATTTCATTTACACGCCCGCTCAGTCGCTAAAGAAGCCTTCATGCACTTTCTTAACAGAAAAATTTCTAATCATTATCACTGCATTTGTTCAGTCAGATATTAATCACTCTTTATCTGCTTGGGGATGCACATATTTATCAGATTTAACCCCATCATACGCTTTCCAGAAAAAAGTTGTCGGAATAGTGGCACAAAATATTCATTATGAATGCTCGGACAAATTATTTGCACCATTGGGTATCCTGAATATTGTTACGGCGCACGGCAAGGAGCGCTGCGCCAGAAAAAGACGAGGCGCAGGACGAGCGCGAGACGAGCGCGCGGCGCCAGCGCGAGGGTTAGAGAACAAAAGAAGAGCGCCGGGGCAAGTGGTGTTTGCCTGGTGTCCTCCGTTCTTCTGTGTCTATCTCTAGGTGGGCACAGCGTCCCACAACATTTTGGTGTCAGAAGAGGAATCATGCCGCTCACCCGCTCCCAAAGTCGAGGACCCGATGTGCCAGACGACAGGACTCTGCCACCAGGCGATGGCGCCGACGATGCAGCGGCTGGCGCAGCTAGACCTAGACGCTCGGAGGGGCTCGGTCCTTCGCAGCAGCTGGATGGCGGTAATGAGCGCCTCCTGTATATAGTTACTCAGCGGATGAACGCATGGGAGGCCCGTCTGACTGCCCAGGCTGTGGAGATGGAAGCTCTCGGCGCGACTTCCGTTGCCTTGTGGCAGCCGAGCCGAACACAGGTCATGAGTCTTTAGGCATCACCGCCACCGCTGTCTCCAGCCCTGCCGTCGCTGGGCCTGCTGTCGTAGCCGCCAATAATGTGCTCGGCGCGGGTACATCATTGGACGTAGTGGAATTACCCACATTTGACAACACTATCTCGTGGGATGCTTACCGCATCCAACTGGAAGGTATTGCGACGGCGAGAAGCTGGGACGAGCAAATGAAGGCATGGATGCTCGTCTCCAAACTGAGAGGCTGCGCAACTGAGCTGCTGCAGAACGTGCCGCCCGACCAGCTGGGCTCTTACACCGTCCTGGTGGGCCTTCTGTCCGACCACTACAGTGCTTCAGGTCAACCCCGTGCGCAGTACCACCGCCTGCGAGCCCGCCGTCATGAGCCCGGGGAGACATACCAGGACCTCGCCGCCGTCGTTGAGCGCCTGGTTCTGCAGTCGCTGCCGGGGGCACCTCAGAATGTCGTGGCCCTGGTTGGCACAGAGGCATTTGTCGACGCCATCCGACTCCCTGAGGTGCAGCGCTTGGTCCGTTTTGGGCGTCCTGAGTCCGTCCGCGCCGCCATGGCGCTCACCATCGAGGCGGAATCGACTTTGTTGGCCACGCGAGGGTCGCCATCGTCTGCCGCGCGCACAGTCTCGGTGCAGTATCCTCGATGGGCAGTCCCTACAGTGGCCTCTAACCGACGCGGGCGTAACGACACCGGCACGACCTGCTTCCGCTGCGGCCCGAGGGGGCACTACGCGAGGGACTGTGCTAGCCTTCCGATGTCAGAAAACGATTCGGCGGAACGGTGCCCACTGAGTTCCGCCAAGTCCGTCCCCACACTCCTTCATTCTCCTTTTCCCCTCCTTTCGTCGGCTTCGATAACAAATGAAGCTCCCTACGTACTCTCGACGTCCCTCTGCTTGACCGGCACGTAGAGGCCTTGGTCGACACCAGAGCGGCTGTCTATGTGCTGGACAAATCATTTATTGTTAACGAGCCCCACCGGCCTCTTCCAGCCGCCAAAACGCGGCTCTTAGCTTTTAACGGCGCCCCGGTGGAGCAAGTCGGACGTGTCATCGTCAATCTGACAGCGCTCGGAAAGACCCTCTCCACCGAGTTTGTTGTAGCAGACAGCCCTATTCGGCCAGTAGTCCTCGGGTGCGAGTGGTGCCAGCAAGCCGGAGTCGTCCTTAATTTTACCACAACAGAACCACGGGCGAGCCGAACTCTGCGTGGGCCGGGTTGGCTTAGCCGGATTTCTAGTCTTGGTGTCGCCCTGTGGCAGTCCCTGGTGTCGGCGACCAAGCGTGCCTCAGAATCTGTGCGTTACCTCGCAACAAGTGGCCACGTCGAGTCAAGCCGATCGACGTCACTACCGTGACTGTAGCGTCCGCCGTGACTCTGCCACCGGGTGCGGCAATGTGGGTGTATGCCAAGCTTGACAGTCCGATCACAGCGGACGTGCTGTTCGAACCCATCCAGTGTTCAGCTCCAGCCCGTGAGATGACCTCCCCTCGAAGCTTTCTGCCTGTGCTCAAAGGAGAGGCCCACGTATTTATGCTTAACATCAGCTGCACACCTCTCGTGCTAACTCCTGGCACTCAATTGGGTACAGCTCCAATCCTGAACTCCGGATCACCGGTTGCGTCTCTGCAACTTGAAGCACCGCCTCAGCACCCTCCAGAGCCGGCGGTCCTACCATGGAAAACATTTAACTTTGGCCTTACCCTCACCGACGCGGAGCTTGCCTCTTGCTGCTCGAACATCGCAGTTGCTTGGCTCTAAGCGCCGCTGAACTCGGGTGCACTTCCTAGGCCCAACATCGGATCAACACCGAAAACCGCGGGCCCATTCATCACCAACCTCGCCGTGTAGCGCCAGCCAAACGGAATCATCCAGCAGCACGTATGCTGTTGTATCCTTATTTCTTGTTTCAGGTCTCATCTGAATCAGACACCACATATTGGCGACGAGGATCAGTATCGAAGCCATGTCACTCGGGTGTTTCCCAGCAGCGCCCCCTTTCTTGCCTGCACCCGGTGACCCGGCTGTGACTTGGCAGCAGTGGAAACGCGTATTCCTGAATTTCCTGGAGGCCATTGGCGGCGATGAACTGAAGCCGAAGCGTTGCAAGGCAATTCTGCTAAACTCGCTCGGGGTTGAAGGCCAGCGAATATTCTACAGCATCCTTGCACAAGGAGCAGACGCGACTGCGGACGCCAAGGCCGAGGAAAAGGTGGACCAGTTCAAGGACGCGCTTGCTGCTCTGGATACGCATTTCACGAGTGCTACGAATGATTTGGTGGAGCGGCGCCGGTTTCGCCAAAGACGACAACTGCCTGGTGAGACATTTCAAGCATTTACAAACAGTCTTCGGGACCTTGCGTCTACTTGCAATTTTGGCAGTGCTACCGATAGCATGATTCGAGACCAATTACTGGAAGGCACTTCGTCACGAACAACCCGTGAACGCATGCTTTATGAAGGGTCTTCGCTTACATTGCAGCGTGCTGTTGACATCGGGAAGCAAATTGAGCAAACACAACAAGAGCTCGGGGAATTCGCGCATAGCACTGTGAACAAGATTCAAGATGTGCGAAAAAAGTCAGACTCTGAGCAAGGAAGTTGCTACAGGTGCGGCTCGTCATCGCATATGGCTAACTCGACTGCATGTCCGGCGAGGAACAAGCGTTGCCACTCTTGTGGAAAAATTGGTCCCTTTTCAAGCATGTGCAGATCGAAGAAAATGAAATATGCCGTTCGAAAGCCCGAGAAGGCCAACGCCGTCACGGTACTTCAAATCGGTGACCGTAATGCGTCAGCGAAAGATATTCGAGCCAACACTTCCATCGGGAAGATAAGATTGTCGTTGATTGTCGACACAGGCGCTACAGTTTCTTTGCTCAGTGAAGAGCACTACCACAAATATCTAGCCGACACGCACTCATTACGACCGCCGACTGCCAATTTGTGTAACTATTCCGGAGAACAAATCAAGTTAAGCGGTTGCTTTCTTGCTGACGTATTTTACAAGGGAAACAGAGCCAGTGTGCTTTTTCATGTCACAACCAAGGGCACTTCGCTGCTGGGGCTTGAATTGCTGCCAGGTGACATGCCCTGATTCATTGCCTTCAGAATTTACGCACCAGTTTGCGCACTTGTTCACGGAACAGTTAGGGCACGTGAAAGGCTTTGCTCACCATGTTAAATGCCGTTCATCTG
Organism: Amblyomma maculatum; assembly: GCF_055883805.1. Taxonomy (NCBI): domain Eukaryota; kingdom Metazoa; phylum Arthropoda; class Arachnida; order Ixodida; family Ixodidae; genus Amblyomma; species Amblyomma maculatum. The sequence continues at coordinate 222,653,565 of NC_139345.1, forward strand.
TGAAACCAGTCGTTGCGAAACTCAGACGCCTGCCGCTCACGCTACGGCAACAAGTATCGGTAGAGATACAACGCCTGCTGGCCGAAGATATAATTGAACCTGTCGACGCAACGAAGTGGATTTCACCGATCGTCGTTGTGAGGAAGAAGGACGGTTCAATTAGGTTGTGTGTGGACCTACATGAAGTGAACAAGGCAGTAATTGCCGATGCTTTTCCTCTTCCACATACAGAGGAATTACTTCATGAACTAGCTGGAGGAACGTGCTTCTCTAAGCTCGACTTAGCATCGGCATACCACCAGCTAGAACTGGCTCCGAAAAGTCGGGGACTAACCACCTTTATCACACACGAAGGATTGTTTCGTTTTAAGAGAGTGTGTTTTGGCCTTGCATCTGCCCCTTCAGCCTTTCAGAGAATGATGCAGCATGTTTTGAAAGATTGTAAAGGCGTACTTTGTTGCACTGATGATGTGATTGTGTGGGGCAAGACACGTGAGGAGCACCACAAGAATCTACACCAGGTGTTAAAACGCATTGGTGATTCAGGTTTGAAGCTCAACCAGAAATGCACATTTGCTGTTTCAGAACTATCCTTTTTAGGGCATACGGTGAGCTCAAAAGGGCTCACACCATTGCAGTCTAAGGTTGACGCTATTGTCAAAGTGCCTGCTCCTCACGATGTTGCCACTTTGAGGTCATTTTTGGGTCTCGCTGGTTACTATGCTCGGTTTGTGCCGCGATTTGCTGATCTCGTCGAGCCGCTTAGAAGGCTCCTGCGGTCTGGTCAACAGTTCACGTGGGATGATGAGGCTGAGCGTAGCTTCCAGCTTGTTAAGACAGCTTTGTCTTCAAGCCCAGTCATACAAATGTTTAACCCAGACCTTGATGTAATTGTTACGACAGATGCTTCTGATAAGGGTCTGGGAGCCGTTCTTCAGCAACGCGATGGTGACAGCATACGCACGGTGGCCTTCGCATCACGTGCCCTGACTCCTGCTGAGCGGAAGTACTCCGCTGGGGAACGTGAGGCCCTTGCTTGTCTCTTCGCGTGCGAGTGCTGGCACGTCTACTTGTGTGGTAGAAAATTTTTGTTATGTACAGACCACCAGGCACCGGTGACGTTACTTTCAGCTGCCGGTACAGGACGCCGACCTTTGCGTATATCCAGATGGTCAGCTCGACTTTTGTATTATAACTTCGACATAGAGTACCAAAAGGGATCGCAAAATGTCGTGGCCGATGCGCTTTCACGCCTACCTCATGACTGTGATTCGCAACAGACAATGCAGGAAGAAATTGTGGCCGTTGTATCAGAGTGCCTAACAAAGGAACGGCTGCAGGCTGCCACTGCTGCAGACAGCACACTGCAACAGGTTGTTGTGCACGTGGTACATAGTTGGGCGCCTAGAAAAGCTTTGCCAGCAGAAGTAATGCCGTACTTTAACGTGCGGGAAGAGCTTTCTGTCGTCGATGGCCTTTTGATGCGCGGCGAGCAGGTAGTTGTTCCGAGTGAATTAACCTCGCTCCTTGTTGGTTTTGCGCACGAAGGTCACCCAGGAATTGTGAGAACGAAGCAGAGACTATGTGATCTTTACTTGTGGCCGCGTTTGAATAAACAGGTAGAAGAAGCAATCCATTTTTGCCATATCTGCCAGGCCGCGGACAAGTCCGCTAAACCGTCGTTTGCACCGTTGCAGCCAGTGACGTTTACAGCGCTACCATGGCAGAAGTTAGCAATGGATATAGTGGGACAGATTGGCTGGGCCCCTTCAAACTGTAGGTACATGATATCGCTGATCGATTATCATTCCAAGTGGCCTGAGGTTGCCTTTTCATCTACAGTGACGTCACACAGTGTGGTTGATTTTTTGCAGACTGTGTTCAGCAGAGAAGGCTATCCGGAAGAAATTGTCACAGGTAATGGGCCTGTTAAGTTCGCAAATGTTTGAAACATTCTTGAGAGAGAGGGGTATTGCGCATCGTTGTTTTTCTCTGTACTATCCACAGGGAAACGGCGCGATTGAACGGTTTAATCGCGTGCTGAAAGATTTCATGCAGGTTGCCCGATTGGAGCAACGGCCCCTCCAGGCTGCTGTGGTTGACTATCTCGGCATATATAGGTCGACGCCGCATGCGACAACGGGTGTGTCACCAGCTAAGTTGCTCCACGGGCGCCAGCCAAGGACAAGACTCAATACAGTGGGTTTGCCGACAAGAGAGGGTGGCCATGCCGGTTCGAATAAAAATGTTCCTGCTAGGGTTAGGACAAAGCAGATGTATGCAAAACAGTATACGGACAGGAGGCGAGGTGCGAAAAGACCAGCCTTTAGAGTAGGGGTCTTCGTTCGTGTATGCAAGACAGCAGACGGTGGGAAAGAGTCTGTAAACTACACGGAACCTTTCAAGTTTGCCGGCAGAAAAGGCAAAAATAGCTTTTTGATGAGCGACGGTCGTTGCTGGAACGCGTCTAAACTAGTTCGGGTTCCCTGCAATCAATCGCAGACAATAGAACAATGGGCACGGGAATTGCCTCATCACTGCTCGAGTACCGCTGGGCCTGAAAGCCGCGCAGACGCTGAACAGGGTGAATTGTTGCGATTGCCGGAAACAAGGGCTGAAGTTAATGAAGAAGTGGTTGCTCCTTTAGAGGATTCGGTGGAGCAACCTTTGCGTCGCAGCACTAGGGTACGCCGACCTGTAGAAAGATTTGGGTTTTCTTTACCTGAACAATAAGTGTTTAGTTCGTGTTATTTTGGTTGTTGCAAATTACTATGTTGTATTTTTCTAGCGGGAGGCGATGTTGTATCCTTATTTCTTGTTCCAGTTTCGTTTCTTTCAGTGTAAATATCGTCCTCGTCATTCAATATGATTCCCTATATAAGTGGCTTCACTGTGACGAATAAAGGAGGGTTTTTGCATACTGCGCTTGCGTGGTCCCGTGTCATGCATCTGGTCTCAATCAGACACCACATATGCGACATGCTTGACCAGGGAATCATTGCCCCGTCTTATAGCCCTTGGTCCTCCCCTGTAGTCCTTGTGCGCAAGAAGGATGGAACACTCCGCTTCTGTGTTGATTATCGCAAGTTAAATGCTATTATCACCTCGACGTGTAGCCTCTTCCCCGCCTCGACGATGCACTTGATCGCCTGAAGAGGGCCCATTATTTTTCCACCCTAGATCTGCTCTCGGGCTACTGGCAGGTGCCTGTTCACCCCGATGATGCGAAAAAGATGGCTTTCGTGACTCCCGACAACCTTTACCAGTTCAACTGTATGCCCTTCGGTCTCTCGAATGCTCCGGCTACCTTTAAGCACCTCATGGACCACGTCTTAGGCAATTAAAGTGGACTATGGCGTTGGTCTACCTGGACGACTTAATTGTCTACACGGCTACATTTGAAGAACACCAAACGCGACTCAAACTCGTCCTCGAAGCCCTTACCTCTGCTGGGCTTCGCTTAAGACCAAAGAAATGTTTCTTCGGTTTTGCAAAGGTGACGTACTTGGGTCACGTTGTGAGCCGACATGGCATCCGTCCCGACCCTGAAGAACTAAAAGCGCTTACGATTTACGAAGCTCCCACCATTGCCAAGGAGCTCAAAAGTTTCCTTGGATTTGCTTCGTATTTCCGTCGTTTCATTCCGGACTTTGCCAAGCGAAGCGCTCCGTTGACCGCCCTGCTGAAGAAGAATGCAGCGTGGAGTTGGACGCCGGTCCAACAGCTCGCGTTCCTTGACGTCAAGCACGCCCTCCTCAAGCCTCCCACGTTGGCCCACTACGACGAATCGGCCCCCATTATCCTCCACACGAATGCCAGCCAAGATGGGCTTGGCGCTGTCCTTCTGCAGGAAGACGAGTCTGGTGACCACAAAGTTCTAGCTTATGCCAGTCGCCAGCTTTCCGACGTAGAGCGCCGCCGCCACTCTTCGGAACTCGAGTGCCTCACCGTTGTCTGGGCCGTCGAGACGTTCCGTCCCTACCTGTACGGCCGTCATTTTACCATAGTCACGGACAATAGTGCTCTCACTTGGCTGCAGTCTGCCAAACACTTAAATGCCAAGATTGCACGCTGGTCACTGCAACTTCAAGAGTACGATTTCACCATAGTGCATCAGCGCGGTTCTGCCCATCAAGATGCCAATTTCCTTTCTCGCCACCCTTGTCCCGTGACGGCTTTGACGGATTTCACGACTGCACGAACGCAAGATCCCGACATTCCCGACATTGCGGCCATAGTCCAATCCCTTGGCACCGCCGCCGGCGCAGGTCTCCGTAAACTGCGCCGGGTCTATCAAATTAAAGATCTCTTGTGTCATGTGAGGCGGCTCTGTGGTCGACCACCCGTGTGGTTGCCAGTGGTGCCAGCAACACTGCGGTCGCAAGTCTTGCGCGGCCTACACGACGCTCCCATAGCTGGTCACCTTAGTCGCGGCAAGACCTACGCACGAGTGTCGGAGCACTTTTGGTGGCCTAATATGTCCAGAGATGTCAAGGAACACGTTGCGTCCTGACGTGCCAATACCGGAAACCGTCCACACGAATAACCAAGCCACCCCCGCAGGCTTTTTCGCCGCCGAGTTCACCTTTCGAACTGGTTGGACTGGACCATTTGGGCCCATTCCCGAAGACGTCCGCCGGACACAGGTATATTCTGGTTGCGATAGACTTCTTTTCCAAGTGGGTCGAAGCACTGCCCGTTCCAGACACCTCTTCCGCTCATGCCGTTTTGTTTGTGGAACAGCATCTCGTTCTTCGGCATGGTGTGCCCTGACGCCTCATCACGGACCGTGGGAGCTGCTTTATGTCCCATGAATTTGAACGAGCCCTCCACTCCTTCGGCACTGCGCATTCCACTACATCCGTCAATCATTCCAAGTGCAATGGCCTCATGGAGCGTGTTAACTGCACCCTCACGGATATACTCGCCTCATACGTGGCTCCGCCCCACAGAAACTGAGATCGTTTTGTTTCTGCAGCAGCTTTTGCACTCAACACTGCGAGGCAAGAAACAACGCATGTCACGCCGTTCTCAGTCGTCTATGGCAGAACACCCTCCATCCCTCTCAACGCGCAGCTGGGCCTTCCCCATGAGACTGCGTCACCAACTGACTCCGCCCAACGACTTCGTTACGCCCGCCTTGACGCTCAGCGCAACCTTCTCACGGTTCATGCGCGTATCACCACCACTTCCCTCCTTCCGGTCCGGTGACATGGTCCTCGTTCGCTGCACCATCCGCGCGACTGGCCGTGCCACGAAGCTCATGCCCCGATACCGCGGCCCTTACCATGGCGTTGAACGGCTCGGCCCCGTGATATACCGCCTCGAAGACCTCCCCGAGCATCGACCATGCGGTGTGCACCACATTTTCCCGGAGCATGTGTCAAACATGAAGCGATATGTGATATGGCGCCAGCATTGACTCCGACTTAGATACCAGGTCATCACCACTACTGTCGTCGCCTGCTGCCTCATTGCCCTCCCCACGAAATGCCGCCCCATAAGTGGAGCGCCTGCAGCTGCTCACCGCCACTTTCTCCCCCCCCCCCCCCCCCGTAGAAAGATGTTACGACGCGTGCCGAGGAGCGCTGCGCCAGAAAAAGAAGAAGCGCGGGAAGAGCGCGAGACGAGCGCGCGGCACCAGCGTGAGGGTTAGAGAACAAAAAAAGAGCGCCGGGGCAAGTGGTGTTTGCCTGGTGTCCTCCGTTCTTCTGTGTCTATCTCTAGGCGGGCACAGCGTCCCACAACAATATACCGTCGAGCCCACTTATAACGATACCAGTTATTACAATATATCGGCTATAACAATGAACAGCCATGTCACCGTCAAATTTACTATGTATCCAATAGTAAAAAAATCCATTTACTACAATGATGGGTTGCCGCACTAACGGTTATAACGATTAAAACCGGCTACTGTGACCCAGCTTCAAAATAAAATACGCGTGATTCCGACGAAAACGTGAGCGTCCGCAATCGCGCAAAGCGAGCGCATTTCACTCCGCATGTCACCCTTCCAACCCTCGAGACGAGTGGACTGCGCCCACGATACGAAGAGGGGAGAGCACTCCGTTTCTCTACCCTTGCCCCCCTCCCCCTCCTCACCTCCGCGCTCCGTCACATGGTCGCGTCCCCGCCGCCGTCCCGCCCGACTTCAATGACCGCATCGAACGCCAAAAGAGGAAGGTTGCATTGGTATTGGATAATTGCAGTGTGCATCATTCCATGCCAGAGCTTTCCAGCGTGGAAATCTTCTTCCTTCCGCCGAACACCACTTCAGGTTTGCAGCCTATGGATGGCATTATCGCTAATTTTAAGGCCCTGTACCGCCGCCGCGTCCTGAACAGGTTAGTGCTTGCCATGGACATGGCTGCGCGGAGAAGTGATGAGCAGCCTGATTTTAAGATTAGCCTACTGATGGCAGTTCAGTTCATCTTCGGTGCATGGTCAGAACTCAATGCTTCGACGGTGCAGAATTGTTTCAGGGAAGCAGGCTTCGTTCGGGATAGCACGACTGCCGCGGCTGATGCTTGCGTAGCTCCAACCAATGAAGGGATGCCAGAACTGTGGTCTGCGCTCAGCAATGATGCATCGGGACTGGATGAGTTTCTGCATGCAGATGATGATGTAGAAACGTCCGAAATCCTCACTGACGAGGCAATCGTGGAAAATGTGCGAGCGGCGGGCAACGACAGCGATGACGACGACGACACTGCAGATCAGCCTCTCCAAGTAGTGTCCTCACAGGAGGCCCTGCATATGATTTATTCCCTCTGGGACTTCGTTTTTTCAAGGGGCCTTCCACTTGAGCACGTCGAACAATTAGATGCTCTCGAGACCAATGTTAATAAGCTTTCTATGAAGCAAGCGAAGCTCACGGACTATGGTTTTTTTGTTAAGTAGTGGACAACTTTTTTTCTGCTTGAATAAAATTTTTGAACCTTATGTTGACTGCATTTTTTGGCAAACCCGGTTATAACAATTATTGGTTATAACAATAACATTTTCTTGGCACTTGAGTATTGTTATAAGTGAGCTCGACTGTATATACAGCCTGGTTACGTACAAAATTGCTTTCCTAATTTACCAAATCATTAGCAACATCTTAAATTTGTCAACTGTATTTATTTATCCCTCAACCTGCCGGGGTGGCACAGTGGTTACGGCACTCGACTACTGTTCCCAAGGGCGCGGAATCAAATCCCAGCCTCGGCGGCCGCTTTTCGATGGAGGCGAAAAGCAAGGCGCCTGTGTGCTGTGCGATGTCAATGCACGTTAAAGAACCCCAAGTGGTCAAAATTTCCGGATTCCTCCACTACGGTGTTTCTCATAGCCCGAGCTCAGGAAGAGCTCGTCATTGACATAAATAAGCTACACACAGAGGCCTATGACATGAGTCACAGCATTGTGCTACAGTGGTTACCGGCTCACTGCGACATCGCGGGCAACGACTTCGCCGACGCCGCTGCAAAAGAACTAAAAGATTCCACAAGGACAATTTCAGTACCATTCTCACGAAGAGATGCAGCAAGACTTGTAGCAACTGAATCATGGCGATTGCAACGCTCTCTGTGGTGTGACCCGAACCATCAATATCGACCTCTACACCGAATAGACCCCACTTGCGTCTTTCGAATTCCTCCCAATTTGAACAGGTGGCATCGAAACTGTCTACACCGAATCCGCTTGAATGTGTCATACACAAACTACTTCCTACATAAAATAGGCATAGCGAGCAGGCCTCTGTGCTCTACATGTGATGTGTGTGAAAATTTTGAACATTTGGTAACCTCCTGTCAACGGTTTACTGCACATCGCAGGACACTGCGCAATAATTTAAGCTTACCTAAAGACACAACCTTGCGCCTTGAACATGTCCTGGGTCCTTGGTGCGACGGATCGTCTGCTGCGCGAGCTACCAAGGCTTTACTAACTTTTCTGAAGGACACAGGGTTGATTAATACCCTTTAAAACTCATCTGTGTGTGATTATGTGTGTGTGAAAGTTAACTTTTCTTAAGGACACAGGGTTGATCAATACCCTTTAAAACTCATCTGTGTGTGATTATGTGCGTGTGAAAGTGTGTGACACCGATTCTTTTTTTTTTTTCTCATTTATTTCCCCTCCCCCCACACACTCTGTCACCCTCAACCCTCATCAGGAGTAGCATGCTAGGCTTACCACCAGGCAGACATCTCCTGTTGTCATTAAAATACCTCTCTCTCTCTCTCTCATAGCCCGAGTTGCTTTGGGACGTTAAACCCCACAAACCAACCAAACTAACCATTTGTCCCTCACCGCGCACCAACAGGTCTACTGTATGCCATCAGCTCCTCCTCCCAATTATACACAGCAATTATGGACAACAGAATTTAGGGGAACTCACCTATGCAAAGGTCTCGATTATAATTTTCAATTTTTACCTATGCTTCGTGCTTTTCAAAAACAAGTAAAACTTTTTCTACTTAGCTCGCCCTAGTTTGTAATTTGTTGTGTTTGCAAATGTTGGTTTTAGTGTTTGAACAGTTGTGTCTACCTGATTCCAATCATGAGGGCTGGCAGAAAGCTCATAAAAGCGATGGTTGGCATATTCTCGGATTGCCTTTGCAGCCTGCAGTTGAGGTTTTAGCTCTGACCAGTTACCATGCCTGAATGAGGCCCGGGAGCTTACTCGAATCAACGTGCCTGAGACCGCACTGACAGTATGAATTATGTCCCAAGTAACGGAAGCCTCTATGGTGCAAGTCTTTGAGGAAGCAGCCACCACATTTGGTCTTCTCTCCGCATTTTGAACGCATGCAGATATGCCATCTTATGGCTGAGGCATGGCTGTGCGCGGTTTGACTTATTCCCGGATAATGGGCTTTCTTATACGTAGGCCAGCCAGTTTTTATTGGTCATTAAGGTTTGAACTACCAAGCTGTGATCTATAGTAACTTGAAAATTAGTGCAATGAAGATTTGTGTTGGTGTATACTAGCCAAATGGAGAGAAAAAAGATCCACGCATATGAGCCAACAGAGCGTGTACAGTATAAGCAGGCACCATCTTTGCGTAGGCAGATAGATCCCTTTCAGTTCTGCACCTGCAGGCAGTGTTTCCTTTGTGCCAGAAAAGTGCACTTTTCGTTGTGCCTGTGTTGCAGTACTGGTCGCGCTTCGTGTCGTGATTATCTGCGCATTTTTAGTTTACAGACCATGACAGCATAAACTATTTCCACTAAGGAAAAAAGGGGCATCTCCGATAACTATTCGCTTTGGGCAGAACAGTTACTTTCGTGCATGTTCATTTCACCATTTGGTTTTAATGGCTGCAGACATACGTGCACACAAGGACTATCATTGCCACAGCACATAAAATTTTATATTTTGGCTCAAGGAGTGTTGCCTTGGTAGCAGATATATGCTTAATATGCTCATTCCTGCTTCCTCATTATCGTTTTAGCAACAAGAGACATGCCATCGTGAAGAAATAATGTGAGACTTCTGACCGTCAATGTCATGCAAAAGACTGTTGGCCTTACAAAGGACGCACATTTGCCACGTTAGTTCAATTGTTTTTGCTGCACACTAAAATGGCACTATCGATTCATAGTGTCCCCCCGTTTAGACACCCTTTTTCTCCCATAGTCAGTGCAACGTAGTTTGCAAAGCCTCCCCATCTTCTAGCCAAGTCAGAGGCCAACAACAGTAGTCCGTGCGTGGGCAGATATGTATTCCTTTATTCCTGCACTAAATAAACAATCCATGGTAAAGTGCTTACATCAGCTGATTTGCATGGTCTGCACCCTCCGTGTCTTTAACTCTTTTTTTCAGACTTCTGCCACTTGTGATTTAACAAGGAGAGAAGATTACGAAACATGCACAACATTATTCCTGGGGGCGCCTGCTAGATTTCAACATCGTTGATTATACGATATCCCCTTCCTGAAAGTGTTGCACATCCTGCGTGTTGTTCTCCATGCTGTCTGTGCGGGGTATCGTTGTCACCCAGCTACAAAGAGAAACGGATCTCTTTTCTCTGTTATGCCAGTACCTGCTGGTAGTTAATACGCATGGACATGTCCAGTCCTAGCGCAATTTAAAAAAATAATAAATGACAGACACTACCTAAGCAATTATTTTCATAATTTTGTGCTCGTGATTAATGTCCGACAGCCCTTGCTACTTGTAGGTCGTCGATTATCATTGATCACACCAGCACCGCTCTGACATGTGCACTGCAGCTGAGCATGCAGAGAAAAACAGGATATTTGCATAACAATTAAATGTGCACAGCTACTGCAGTGTTGCCATACACAGAGGTGCAAAGCTGCTTTCGGGGGGGGGGGGGGGGGGGTCGAAAACTGAGGCGTGCACCATCAGCAGGCAGTTTAGCCAATGCCACAAAGCCCATGCTTAAGAATCAAGCAGCCCAACTCACACATCGGTGAAGGAGTGTGGCTTGAGCATTCCCTCGGGCTCAGCAACGGCATATCGTCTGGGCGCATTGGATAGCACTGCACACAAATACACCATCCATGTCTCCTTTTCTCCAAAGGGCCTTCACACTAAATGAGCACCAAGTGGCATTCCAGAATGGCATGCAAGCAAGGTAAAGACATGTGATCATGATTGGGGGAAATGGAGTAGAAGAGGAGAAATATAATTTGTTCGCTTTCAATACTGCGTTAGGAGGAACCTTCCTCAAGTGAAACCATCTCACGAGTCGCTCCTAAACCCTCAGAAAAACCTCGGGCAACCCAGTAACAGTGAACAATGAAGAGGGACTCACACTGGAAGTAGACAGGAAAGTCGTTGATGTTATACAGTGTCAGCACCTGCTTGTGGCTGTCCTGGTGGTCTACAAAGAAGTCAATCTGAGACGGGCACACCACCACAGGCATGCGGCCCCCCACTGGGGCGTGCCGGCCAAGCTCGGTGGCCATCAGGGGATGCCCCCCTTCTCCAGATCACCTGCATGTACGTACAATCTTTCTTGCTGTTTGTGGGGCTCAAGCTAGCCACCATGCTCAGGTTTTTTCACAATCTGTCAGCCATTTCCTTTACTCCTGCACTTGGAGCCTTATCTTTTTAGCCACCAATCTTTCAATCACTTCATTCACCTGAACCCAAATCATAGGAAGAGCAGATGGATACTTTAGAGTAAAAGAGTACAGGGTCTTGAATATTTGAGGCCCGGGTTTAAAAAATTGAAATCTACTGCACTAGTCGAGCTGATATATCGTTCACAAAGTACCAAAATATGATCTACGTTGTTTGATAAGTGATTCAACATCAGTACTTGCACAGATTTTTCGGAATCGACGAAAAACTGCTCTCGGCGGCGTGCACAATTTCGAAAAGCTGTTTTGACATGGTCTGTCGAGCCAGACCATGTCAGGCCATCTGTCGAGCAGCGAGGCAAGCAATATATCCGCTCGACTAGTGCAGTAGATTTCGCATAGAAATTTTTTAAAACCTGGGCCTCAAATATTCAAGACCCTGTATAATTTTTCCTCAAGGTACATGTGATAAATTTTTTTTGTAGGAGCATGCTTCAAAGCAACTGCCTCTTGAGTTATCCAAAAAAATTCCTTTTTGAATTGCTTCTCCACTTTAGTTCTGCTCTGTTTCTTTCCCACAATCCTTACTTTCTGCATTTTTCACCTGTTGTTTAACACCTTACTTCTCCATGCTTGCTGGTTAATTTCTTCGTTCTTTTCCACCTTGCCCATCTGTTATTGCTCAGGTGTTCCTTACATAATATTGTTACGCCATGTAATGGCTCGCTGAGGAGTTCGAGCAAACAGAGGGGAGAGGCAGGTGTTCATCCGGGCTCTGAACCGTCTGAACCTTTCATACGCTCAGGTCTAACCTGTATTAAACTATTTCATTCACTATATTTGGCACTAGGTAAAAACGACCTGGATTCACCAGTGCACTGTCGCAGCTGCCGTGCAGCAAGTTTGTCACCTTTATCGTCTCAAGAGTCCCTTGCAATGGCTACCACCCCAGTGATGCTGAAGAAGGAATGACCTCGTCCCACCAGTGAGAGCCGCATAAATTTCACAGCAAACCTGAAGATGAGGTCGAAGAATGGCTCCAACATTACGAAAGGTGCAAAGTACAACCACTACTGCCCACCTGTACAATGTTGTTTTCTTCCTTGCTAGCATTGCTCCGACTTGGTCGAACAACCAGTAGGAAAGCCTCATGATCTGGAGCCAGTCTGTTGAAGAAATCACTAAGTCCTTTACAGATACGAAGAAGGAGCATCAACTTTTGCAGAGAGCCCAGTGAGACAGGCATGTGATGTACTGAGGAAGTGCTGTAGCTGTTACGCTGTGAACTGGCAGAGGCAGGGTAGGACACAAAGGGATTGAAGAGGACCTGTATAACTTCCTTATTTCGCGAGACTCTCTTGCTACGGTTGCAGATGTCATAAAGCACGCATTTGAGGCACTTGAAGCACGCTGGATAGCACCCAAATTCGGACACCTTTCCAATGTAACAGCTGTCACCAGCATCAACATCCCGTAGCCTGAAGACATCGCTTCCATCGTCAGGGGGATTGTACGCAAGAAGTTGGCTACTGAGCGGCAACGTACACATTTTGATCTACCTGACCAACAACCACCGAGGTCTGTGCCATCATGAGAGCAACGTACGCCATGGAATGCAAATAACAATGAGCCATCTTACAACTACGGTACTGAGCAGATCCAGCAATCGACCCTTTCTTCTAGTAGCATCCATCCCACCTGGATAAAGTTCCTCATGATGCGCCTCGTCATGCGTCCTTCGCCTCTCCTCGATCTTCAACGGATCCTGCTGTGAGCTAGCATGGCTGCCAGCCACCGATAAGTTATGGCTGTAGGTGACACACCTCCAGCTTCTGCCGCCAACTTTCTCGACCCCCTGTATAACGATCCCCATGCTTCAGGAATGACACCCAGTGGGAACTTCTATCGGCCTCCTTCCCCTTGACACGGTGCACCGTGTCCAATTGCAGCATCACTCCACTGCTACAGCCCCATGTCGCTGCTTTGTTTTTCTACCGCTAGGAAACTAGGTGGTGCAACCAATGGGTTGCCAGGCAGTAAATTTCGCCAATGCCAATACTGGCGCCACTGTTAAGAACCGCCTTCAACAGAAAGTAATGTTCCTAAGGGACAGAAAGGTATGTTTTGTGGAGTTGGGGGTGAAACTTTAGTCCCATTTGGCATGTGCTCAGCTTCAATTGCGCTTGGTGACGAGTGCTAAAGAACAGATTTGAGACGTGCCACACCTTTGGTGCGAGTATGGTGCAGTGCTAGACTTGAGTGCCGATGATATTTCTTTGAAGACTAACACTATCCCTGCACTAGTGGATAACATGTTGCAATATTGTGAAAGAGTTCTCTCCCTGATGTTAATACAGCGGGTGTGCGAATATCCGAAACTTTCTAATACTGAATCGAATATCCTCATATTCGATTCGTTAAAACAAATAAAATAGGTAGAAATTGAAAATTATTCGTAACTGTTCGAATATCTCTGCAAATTTTCGAACTGGCACGAAAGAATGTCTCGGTTACCTCCGACCATTTTCTTGAAGGAGCGTCAGCTCTGAGCACGCACAGCTTGCTCCCGCAATCAACCTACGCAAGAAGCAGACATCACCGTTTTAGAGAGGCTTCAGTGTGGCCGCGACATGTTCCATCCATATGAAAACATTCATAGATAGGACACATCTCCAATCACGGAGGCCACTTCTCATAGTTGTGTCATAGCTCACACGTCCCTAATCTGCCCAGAAGTGGCGTTACGTGTTTATTTCCTAAAAATTTTGATACACTTTCATCACCAATAGTTGAGGTTAAGTTTATTATGCGAGCAGCGCATGACATGAGAGTTGCATGAATGTTGCCCGCTCATACTCATACATCTCTCCACTATATATCTCCGGTCGCCAAGCGCAAGCTAGAGGGGAACACGCTAGCCAAGTGAGAAAGAACGAAAGTAATGAAAGTTAATGAAACGAAGAGGAGGATGATGAGATCATGTACTCGGCGATGACTCGTTCAAAGAGCCGATTGCAGGGAAGCGCCTTGGGTTATGCGGACACAAGTCGGATGGAAGTGTCGCTCAGCCATCGTAATCTCTGATATATTGCATCATGCAATCTAATTCACTAAATAAACTCGTTGAAACGTAATTGCTGTAGGAAAAAACGACCAGCAACTGACAATGCGCATAGAGATCAGTTTTGCGCCCCCCTGAGGAGATCAGCATTTAACTTTTTTCCGTCACATCTATTACTGCACGAGTTATAGCGCCCCACCGCAGCGCCACCGCTACCACTCTGCTGCTCCTGCCCGCATGCCATAAGTAAAACTATACGGGTCAGTTCCTGCTTGCTGCTTTCTGCGCGCCGATCGACGCCGCTGCTCCGACGCCTCTTGCTGCCTCGCCATGATTGAAGGTGAAGCAGCGACTGCGACATATGCCCAAAGAAACACAGTGGTGTTCGGGCTTTTTACGAATGTGTAGAGGCAGGCTCGCCCAAGTGCGTCTTGTGCAGAGCAGTTCTGAAAACCTCAGCTAGCACAAAGACGCCTTTGATCAACCACCTCAGACGACATTCAGGAGCCCGCAAAGAGTATGAGAGCGGAGCATTTGCTGCTCAGCAACATTCTACATCAAAGACAAAACAGGCAAAGGCTAGTTCGTTTTTCAAGCCACAGCTGAGCCCTCAGAGCCCCGGCACTAAGGCACTTAAAAAGAAAATTGCTTCTTTCATTGTAAGTGGCCTTGTCGAAGAGCCAGGGTTTCAAGGCCCGATACTGTACGGTGCCCGAATACAAGGTCCCCTGTCGCACAACGTTCTTGAGGACCGCCGTGCCTGAAATGTACAATGTTTTCAAACGCTCAGTCCATGAGAAGCTGCACAGCGTCATCAGCACTGATGTAGGCTCTGTCACAATCACAACCGACAGCTGGACGTCGCTAGCTGGGGAAAGTTACGCGTCTGTGACGTGCCACGTGTTGAGTGACGACTTCATGCCTCACAGTTTTGTTCTTGCGAGCCGCCACCTGTGTGCAAACCGTACTGCAGAGAACCTGCGTTGTTTACTCATGGACGTTTTGAAAGAGTGGGACATACCTGAGGAACTTCCTTGCTATACAGTGACTGACAATGCTCGGAATTTTGTAAGGGTAGATACTTGGGCTTGTTGGTGCATGATAGAAGGGAACAAAATGTAGCGCACCAAGACAAGGACAGAGAAAGAAGACACACACAGCGCTAACTTCCAACTAATGTTTATTCAAAGAAGAAAGCATGGTTTTATACCACCGCGTATCACATGCGCCAAAGAACATGCGCTAGCAAGTCATGTCACTCAGATACGCAATCTCCTTTGGCAACAACGCGACAGAAGGGTTACTAATACAATCATCTTTCAAAAGAATAATCCATTCAGCTTCAACTATTTCATGCGTTAACCGGTTTTTGTGCACTTTTAAAACCATACTTTTTTTGAGGAGAGGAATACAATTGCAAACACGGCAATGAGCCGACAAACCTTTACCACACCTGTTACTGACATCCCAGCCATGCTCACAAAGCCTATCATTGAGGCATCTGCCCGTTTGACCAATATATTGCTTGCCACAGGATAGGGGTATTTGATAGACTACATTTTGGATGCAATTAACAAATTTTTCTTTATGTTTCTTTGTGCAGTCTATCACCTTCTTGGCTTCTGACGAAGTTTTAGTGCATAGCTGACTCAACTTATTCGGAGCCGAAAAAGCCACTCTAACTCCCGATCGCTGCGCAACTTTTTCAGATTATGGGACAGCCTATGAATGTAAGGGATGACGGCAATTTTTTCTTTCTTACACGGGGCCTGTTGACTGACATCCGCTTTTTTCTGGCATACTTTCTTCAAAACGCCTTCGGCCACGGACACAAGAAGATGGGAAGGGTACCCGGCACATTCTAGACGCTTACACTGTTGTGAAAAACTGTCATGCATGAGGTGCGGGCAAGATTTCTTCAGAGAATTAACAAATGAAAGGCGAGCAATGGAACGTTTCACAAGTTTAGAGTGCGATGAATTGAAAGGTAGCAATGGTTTTTCGCCACGAGGTTTAAACATCCAGCACGTCCGATCATGATGAAGTATGAAGTTAATATCTAGGAATTGAATACCACCTGTTTCAGGTAATTCAAATGTTAATTCTAGAGTTTTGAAATGGTTACGAAACAGCGCGAGGACATTAAAAGCGTCATCCATGAAGGAACCGTCATTTCTGTTAAGTACAATGAGGTAGTCGTCAACGTATCTAAAAATCCTAATAACATTGGTATCAGTTACTGTATCAGCAAAAGACCTGTCCAGCCGGGCTAAAAATAAATCGCTTAGGATGGGGGCTATGCACGACCCAATGCAGATGCCTTGTTTCTGAAAGTATGGTTTTCCATCCAAAATTATGAAAGTCGAAGTCAGGTAAAATCGTAATAGTTCTAAAAATCCATTCACTGATATACCACAAGCATTTTGAAAGGCAATCGGCCCATACTGATCAATGCTATCTTCAATACAGGATAGGAGAGCGTCATGCGGAATGGAATAGTACAAGCCTTTTACATCGACAGAAAAAGCAAAAACGCCTTGATCTGCATGTTAATTAACAAAATCTAACACCTGCTCAGAGTTACGGACAAGGAAGGGATCTTGAACAGAAAGCAGTTTTAGTTTTTCTTGTAACCACAGGGCCACAGATTTTTGCCATGTGCCATTCTCAGATACAATAGCACGGAACGGTACATCAGTTTTATGGGTCTTTGCACTGAAGATAACCTGGAGGAACTCCTTTTTACAATCTGTAATCTTTTTGAGCACAGACCCAAGGTCCAATTTCTTGCATAGTTTCTTTGCTTCAGCTTTAAGTTTTGACATATTAAGTTTTGGATGACAGTTGAAAGCGGAGGACACAGCTTCACATGCTTTTTTATGAAAAAGAGCAGACGGCAGTACAGCAAACCCCCCTTCTTTGTCTGCGGGAAGAAGACACAACGAATGCTGCTCAAGATAGGACTTAACTCGATTTACAGGAAGTCTAGAAGGACTGCAACTTACATCGTTGTAAGATGTCTTCGGTGGGTTCATCCCATCGCAAGGTCATGGCATTAGAGTTTGCAAGATCCTGAAGGCTGAGTCGTTTCGGCTAGCTCGCCTCTACAGGGAATACCTTCACCTTCTTGTTTACCAAAGGTCAAGTCCATCCACAGCAGGGAAGAAGCTTCGAGAGTGCCAGCGGCTTGTCAGCCAGACTACGGAATTCATTTGGCAGCGACAACTGGACCACCTCAGAAGACAGCATAGGAACAAGGCTCCTAAACCTCAGTGCGTCATCCACGCACCTCAAGAATTGGCTCTACCTGAGCATGTGAAATCTGTTTTGTCGCTGGGACCTAAGTTCGCCCTGGATCCAAAACCGTCTTCAGTGGAGCGGCTCACGTTCGTACACCAGATTTCTAGGATCCTTCCCGAACAAGAGTCCGACCACTGTGTTTCCGCAGGTGTAGACATCTTACAACGATGTAAGTTGCAGCCTTCTAGACTTCCTGTAAATCGAGTTAAGTCCTATCTTGAGCAGCATTCGTTGTGTCTTCTTCCCGCAGACAAAGAAGGGGGGTTTGCTGTACTGCCGTCTGCTCTTTTTCATAAAAAAGCATGTGAAGCTGTGTCCTCCGCTTTCAACTGTCATCCAAAACTTAATATGTCAAAACTTAAAGCTGAAGCAAAGAAACTATGCAAGAAATTGGACCTTGGGTCTGTGCTCAAAAAGATTACAGATTGTAAAAAGGAGTTCCTCCAGGTTTTCTTCAGTGCAAAGACCCATAAAACTCATGTACCGTTTCGTGCTATTGTATCTGAGAATGGCACATGGCAAAAATCTGTGGCCCTGTGGTTACAAGAAAAACTAAAACTGCTTTCTGTTCAAGATCCCTTCCTTGTCCGTAACTCTGAGCAGGTGTTAGATTTTGTTAATTAACATGCAGATCAAGGCGTTTTTGCTTTTTCTGTCGATGTAAAAGGCTTGTACTATTCCATTCCGCATGACGCTCTCCTATCCTGTATTGAAGATAGCATTGATCAGTATGGGCCGATTGCCTTTCAAAATGCTTGTGGTGTATCAGTGAATGGATTTTTGGAACTATTACGATTTTACCTGACTTCGAAATTCATAATTTTGGATGGAAAACCATACCTTCAGAAACAAGGCATCTGCATTGGGTCGTGCATAGGCCCCATTCTAAGCGATTTATTTTTAGCCCGGCTGGACAGGTCTTTTGCTGATACAGTAACTGATACCAATGTTATTAGGATTTTTAGATACGTTGACGACTACCTCATTGTACTTAACAGAAATGACGGTTCCTTCATGGATGACGCTTTTAATGTCCTCGCGCTGTTTCGTAACCATTTCAAAACTCTAGAATTAACATTTGAATTACCTGAAACAGGTGGTATTCAATTCCTAGATATTAACTTCATACTTCATCATGATCGGACGTGCTGGATGTTTAAACCTCGTGGCGAAAAACCATTGCTACCTTTCAATTCATCGCACTCTAAACTTGTGAAACGTTCCATTGCTCGCCTTTCATTTGTTAATTCTCTGAAGAAATCTTGCCCGCACCTCATGCATGACAGTTTTTCACAACAGTGTAAGCGTCTAGAATGTGCCGGGTACCCTTCCCATCTTCTTGTGTCCGTGGCCGAAGGCGTTTTGAAGAAAGTATGCCAGAAAAAAGCGGATGTCAGTCAACAGGCCCCGTGTAAGAAAGAAAAAATTGCCGTCATCCCTTACATTCATAGGCTGTCCCATAATCTGAAAAAGTTGCGCAGCGATCGGGAGTTAGAGTGGCTTTTTCGGCTCCGAATAAGTTGAGTCAGCTATGCACTAAAACTTCGTCAGAAGCCAAGAAGGTGATAGACTGCACAAAGAAACATAAAGAAAAATTTGTTAATTGCATCCAAAATGTAGTCTATCAAATACCCCTATCCTGTGGCAAGCAATATATTGGTCAAACGGGCAGATGCCTCAATGATAGGCTTTGTGAGCATGGCTGGGATGTCAGTAACAGGTGTGGTAAAGGTTTGTCGGCTCATTGCCGTGTTTGCAATTGTATTCCTCTCCTCAAAAAAAGTATGGTTTTAAAAGTGCACAAAAACCGGTTAACGCGTGAAATAGTTGAAGCTGAATGGATTACTCTTTTGAAAGATGATTGTATTAGTAACCCTTCTGTCGCGTTGTTGCCAAAGGAGATTGCGTATCTGAGTGACATGACTTGCTAGCGCATGTTCTTTGGCGCATGTGATACGCGGTGGTATAAAACCATGCTTTCTTCCTTGAATAAACATTAGTTGGAAGTTAGCGCTGTGTGTGTCTTCTTTCTCTGTCCTTGTCTTGGTGCGCTACATTTTGTTCAATTCGAAATTTTGTGTCTGCGATTGGGCCAGCGCCCCGGTTGCACGTTGCTTGTTTCGCGCACACTCTGCAACTTTGTGTTCAGGACATGAAGAAAGAAAGCAAGGGATTCGCAAGCCTGTGTGGAAAAGCACTGGCTCTACAAACGAAGCAGCAGCGCGAGAACAAGACTGCAAGAAATGCGAAGGAGAATGAGCATAGAGGAGCTACTGGATGTGATACAAGATGTGCCGACAAGATGGAATAGTGAATATGCCATGCTAGCACGCTTGCAGAAGCTGAAGTCACCAGTGACAGCAGACTTGGCAGAAATAGATTCTGTTGACAGCCTGAGCACTCTTGTATGGTGTCAGTGCCAGTGCTGCAGCCGAGTGAAGCCACTACCGCTGCTTGTGCCGAGTCCCACCCAACAGTGCCTCTTGTGTTATTCCCCGTTTATTGCATTCTGGTACTGCTTTATAAAGAGGCCAGTGGAGCTAGAGATTTCAAGGAAGCTCCTGAGGTCTGTGAGAGCAACATTTCAAGGTATAAGCACACAGATACCCCATGCTGTTGCCACTCTACTTGACCCTCGTTTCGAGGATGTCTGCAGCGACTAGAGATTAATCTAGTCTTGTATCAAAATTTTCTGTGGGATCTCCCAGCAGTGTTGGCACCTTAATCTAGTCAAGCTTTTTTAAGATGTTTGATAGCTAGTCTGAGAAAGTCTGGTCTTAGTTGATGTGATGTTCGACTGATGCCATGATGACAGTACTCAATTTTTAGTTGTGCGTTCTAGTAGTGCCAGGCTGTACTTCTAGCCAAGCTGCATCTAGTAATTTTATTAACCCCTGCGAATTCTACTTGACTTTACTGAACGCTATTTTCTTTTGCTTATGGCTCTGTGCAATCTTTCTTTTAAAGATTTAGACTTGGTCTCACCTGTAGTCAAGGTTGGCGCAGCTGTGCATTGTTGTGAACTATATATCAAGCAGCACTGAATAAAATTGAATTTCAGACAATTTTTCATGTTTCGTAATCAACATACAAATGATATGAACATAACTTTCAGAGTATTTGATTCGTATTCGATTCGCTGCTTGCACTATTCGATTAGTATACGATTCAGTTTTTAGCTACATTATTCGCATTCGATTTGGTTTGAAAAAAGTACTATTCGCACACCCCTAATGAAAGCTCCACTGATTAAAGCTGGTCACAATTGATTCAGAGCCCAGATCAGTCTGTGCGTGCCTCTCCCCACTTCTTTCTCGAATTCCTCAGTTAGCCTCTACATGGCATAACAGTTTTTTACTCCAAGCTTCCCGTGTTTCGAAACTGGATTATTAGTTGGTAGGGTGAAAGTGGGTGTGTAGTGGGCCTTCTGGTTGGAGGTGGGTTTCGTGGTGCTGGGTGGAGGATCCTGCACGGTAGTGGAGGAGTGGGTGAAAGGCTTCCAGGTGGGTGGCAGCAGTGTTATACAATGTCAGGCAAACCAACTCGATCCAACCAAGGATAGTAATGTTAATGCATTGGAAAACAAAATGGTTCTTTGTACTGCTATAGATGCCCAAGACGTCAAACAAGCCACTTCTGTTAGCTTCACTTAACAGGAGAAGACGCTTCTAATAGATGCCTTTCCCCAGTGTTTCCTGTACTGTTGGTAAAAAAATAATACATCACGAGGTTGCATGAAACCCGTTTCTAAGGGAAGGCGCAGCCAATGGCACACAACCACCATTAGAAAAGCTGGTGTGGTATGTCCCAATGTCACATGGCAATCGGGCTTCAGGTGGGACTTCGGAATGCCACTCAGGCACGTTCATACCAAGTGGTTTAGCAAAGTGCATGTACAAAAATGATGGTCTGCAAGGGAAGCCTATTAATGGGAGACATCAAACTTCCTACTAGGGCTGCGGTTAGAACTTTTCTACAAAATAAAAAAATGCAGCTAAGAGACTAACAGGGAAAAGTAACACTACCCTATGTACAGTTGGTCAAAAATGCTTTGTTTCTTAGCCCAAGGCTCGTTGTTTATCTCCAGGGATGACCTAGCTTACCTATGTGTTCCACTATTGCTTCCAGGAGCCTCGTCACAAAGTTAAACTACTTGGACCGTATAGTTTTGGCAACTTCGCATGGCCTGAAGAGGCTAGCAAGAAAATTTGGTGTTGTGCCCTGCAAGTTGTGCAAAACAATATCTGCCCCGCAAAACGGACAAGGTTCAGTTTACGTGATGCTGCATTAATGAGCATCTACAAGGGCACAGGCATTCATCACAGCAGCAGGCATTTGCTAAAACATTGTCGCTCGTGTAAAGATTGCCACTTTTCGAGCAGACAAAGATAATCAGAGGCACAAAGGCCATGAAATCTTCGAAGCAATGCAGACGGAAAGACATTAAAGGCTTTGATCCTTCTGCATAAGAAAGATCTTAACTTGATAAAGTGCTCGGCGCAGCGTTGTCGACGGAGGATTTAGGCTCTGCTTCAATGTGCCATCTTTCCTCTGTGTTTCGTCTTATTTTGTTTTATGAGTCACTTATGCATTCTCCATTCCACCCTACTACATGCTTTCTGCTGGAAAAAAAAAAAAAAAAAAAAAAAAGAGACAAACCTTTCTGAAATGAGTGGCAGTGAATTCCCAGTTCTCCAAGCTGTGTACAAGAAGTAAAGGTGCAGTTTACCAAGAAAGCAATATTTTACATTATTTAACAATGAACACATCCCATTGCGCCTCATGCTGCTTTTGCGTGAACAAGCACTGTTGACTCTTGAAATATTTTTTAATTGCTCAAAGAAGCCACCATTTTAAACAAAATATGTATTGCAAATTTTGCTGATAATAAATTCTAACCTTGTGTTTGGCGCGTCACAGCCTTGGATGCTTTCGCGCCATGGAAACTCAATTATAGCCAACTAATGCCCTTCTTTCCTGTGTCCTTTGCACAATTTCCATGTTTAGTTCATGCTCTACCAACTAGCCCCTCGCAAGACATTAAATTTCGAGCACACTGCTATTCTGACATCACCCATCCACCACTGGTGCACCACTGGTGCATCTAAATGCAGTAATAAGGAGCCTTATGCCATAAAATTAGTGGGTATCTGCTGAAACCATGCCATGTGCTTTGCATACACTAAAAAAGTCACCAATGTCTTATGGGCCCTACAGCTACCCATATCATTTTTCATAGACACCACAGTAATGTCTGGTCCCTGTAATAAG
The DNA here is from genome assembly GCF_055883805.1 of Amblyomma maculatum. NCBI lineage: Eukaryota > Metazoa > Arthropoda > Arachnida > Ixodida > Ixodidae > Amblyomma > Amblyomma maculatum. The sequence goes on from NC_139345.1 coordinate 222,676,240, forward strand.
GAAGCCCAAGATATTACCGCAAATCCTTCCAGCCTTTGTTTGTCCTTTTTAGACAGCTGCTGACATCCCTAGCATGGGATCAATTTTGTATTGTTTGTTTATTTAAGCCTGTTGTCCCGAGATGATGCTTTATCATTTTCTTTGCGCGCACATTGTATCGAATCCAGGAGAAGTACTACTGGCTGCAAATGTCTGCCGACGCTGCCCATTACGTGAAAACGTGCAGCGAGTGGATCCGACCAGCTGGGCTGCTGAAAGGTAGAAAGTTGGGCGAGTTGGTAATTAGACATGACCGAAAAAATGCACTGCACTAAAAAAAGATGACGACAAAACACTTGAACTGGACAAGTGTTTTATCGTCATCTGTTTTAGCGCATTTTTTCGGTCATGGGCTGCTGAACCGCCTCCGACCATGCCCTTTCAACAAATAAGGATGGATCTCCTCTGCCCCTCCTATCCATCTTCATCAGATGGATCATTGTGGCCATCAACTACCTTACCCATTACGACGAAGCGAAAGCACTGCCCCAATGGAACCGCGGCAGAAGTCGCCAAATTTTTTGTCGAACAAATTCTCTTGCGACACGGTGCCCCAGAAGTGCTCACCACGAACAGGGGAACGGTATTTACGGCAGAGGTGACGCAAGCCATCCTGGAATACAGTCAGACAAGCCATCAACAAACAACTGCGTACCATCTCCAGACCAACGGACTCATGGAGAGCCTGAACAAAATGATCGCGAACATGATAGCCATGTACGTCGAAGCCGAACACAAGACCTGGGATGCCATCTTGCTGTACGTGATTTTCGCGTGTAACACGGCCATCCAGGAGACAACCAGAGTGACCCCGTTCAAGCTTGCATATGGCAGAGAGCCGACGATAACGCTCGACGCGATACTGCCACATGTGACAGAAGGCAACCTCGACGTCGCCGCCTACCTGCAGCGCGCAGATGAAGCCCGACGACTTGCCCAGCTGCGCATCATAGGCCAGCAATGCACCAATGCCCAACGATACAACTTGTGACGACGTGACGCAGAGTACAACACAGGAGATCAAGTTAGGATTTGGACGCCGAGACGCACTGAGTGAAAAGCTCTTGCGGCAGTACTATGGCCCCTACAAAGTCCTTTGGCGCATCGGACAACTTAACTATGAAGTCATCCCCGACGGCATGACCACATCCCAACGGCACCGGGCGTGTCCAGAAATTATCCATGTTGTGTGCCTAAAGCGCTATTACGCGCGCTGAAGCCCCCAGGTATTTTAATTTCTCGTATTTTGTTCACTTTTTTGTGTTCATTTTGTAAGAATCGAGGCAATGCCTTTTTGAGAGGGGAACAATGCCGCGAATCATTCGAGTGTTTGTCCTTTTTTGACAGCCACTGGCATGCCGCCTTATCACTGTGAATCTGGTGCGTGGACTAATTCTGTATTGTTTGTTTATTCATGACTGTTGTTCCGAGACAATGCTTTATCATTTCCTTTGTCGTGCAAGATGCGTCGTGCATTATCTTGAAGATTCTAGCCACTCTCATGCATTTATACAATGTTTCAGGTTATTCTAGTCACTGCTGAGGCTTTATCTAGACATTTCTTCGTCACCTATATATTGAGCGGTGACGGGAGCGCGACAGGCATTCTCAGTTCGACGGTCAGAAAGCATGTTTGTTGCTATCACAGCCGCCACGTCGTTGTGTTATTTTGCGGGCGCGAGTCAGCCCAATAAAGAGTTTCTTTAGTGCACTCCCAGAGTTTTCATTTGTTGTCATCAGCCTCGTAACCAGCACGTGACAATATTATGGAGGATAACTCTACTTGCATCTGTGGCTCATCATTGGCAAAACTGCCTTCCTTGCATGATAGGTTCAATTAATTTGTCCTTTTTGTGTGAATACGAGCCTTTCACATTGTCCATTATCCTGTTTACTCACAAAATTTCCCTAAAACTCAAGGCATTGAGAACAAATGATTAGATTATTCCTGTGAAGTGAACGCCATGGCTCTGTGGTTAAGGCACTCAAGTGCTGATGGAGGTGAACCCAAGGACGCTGTCTGATGGAGGTGAAAAGCAAGATGCCCATGTGCTGTGCGATGTAAGTACAGGTTAAAGAACTCCAGGTGGCTGAAATTTCCGGAGCCCTCCACTACAGTCTCTAACAGCCTGAGTCACTTTGGGACGTTAACCTGTATAAACTAAACTAACACTCACATGAAGTGAAAGTTGCTTAGATATAAAAAAGCCATCCACCCTGATGGCTATGCTCATGCCTCCTCCCAAGCATTAAACAAAGTTGTGAATATTAACGATAACTATATATATATTTTTTTTTGCTCTAACGATGTTACACAGGTTTTCTCTAGCATTGCGTACTTTGAGTATAAATTTTCTCCATCATTTATAACATGTCTCTTCCTTGTTCACCAATTCACCTATGTAATGCCTTTGGCCCTAAGAAATAAATGAAATGAATAAAAAAGGTGAAACGCAAATACCGGAGCATTATGCTTAATCAGTTTATAAGGATGTCACCTCAAATACCGTGGAACTATCTGAAGGGGCCAGACTCTTCTTAGTCGGACATTTATCTGCCTTTTGGTCTGTCCCATAGACAACTGTAGCTATGCTGTCTCCATGTAAGGACGTAGAAAGAGCTATTCACTCTCTTCAGAACTGCAATGCTCCATTATTTTCCTGATGTCCAAAAATGAGGTGGGACGCATTTGAAACATGTTTTGCATTTACTTCTAGAGAAAGGGCCACTGGTTATTTCAAATACAAGTCCATTCCAACTAGCCCAGTTCACCACTGCATTTACTTTGCTGTATTTCTAGTACATCAATAGCAAGTTGGAGATTACCAACGTGTTTCTAATTAGCATTCATTCAAAGCTCTTTCGATTCCAACACCTCTTTTAAAAGAACAAGAAATAGTACTGGAGAGACTGTGTTTTCCTACCCAATAGCTTTCTTGAAAGGTAGTTTACCAATTTTGATGAAAGCTGCTGTACAGTCCCTATAGATATTTTCCACAAACGTCATGTGTACCTTTTTCACACGCTCATTATGTAATGTCAGGATTACTCATAGTGTTACAACATAATCAAATATGGTAATATTCTATAAAGGCTCTAACAAGGTCTGGTTACACTGGGTGCATTTCTTTACATCCAGACTTATGGGTTGAATATGATCTGGTGTCAATTTGCATCTTTTAAATACAGCGTGCCCATTCATTTGGTAGAAACCAAACCAAGTTCTTATTCCTATAGCAATTGCCTTGTAAGTGACGAATAGTGCTCGAAATTTTCAAATCTTTGCATCCTTCTGGAGAGAGAGCTGTTCTAAACATTGTGGGACATTGCATATACTGGGTGGAAAGTTTTCCAATACAATGTCTCCACTGTCCCTCATCAAATCTAAAATTACTTGCCTAACGTGCCACCTTTCCCTTCCGCACTGCTTCTAAAGCATTTTTTTTTTTTCCTCTTTTTGCAAATTGCACGATGTAATTTGACATTATTTTTGTTAACCATGAGATGCCAGCACTACTTCCATCATTCACTGCAAGGGCAAGCATGCCAGCATACTGCTATCATGGCTCTCTTTTCCACTTCTGGTTAAAGCTCCCTAGGTAACAGTTTTCCTTAATAGAATGTCGTACTCTCACCATGTGACCAAACCTTAATTTTGCTCTCGTCAGCTTTGTCCTGGATGTGACCAACTGCGCAGGCCTGTTGGGGGCGTCGTGAAGGGCCAGCAGCTCATTCCTTTGTAGCCAGCAGCTCTTGTCCGGATGTCACCAAGATCTTGCATTCCACACAGAGAAATTGCAAAGAAGCCCTTGTACATTCCCATTTAAAACTCACATTTGTATACATTTCATGTTCTGACAGGAACAAACTCTGTGATCCAAAGTGAAAACTGTAAAATAAGAGAGATTGGCTAACAGCAATACAACAATACTTGCCGTAATATGGGATGCATGAATATTTTAGTTCTTTAACTATAAATGACATATTTGATTCCACATTTGGTATCTTTGTGTGTGTGCAGTATGTCTTATGTAGGAAGCTATTCGCAAGTTCCACATACGGTGTTGCCGCCGCACGGCTACCTCCTGAAACGCCCGATGGGTGGTAGCCGCCAAGGAGGCAGAGACGCCTCCCACCCAACATTTATGCTTCTTGTCGCATCGCATGCTGCTTTTAGCATACCATTCTATTTCGGTCGGTGTTTTTTTATATCATGAAATGTTGTTATAACATCCACGCATGCGCTTAAACCACACAATATAAGTTACACAGGAAATTCAGTTGCAGAGTTTCATTTTTCTTTCTTTCGCACTGCACTCGAACTGTGCGACCAAAGATGGCATGTAGATATATGCCTACATGAACCTGTATGAACGTTTAAAGCAGTGTGAGAAGAGCGGACGCGAAGAATAAAAACGCCAGCGACATTACTACAGCTGCTTGTTGTTTTTGTATTCCTTTAATCCTTTAATCGTCACTGTTAGTATGCACTATCTTAGATTTCCTTTGTAACCATGGCTGGCTTCGAAAAACTTCGGTTCAAGGCTATGACAGTTTTTGGAACGCATTTCACCTGATTATTTATATAGTACATCACCATGGAGCAGTGAACTTGACTGTACGTAAAATGTGAACTACCTCCGAGTGGACTACCCTTGATGGCAACATTTTTTGTCAGCAACCGCTACTGAAAAGACTGTACAGGCACTCTAAGGAATAAATGTATGTCTTCCGTGCGTGCATCCAATATTTGCAGTCAGAAAATACTGCATGCGCACTAAATGTGAATGACATGCACTGAATTTTACGATGACGTAGTGCAACAGTAGCCTTTGTAGTGCCCAGGAAGTTTTAGCCATTCTCGCTTTAAAGCCATCAGCGACCCCCGCTGAAAAATACCTTTGTTCAAAACCAATATCTACCAGTGGTGCTCCAAAAGAAATAAGCCCTGTAGACCATCATTGCCACTTTCCAGCACCATCATTATATGCACTTTGCTTGTCTAGGCAGCAGGGTGAAATCGGGTGAAATGCAGGGCCACTGAATACAAGGTCCGCATACACCTACAATGGCGTTAACGTGCACTTCGTGATTAGTATCATGAATAGGATAAAAGCCATAGAATTTCTGGGCATCCCTTTTGCTCTCGGCACATGTTCGTCTTCGTCTGAAGTGATTAGAGCCGCTTCAGTACAAGTCACACCTGCCGCTCCATGCCCTCCATAGTCGAACGCTTTGCATACCAGACCAGTCACCCCTGCATTGAGTAGTTTCTACTGCACTTGAAATGCACACGCACAAAACGCTTGTACAATGACGGCACAATATAGCCTATATTGAGAGCTTTCTCGACAAAACAGTACGCCCCTGCATTAATTTTAATGTATCCTCTGTCAGCACAGCGCTGCTGCAAACTAGCCAGCCCACCCTTCAGGCAGCCATATTGAATTTCCACTGGCGCCCTCTATAGGTCGCGGAACTTGCGAATGGTGGAGTTCACCAGTCTGCAACATTTCAGGTGTGATTTCCCTACATTGCTGTAAGACCAACCGAATAGATATTTACTGTTGCATGAAATCACAAGAACTATACCAACTTTACACTTGTTACTGAAAAACGTGCTGTCTAGCTGTTCTGCCTGTATACGCTTGGATGAAATAAGATTTTTCTGCTTTATATCCATCTCAGCTATTCGGGGTCCACATATAAACAAGTGCCCAGAATAAGCTTTGTCCCAAAAATTCTGTGCTCAATTTAATTCAAAACTTCCTTATTGCGTACGAGTAATAAAAAACAAAAAGCAAGCTCAAGAGTCGCCTGCACAAGAAAATCGAACCTGCATTTGGGCACTGATTTCGCCCGCCCGATATCTACCGCCGCTGAAAAGTTGTCTCGTCTATCACAATCACTTTACTAAAACAAAATACTGTAGCTAATGGGCAAAATATATCCCACTCGCAAAATCTACTCAAACCTAACATCGCGATTTCAGTGAACATAGGTTTCGACAAAGCAATGCCGAAAGTTACGCGTTTCAAGCCTCCTGCAGTGCGCGTTAAAACTGACAAGTTTAGTATCTGAGCTACAAACACGCTTATCTGTCGCGTTACAGAATGATCATTCGATGTTTGCTGTTTAGAGCGTTAGAAACGGTGCCTGCCATGCGTCAAGTGAACAAAGGCGCAGAAATAACTCGCGAGTGCGGCAATCGCCACAACGCCGCTCGGATGCGCGCCCACTAGATTGTAGTGCAGAGGTTTCCCATTACCTCGCGCAAGGAAGGTGAGATTCCTGCACAGTGGCGACTCCTCCACCGAGGCGGCTCGCCGATATTCGCGGAGGCAGCTAGCTGTGAGAAAGGATTGCTGTGGCCCGGTAACAGCTGTCCCGGAATCTTTCACAACCTCGTCGGACCATGTCGAAATCGGCCGTCGCGGATAATAACCGCTGTGGGCACCGCACGAGCCCGCTGCTGGCGCGCGTGGGAAGGAAAGGCCACTCACCATCGTCTACGACAGTCACCAACCGCGTACGCGCAGTTCCTAAGCTGTGCACAAGAAGCAGCGCGTATTGTTTGCGCTGTGCGTCAGCTGACATGAAACCCCTGCACGCACTCCGAGAAACAGTGCGAGTCACATGATACGGTGACGTAATTTTTATTGCAAAAACAAAATGAATAAAGATGTTTTGCCCTATCATAAAACAACTTACTGCGGCCATAATTACGGTAAATAACATCGCCACTTTTCAGTCTTGATGCATTTTTTTAGTTGTTTATCACCATCATCATCAATATAGCAGCCAAGGTAAGGCCAAGTCAAGCCAATTTGCTAAAACTTGGTCAATCCAAAGCGAAGTTAACATCCTCTCTATCCTCATGCCTCTGATCCTCTGTACTGCTAGAGCACTGCAGTACAGGTATACGGTCTGAACGGCCGTCTGCAACGGAAGGACCCTCGTTAGAAACCAGTGAGCTTCGTGAGGCGGTATTCGCTTCGCCATGAACAGCGATTCGGCGGCAAAGGCCACGGCATTGGCGTCGCTGACAGAGACGTACACCGACTCCGAAGGTGAGCTGGACTCGGACCCCGAGGAGAGCGTAGCACCTCTGTCTATTGAGCGCACACAGCCGAGCGTCGAGAGCACGCCCAGCTCACAGAGTGGAGGAGCGCCGCTAGTCTCGTACCGCGCCGAAGACGAGGACGAGGAAGCGGCGGCCGGGGACGAGCCGGAGTCTGGCCGCGTGGTGTACGTACGTCCCGAGTCGCCGGTCTCCTTCCACCGTTGCCTGCAAAGTCTAGGGCCTAACGGCGTCTTCCTGCCGCCCGAGCCGCCGGGCCGCTGCGCACCGGCGCTCCAAGAAAAGATCGCGCGCCTGTACGAACGCAAGCAGCGCGATGGACGCGACATGAACGCGTCCATCCAGATGCGCAAGGACTTCCGCAACCCGAGCATATACGAGAAGTTGATCGCGTACTGCGGCATCGACGAGCTGGGTACCAACTACCCACCCGAGACGTACGATCCGCACAGCTGGGGGCCGGACTCTTACTACGAGGAGCTGTCCCGGCGCCAGAAAGAGGAGATGGACAAGCGCGAGCGCGAGAAGAAGACCAAAGTGGAGTTCCTCACGGGCACTGCCAAGAAGCCCGAGCCACGCAAGAGCAAGTGGGACGTTGGGGCTGCACAACCCGTGCTGGGGGTCGCAAGGCCCTCCGTGTTGCCCGCTCTGGCCACTAGGCCCACCGTCATCTCGGCCTTCGGAACGCTCAAACCGCCCTCTAAGCCGTGAACTTTCAAATACAATCTTAAAATGTGCAAAAGGTGTAGAGCAAGACAGGAGACTGCTGAAGTGCACTGAAAAGAAGAAACTGTACTCCACTCATCAAGTAACCTTTTCTTTTTTTTTGTGGTGGCCATGTTCTTTCTTGCTACCTTAGTACAGCTAGACTTAATGCCTACTCCACTTAGTTTCGCTGCTACAAAACAATGATGCTTGTAGTGGTAAGATCATGCAGAAGGTACTCTAGCCATGAGGTTTGTTGGCTGCATGGTCATATATTTTGCTCCCACAAGTGTTACCATTAACATCCATTTTTTCGGCGCTTTCCACAAAGCTACCAGTCTGGCAGCTGACTGTTTAGTGGAGAGCAGTGTAGTGCCCCATGTTGCTTCAAAGTTGACTGTATGTTACTGGAATGGAAGCTTGGGCGAGTTGGTGACGGTTAACTTGCCACATAGCACTAAACAGACACGGCGAGACATACAGGACGGGCGCTATCCTGTAGTGCCCATCCTGTATATCTCGCTGTGACCATGTCTGTTTAGCACTATGTGGCAAGTGGATGTTACTGTGCCTCTGAACTCCGGGTCCTCTCAGTTTTTGCTGCATTGAAGAGACATATGTTGTGGCTTATGGATTTTTGTAATGTATCGGAGCATTCCTGGGGACAGTGAGCAATGAAGCTAGTGACTCGTGTTGAGGCTTCCTCTCAGCACTGATTGCTGTAATCAGCTCAGGACTGCTGATATGCGATCAGGTGCTGCGGGCTGCAGGCATTCTGAAGTAGTGTGGTCTTTCAGTTTGATTTTTTTTTTTTAGAGAGAAAAGATTGCAACGCTTCGACCAAAGTCTCATCAGAGAATCCGACTCGGCACTTCCTTCAGTGTTCACTGCTTGGGAGTAAGAGATGCAAATTTTTTTGTTCCAAGTCTAACTTCACAGCTTCCCAAACAGTTTTACTTAACAAGTATGGTTTGTGTCACACAAGCATACATTCATCATCAACGCATCCAAGACTGAAGTGTGGTGCATAATTGGGTTTTCACATCCTCCTCCTGTTGTACCCCTGTTCGGCAGCCTAATAAAGCTTCACACATACTTTGTCAAGGTTGTGAGCAAACAGTTTGCAGTTTTGTATGAAAGTAATCTCATAAGCAACTCGGGAGATGAACTGCAAATAATGATTGATGACCTAGACAGGAAAAGTAGAAAGGTAGGCTTGAAAATCAATATGCAGAAGACTAAGGTTATGTTCAACAGCCTCGGGAAGGAACAGGAGTTTACATTAGGTAGCGAAATACTGGAAGTAGTAGGCGAATATATCTACTTAGGTCAGGTAGTAACCGCAGATCCGGATCATGAAAAGGAAATAACAAGAAGAATAAGATTGGGATGGAGCGCATTTGGCAAGCACTCGCAGATTATGACTAGCAGCTTACCGGTATCGCTCAAGAGGAAAGTATACAACAGTTGCATCTTGCCTGTACTCACCTATGGGGCTGAAACGTGGAGGCTAACCAAGAGAGTTCTACTTAAGTTGAGGACAACCCAGAGGGCTATGGAACGAAAAATGGTAGGGGTAACATTAAGAGATAGAAAGCGTGCAGAGTGGGTCAGAGAAATAACTCAAGTTAACGACATTCTAGTGGAAATTAAGAAGAAGAAATGGGCATGGGCAGGACATGTAGTGCGAAGAGAGGATAACCGATGGTCGCTGAGGGTAACAAACTGGATTCCAAGGGAAGGAAAGCGTAGTAGGGGGCGGCAGAAAGTTAGGTGGGCGGATGAGATTAAGAAGTTCGCAGGGGTCAAGTGGATGCAGCTAGCACAGAACCGGGTTAAGTGGAGAGATATGGGAGAGGCCTTCGCCCTGCAGTGGGTATAATCAGGCTGATGATGATGATGATGAATCTCATAACTATTACAGCCTTAGCTATTTCGGCTACTTTGCATCAGGTGTCAAGAAAAGTACTCTAGAATGGCATTGAAATGAACTGTGCTTCCATAAATTAAATTAGAGGATGCTTAGGCTTCGCTTTTAAGAGTTAACGTGAAAGCATCTAAACCCTAGTGTTTTGAAGATGATGGATGGATGTGTAAGGCTTTGAATTGGGTGGCGGCTCACGCCATTTGTTGCAGCACTGCCATACGATTGAAGCATTTTTGTCAAAGCAAGGGGGCTCCAGTGTTCCACCAAGAAATAGGAGCTACTAAGAATATGGCGAGGGAAAAGGAACAAAGAACCACCCACTGACGAAGATCTAAAGCTATACCTAGAAGAACTCATTCCGGAGAAAACAATCATCAGAGTGCTCGGAATGTGGATACAATCGAATCAGCGCTGCATCCTTATACTAGCCCAACTGAAGGCATCGACCCTCCAGGTGGCACGCATGATAACACGCGTAGCACACCGGAGGTTGGGCATGAGGGAGGAGGACACGCTCAAACTGGTCGCGAGCCTAGTGGTTAGACGAGTGACATGCAGCCTTCCGTACTACCACCCTCTAAAGAGCGAAATGCAGCAGTCACACACGATCCTGAGAAAAGCGTACAAGACGCCACTTCACGTACCGCACAACACCTCCACGGAGAAACTCCTAGAGCTGGGATTGCACAACACCTTCGACGAGCTGCGAGAAGCGCACATCAACGCGCAACTGCGCAGGTTGCAACAAACACCGACGGGCAGAGAACTTCTGAAGAAGCTAGGATGGTCAGACCAAATTAAAGTAATACAGAGAACCGCCGACATTCCGGACGAATATCGCAAAACAATAAGGATAGCACCAATCCCAAAGAACATGGACCCAAACCTTCATACGTACTGCAGAGAGGCAAGAGCCGCATACCTGCAGAAGATATGCGGCATACCTGCCCCAGAAGAAACGACGGTATATGTGGATGCGGCCACATACGTCAGGACGAGTGGGCAGGATTACTCAAACGCGGTAGCGACGCTTGTCGTCTCGAATCTACAAAAAGTAACCAGCGCATCGCTGAAAGACTGCTCGGTCGTCGAGGCCGAGGAGGTAGCCGTAGCTATGGCCCTGGCGGAAGGCTACAGGAAGAAGCAGTCACTGACAATTTTGACAGACTCGCAAGCAACGTGCCGCAACAATCTGCGGGGCAGAATCGGTCATCGAGCAATCCGCATAATTCGTTCGAGTGGCCACCAGGCGCGTAGCCAGGGGGAGGGCTTATGGGGCTCTAGCCCCCCACGAAATTTTTTTGTACTGTCATATACCGCAAACCAAAACAGCTACCAGAGCCGGAAATCAATCTGGACTTTGTCTCCAGTATGTCCTTTTCACGCTCAAAAAGAGATTTCTGCGGGAATAAAAAATGCGAAAGAAGCATTTAGTTTTCTGAAATCATCCATCGGACCATACAAGGGAGACAAGCCATACTACTAGATAAGCTGATAAAGCACTCAGGGTTGGAATGCGTGGGGAAATAATAACAAAAAAAAACTAGGAGAGAGCGTGACGCCACGTGCGCAGCCTCCACAGGCCAAACTCGATCTTCTGACGCCGCGCTGTCTTCTCCCTCTCGGGCCTCTTGTTCGCACTGAATCTCGGTGTTTTTATGTTGAAGTGGTCTGCTGAGAGTCCTCGTCTGTTCATAAAACTTTAGTTTGTTAGAGTGCAGCTGTTGCATTATAATCAAAATTATAAGCACACTGGAGAGAGTGCAGAGAACAATTTCATCCGCGGGTCCATCAAGAACACTACGTATTCGAGCTAATGTTAATTGTATATGGCTGAAAAACTGCCTGTGAAGAATTTTCAGTTTTGCAATTGTTAAAATAAACGAATGATTTTCGTCTGAAACAATTCATGTGCAGGATACTCGATGGATCATGAAAGTCCCGGGTGGTACTATTCTTCCGTGCAATCTTTGCATCCCGGCATGCAGAATTTATGGCGCAGTTGAGAGGTGATAGGTTGGCGACAGGTATCTCGATACTGAGGAGGCTGAGCAGCAACGTCAGCCCCCCTCGAAAAACATTTCTGGCTACGCCACTGGTGGCCACCCAATGAAAGAACCTGAGGAAGAAGTCTTCTAATCAGACACATGATCGTGTGGACACCGGGGTAAGGGGAAACCAGAAGGCGGACGAGATAGCTCGAGGTTGCGCTCAATACCGGGCATCTAACACATGCGACCCTCTGGACAACGACCCCGTACCCGAATCCTGAACTACTACAAAGGCTGCTGTTGTGGGATGGATGGATGGATGGATGGATGGAATATAGGAGCGTCCCCTTTGAAAAAGGGTGGTAGCAGTAGCTATCATGCTCATTTTTCTCCCTATATCTTAATTATTGATTTAGAATGGTTAACTAAACGAACATTCTATTTATTAAATTTTGTTCCTACATTACTAACATTATGTCACTTCTCTGCTTTTAAGCCACCAATCTTCCAGTCGTTTTTTGCTAGTTTCCACCGCCGGTTTATTCACCCGACCACTGTTATCTCTAAACCCCTGAGCTTCAGGAACAGTGGTTGCGCCTGCATCAACTTCCAGATGGATACCATTACATTCCAGTATAATACGGTCAATTGTTTCACTGGAGTTACCACATACAGCACATGCGCCATCTCCATTGTTAAATTTCTTTTTGTAGCTGCGTGTTCTAAGGCACCCTGATCTAGCTTCAAAAAGTAGGGCACTGCCTCTTGAGTTATCAAAGAAATCTTCCTTCCTGATCTGCATTTTCCACTTTCGGTATAATTCCACTCTGTTTCTTTTCCATCGAATTTATCCAATTTTTACCTTCTGTGTTTTTCATCTGTTGCTTAATGCTCTTTATTTCTCCGTCCTTGTGAATATAGCATACTTACTTTGTTTCCTAGTTCTTTTCCTCCATTGTGTGTCAACGCTTTTTAAGTACAGGTATTTAAATACTTTAGCTGCCCATCTGTTACTGTCCAATTTCCTCAGGCGTTCCTCATATAATATTTTACTCTGAGCTTCCCGTACTTCGAAAGGGCGCCACTGACGACAGCGCCCTAAGCGGCAAGCTAGCCAGGCGGACCGTTGGGAGACCCCGGCATGGGCGGCCGCGCCAAGCAGGGCAAAAACGGGCGCCATTACTTGATGTATAAATAAACAGTCTTGCTTGTTATACCGGCTACGTCTACCACATGGTGGCAGCGGTGGGATAACCAACGCAGCGTGACACCCAGAAGGACAGCGAGCCCAACGTAAGCGGCCGCAGCATCATGCCAGACACTCGCGGCGCGAACGAAGAGCGCGCGAACGGCACTCCGAGAATGACGTTCAACCCGCTCGCGGTGGAACTGCCGACTAAGCTCGATTTCCGCAAGCCCGAAGATTGGACACAATGGCACCGCAGGTGGGAACGCTACCGACTTATCTCCGGTCTGACAGGACAGGACGAGACGACGCAAATCAATACATTACTCTACGCCATGGGCGAAGAAGCGGAGGACGTGCTCGCTGCTTTGAAACTGACAGACGAACAGATGGCACCATACTCCGCAATGGTGAGTGCTTTTGAAAAGCATTTCCTACCTCGAAAGAATGTCATCTATGAGAGAGCGCGATTTAACTCTTGGAAACAAGAGCAGCATGAAAACGTCGACGCATTTGCGACTGAACTGTTCAAGATGGCCGAAAGATGCGATTGCGGAACTCTCAAAGACGAACTGATTCGGGACAGGCTCGTGGTCGGCTTGCGAGACGTAAAACTCCGCTAGAGCCTGCAGCTTGACGCTGAACTCACTCTCGAAAAAGCAATCACAGCTGCCCGCAATTCAGAGAGCGTGAAACTTCAACACAAAGAAGTTCGCTCCATCGAACAGCCACCTCTCGACAAGGGAGAAGTTCGCGGCCAGACAAACGTCAAAACTCGCCGGAATGAAGCGAAGGTGCCTTTCAAGTCGCGCCCTCAACGTACACACAAGACGGGAGACGAACGCTGCAAGTGGTGTGGTGGTGTGCGTGACCACACGAAGACACAGTGTCCCGCGATGGACGAGACGTGCAACCAGTGTGGGAAAAAAAGGCCACTACGCCCGCGTCTGCATGTCTAAGCCGAAGGACGAGACCTCGAGTATCCGACAACGACCAAAAAAGCTCGGAGAGCTATATCTAGGCGAAATCAAAGTGGGAGTGAACACGCCGTGGAGGATTACTGCTACCGTGAACAACTTGCCTTTTACCTTCAAGGTCAACACCGGCGCAGATGTGACTGCAATCGCACACGACCAGAACGACAGAACCGTCATGGGACTCATCAAGTCAACACAACAGCTGTTGATAGGCCCAGGCCAGACAGCGATAGCCACTGTTGGCTACATCGATGCAACAGTCACCTGGCGCAACACTGAAGTCCAAGAAGCAGTCTTCATTATCAAAGGACTAAAAGAACCGTTGCTCAGTCGACCAGTTATAGAATCACTTGGGATTCTACAGTGCCCTCTTGAGCTAGGCGAAACCCTCGCACAATCAACTGATGTCCCCAACTTCTTGGCGTCATACCCAAAGCTAACGTCTGGGCTTGGAGTCATGAAGACTGAGTACCGCATCAAAGTCAAAAAGGATGCTGAGCCATTGTCACGGCTCCGGAAGGGGTGGCGAGACATCTTCTCGAACCAAGGCAAAGGTAGTTGGAACTTTGATGCCCAGCGTTAGCCGGTTATGTTCAGCGTTGCGAATGAGAACAAAGCCACGAAGTCAATGATGGAAAAACAACAATATATTCTCAGTATTATACACAGGAGTATACGACGCAGGCATTTACAGGCATTTAGAACAACACAGTTAAGGTAGCGTACATGAAAAAAACTAGCAATTACAAATACATCAGTCAAAATTCTCACTATCAAGATACGTGCAAATTGAACACAGACGTTTAAAACAAGATAAGACGAGTGTAGAAAAAGTTCAGAAGAAAATAGGAAGCGGGCATATTGTCCGACGAGCGCGGCGGCACTCCACACACAAAGACGACGCAGATGGGGAGCTCTCGAAGGCGATGGTCCTTCCGGAGTCCTGGGGCGAAGTCTTCGTGGTGCGATGCGGCGGCGGTTCGGGGAGCCCGGAGTGCTTGGAGGCGAGAGGCGCACTGCCGCTGGGTCCGAGTCGGCTTCTTTTCCAGCCGTCGGTTGACAATGCACAAGACACGCCCACGCAATAGTTCCCTCCCAAGTCAGAGTCCGTAG
Organism: Amblyomma maculatum; assembly: GCF_055883805.1. Lineage (NCBI taxonomy): Eukaryota > Metazoa > Arthropoda > Arachnida > Ixodida > Ixodidae > Amblyomma > Amblyomma maculatum. The sequence continues at coordinate 222,691,259 of NC_139345.1, forward strand.
AAATAAACACGCACAAGTGCACACACAGGAAAGGGCAGGCCCCGCAACTTCCACACTGCATGGCCGCCATGTTGCTGGTGAAAAAAAAAAGTAAGTCACAACCAAAAGAGGATGCACGTACGCCAACAACTTCGGTCCTGCCAGGGGTCACTTTGCAAAACAAGCTGGAAGGACGCCCCCGCTCGCGCACTGCGAGGGGATTTGTCTAACTGCACGGGAACTACCCCGCGACGAAAACGCGCACGTACGCGTGCTCTTGACATTACCGACAAGGCAGAGGCACACAGAATACGCTGAAATATCTCAATCAACTCTTCTAGAATACTGCATATGAATAATTGCAATATTATAAAAATATAAATGCTGCCACTTTTGTGACACGGCCCCCCACTTTCAGAATATTATGCAATAATATTCTAAAAACAAACAAAACGTGGCACGCAGGCCGATACAACGCATGGATATGCACTATACAATTAGTAATACATAAAAAAGACAAGTTCAATTGCCCGGTTTAGACGGGGGGTAGATTGGACCGACGATGCCAATGGCAACCCGATTGAAGGGGGTGTCAATGACTGGAGCCTTTCCCAGGGGCACGCGTGTTACTCTCCCCTTCGGTGTGGTATGCTGGCAGACATTGCATGATGCCACAAATCTCTTGACATCCGCCGTCATGCCAGGCCAGAAAAACTCTTCTAAAATTCGCTCTTTTGTTTTCTTTGCCCTCAGGTGTCCTGCCTTTACGCCGTCATGCGCCGTCTTGAGCACCGTCTCTCGGTGCCGTTCGGGAGCGACTAGCTGTCGCACCTGCCGTCCGTCCTTTTGCGTGTAGCATCGGTACAAAAGACCGCCTTCCTTCTTGAACACGATGCTGCTTTCACCATCCCGACACTTTAAATTCCTCCCAATTTGTGTGAAGCATGAGCGCAATGATTGATCCTTTTCTTGATCGGCCGCATAGCTTTCTCCGTCCCCTAATTGTCTTTCAGCGTCCAGAGTGCAAAGTTTCTGGAACTTCTGAGGCCCCTTTGCGGCCTGAGCGCGAGTCACTACGGCAGTGGTGGCTTCGGCTACCAGATCCGTTTCCAAAGTGGTCCCTTCGACTCTCTCAACGGGATAATCAGGAGCCCTGGCACCTTCTATATTACCCAGGATCAGGTCATATATTGCATCCCTCATGCACAGTGCTACGAGATTTCCGCTGTAATACGGGGTCTGGACCTGCACTTGCGCTTCTTGGAGCATCTTCACCGTGCCGTCCACCAGGTACACGGGATTGCTCGTCCCCGTTAGCTGGTCCTCAGCTACCAAATCTCTCCGGATAATCACGGTGTTGCAACCGGTGTCACGCAACACAGAGATCGTTTTTCCGTCCAAACTTCCTGCAACTACGGGTAACCCTTCCGCCAAAGACTTCTGTCCCGCCGTTCGCACCGCGCTGACAACTTGAATATGGCTACCATTCTTCAGCTCAACGTTGCCGTCGCAAATTTTTTCTTCTGTTTCCCTGGGAGGGGAATACGCGCAGGCTGCCTGGGTTTTGTCAGGCACCCCTTGACCACACACATTCGCTTTGTGCCCTCTTAGGCCACATTTGAAGCAGTGGGGGATACGGTTGGCAGAGTCGCTGCTCCGGCAGTGCGCGGCATTATGTCCCGCCCGGCCGCAGAGATAAGATCTCAGCGCTCCCCTCTGGACGGCCTTCCTTTCGTCGCCTCCTGCTTTGTTCGCTTCCTCCCGGCTTTCTTCCCTTCCCCTCGCTAAGTTGACACCGCCTTGCGCGTCCAAAAATTGATCAGCGAGGTTGATCATGTCTTGCAGTTTTTCTGCCTTCCGTTCTTTTAAGTACAAACAACGACATGCTGACGTGACAACTGCTCAGAAATTGCTCTTTAATGAACAGCTCACGCAGCGACTTGTACTCTAGGGGGATTTCGGACAACTCCACCCAGCGGTCTAAGTAATGGCTTATACGTGCTGCATATTGTGCGGCTGTCTCGCCGTCGTCTGGTTTGCCACCCAGGAATTTCTCACTGAAGCCTTCGACCGCAAATCTGAAACGCTTCAAGAGCGCTGCCTTGACCTTCTTGTAATCGGAGGCATCTTCCGGCGTGAGTAGCCCGAAAACATTCAACGCCTCACCGCTTAGGCATGTGCCTAATATCGTCGCCCATTGGTCTTCAGGCTACTTCTGACTACAGGCTATGCCCTCAAACCGCCTGATGTAGGCATCTAGGTCGTCCTTTCTCTCGTCAAAGGAAACAAGCATTCTGCTGGGGTTGAGTCGGAAACTGGGTTCCGCTACTACGTCGCGACCATCAGCCCTTACTACGGACTCATCTCCCGCCTGCCGAAGTTCTAATCTTAGCTGAAGAAGCCTGGCTTCGAGTTCGCCATCCTCTTTTGTTGCCGCGCGTTCCTGTTCCGCGGTTTGTCTAGCGAGAGACCTTTCCTCCCTCTGCCGAGCTTGCTCATCCTCTATCCATTTTCTCAGTTCCACTCCTGAGAGACCTAACTGTCCACCTATGGATACTAATTTCTCTAGATCCATGTTCACAGGTGCATGAAAACTACCAAAAAACCGAAAACTACCTATCAGCAATGCACACTTCTCAAATGTCACCCTTCGAGATCATTTCATGATTCGAGGCTCGGTCTCCTTTCACAACGCTTGTTACGTCAAAGTCCTGTCGCGGACGCCAGAATTTGTCACGGCTCCGGAAGGGGTGCGAGACACCTTCTCGAACCGAGGCAAAGGTAGTTGGAACTTTTACACCCAGCGTTAGCCGGTTATGTTCAGGGTTACGAATGAGAACAGAGCCACGAAGTCAGGGATGGAAAAACAACTATATATTCTCAGCATTATACACAGGATTATACGACGCAGGCATTTAAAACAACACAGTTAAGGTAGCGTACATGAAAAAAACTAGCAATTACAAATACATCAGTCAAAATTCTCACTATCAAGATACATGCAAATTGAACACAGACGTTTAAAACAAGATAAGACGAGGGTAGAAAAAGTTCAGAAGGAATTAGGAAACGGGCATATTTTCCGACGAGCGCGGCGGCACTCCACTCACAAAGACGACGCAGATGGGGAGCTCTCGAAGGCGATGGTCCTTCCGGTTCGGGGAGCCCGGAGTGCTTGGAGGCGAGAGGCGCACTGCCGTTGGGTACGAGTCGGGTCGGTTGACAATGCACAAGACACGCCCACGCAATAGTTCCCTCCCCAAGTCAGGGTCCGTAGAAATAAACACGCACAAGTGCACACACAGGAAAGGGCACGTAGGCCCCGCAACTTCCACACTGCATGGCCGCCATGTTGCTGGTTAAAAAAAAGTAAGTCACAACCAAAAGAGGATGCACGTACGCCAACAACTTCGGTCCTGCCTGGATTAAGCCTGGCAAAGCTTTGCTGGTCCGGGCTCCCTCTCTCTTTCTTTTACATTTTTTCGTCATATTCTGAGAGGAATAAAAAAAAAGGGGTCACTTTGCAAAACAAGCTGGAAGGACGCCCCCGCTCGCGCACTGCGATGGGATTTGTCTAACTGCACGGGAACTACCCCGCGACGAAAACGAGCACGTACGCGTGCTCTTGACATTACCGACAAGGCAGAGGCACACAGAATACGCTGAAGTATCTCAATCAACTCTTCTAGAATACTGCATATGATTAATTGCAATATTATAAAAATATAAATGCTGCCACTTTTGTGACAGCCATACGCAGTCAGTTATTCTAGGCGCGTGCCTCTTCCACTGCTTCTACTTGTGAAGAAAGAACTAGAAAGGATGGAAGACTTCGGAGTCATCCAGAAGATCGAGCGAGCAACCGATTGGTGTTTTCCAATGGTTGTCGCACGAAAAAAGAACAATGAGCTGCGTATCTGCGTGGACTATGGTCAACTCAACCTACAAATAATACGCGAACGTGTGCTCATGCCTACGGTGGACGAGTGTCTGGCAAAATTAGCAGGTGCAACAGTTTTTAGCCGCCTAGATGCACGAGCAGGGTACTGGCAGGTGCCACTGTCCAAGGACTCTCGCGAATACACAACCTTCATCACACTAGTTGGCAGGTTCCTGAGGCTTCCCTTCGGTATCTCCACAGCGCTAGAGTTCTACCAACGAGAAATGCTCCGTGTGCTCGAAGGACTAGATGGTGTGAGTTGTCTACAAGATGACATCATTGTCTCAGGGAAGACAACTGAGGAACACACCAACCTACTGCTGGTGCTGAGGAAGCTAGAAGATGCAGGTGTTACCCTCAACATCGACAAGTGTTCCTTTCGACAAACAGAAGTAACATTCTTAGACACGTCGTAAACTCAACAGGAGTCAGCGCCGACCCGGAAAAGGTCAGGGCCATAGTCCAGCTCGACCCACCATGTGATGTGTCAGAAGTCAGGTCTTTGTTGGGCTCTGCAAACCACCTAGCGAAATTTCTTCCAGAGCTAGCCGACTTTACGAAGCCTTTTAGAGACTGCTCCACTACACTCTGCGGCGGCTCTACGGGGAGCGGAGGACCCTCGTACGTCGACAGGCGTCTGCTTCGCGGCGCCGGCACCAGGTGGCGCCACGGTAGACTTCATGGTAGGATTTTGCTCCGCCCGTTGCTGTCAGCCGGTTTAGTTTGTGCGTTGTGTGCATTTGTGGCTTCGTTGTTGCTCTGCTGTGCGAATGTTTTTTTTTAGCGCTTATCGGAGGTCACTTCAAGCGTTTGTTCAGTAAAGGCCAGTTCAGGCTCTTAAGCTCCCGTCGAAAGGGAATGTTGACTACATCACGTGCGTCGGTGTATGCGTGTTCTGCCTGGAGATCGGAACTCTTCGTGCTTTTCTTTCGCAGATGATCGGGTAAGCGGACATGTGGCCTGTACTAACCGGCTACTTCACTGGGACAGACTGCTAGTAATAATAATAATAACAATCTTTATTTAGTATAGTTAGAACAACATACACATACGGAAGCGCCGAAGCCACAAGCGGGCTTGTGCGGCGACAACCGGCAGCCGCTGCAATCTTCGCGCCACATCAGAACTCCATCAGAGGCGAAAAAAAAGAAACATTTAGCACAACAAATTATCAAAAATGCACTGGTAACATCAGTACATATTATATGTTCTCTAACGCTTGAACAGTAACTCTCAATGTTTTGCGGGTGGTCAAAGAAAATACGTCGTCCGGTAGTTCGTTGAGGATGGCTGGAACATAATAGCGTCTTGTTGCTTTACTGTAGTGAGTGCGCACTCTTGGTTTAAGATAACGCTGAACATGTCTCAACGGTACCGGCTTCGTGTTGATTTGCCTGTATGCACTGCTCCAAACATATTTTAGTACTACAATTTGTTTAAAAAGATTGTCAAAAGAAGACAAACCCGCTGTTCTAAAGGCACTGCTGGGCAAATTCTCCTGTGGCATGTAGAAGACGCTTGTAGCGATGTTTTTCAAAATTCTATTAACTCCATGTGAAAGAGCAGTTAAAAAAACAACACATACCGTATCTTTAAACACTACCCCAGAGTACGGGCGAATAATTTGCTGATAGAAGAAGGCATCATAGTTTTAAAATAAACAACAAAGGTGCAACACTTCTAAATTTCTTACAAATGTGGGTCAACTGAGTATTCCATGTCAGATCACTGTATATGGGTACACCAAGATACGTAACCGACGGGACGCTAGCTATAGGTTGACAAGAACACAGAGAGCAATATGAGGGGTTTAAATATATAGAACCTACATTTGGTACATCTTTGTGCGGGTTACGAAAACAGACAAGTCGGGATTTGGTGCCATTTATTGGTATTAAGCTTGAGACAAACCAATCACTGAATTTAATAGCGCCTCTTGAAGGTTAGCCAGGGAACATGAAAACTCAGGGTTGCCTGATACTAGTAAAGTGTCATCGGCGTAATAGAATATAGTGGATGCTTTCACAGGTCACATATATCATTCACATATAACCACACAACAAACTTACAGATAGGCCCAAACCAAAATATGCCGGCCCGTCTTCAAAACCATTGCTACGCGCCTGGATGCAAGACTGGCTATGTGCACACTAAAGGTGGCCCAAAAATAGCCCTGCTCGGTGTTCCCAAAGATGACGCTCTAAGGAAGCAGGGAGATCAACCTCCGTCACTCGGACAAGCGGCTGGATGAGAGCTGTGTAGCCGTGCTGTTTGTGAGCATCATTTCGAACCTCGTTTCGTTCTACAGGACTATGTTCATATTGTGAACGGGGGAAAAGTCCGCATCCCTCGTGGGAAGCCAGCAATATCCCCGGATGCCGCACCGACGCTATTGCCGAATCTGCGGGCCTATCTTTCAAAAACGATACCGAAAGAAAGACAACAAAGAAAGAGGAAACCCACTGGTGTTGTAACTCATGGGCCCTCGAAAACAAAATTTTCAAGTCTGCCCGATATACCCGTAACAACAGAAGAGTAGCAATCGGCCCCAAGCGAACAGATTCTGAGAGTATTCTTGATATTTTGGAAGTGGTTAGAAATACACTGCTAAAGAAGTTGGTTGCCGAGTTCACGCAGAAGGCCGATTTGAAGAAGTAATAAGGTTTTATTTAGTCACCAGACTGCACTTCTATGTGAAAGGGGTTAATTAAAAAAAGGCAGAACAACGAGAACGGGCGAAACACCTCAAACTAAGCCATTGCTAACGCTGCTGTGAAGTGCTGGAGCAAGTGAAGGAAATAAGCGGTAAAATACTTGAACACAAATATATGCAACGGTGACAAATCTGTTCATATTGTTACGTGGAGGATTTACAGTCCCAAAGCTGTCTCTAACGTTAATGAGGGCACCGATTTCACAACACTCAGCGTCGTCGTCTTCTCGGAGTCTGTTGTACTTCTGCATCCTCATCACGGACAGCGAATACAGCTAAGTAACAATATGTTTCATAAAGCAGCGACTTTATGTCTCTCCAGATAAGTATGCAGTAGCTGCGTAATGCTGTTTGAAAACCTTGTGGTGCGCCTCCTGTTCTGCGAAAAACGCGAATTGTAAATAATGCAGCTTCCCCTTTATTTTGTCAGAATTACATGAATTCATACTACCTGCCTTCTCCATGTCCTTTTTGTTTTTGTGTGCTGCAGCTTGGGTGCTTGTGAATAAACAGTTGTTGTGGCCGACACTTCTTCATTCTTCGTTTATCCCTGGCATGAATCCCAAGCTATTACTATTGACTTTAAGCATTAATGGAAAGAGTTGTATAACCCCCGAATATGCAGTGCATTATAATTTCCAGCAAAACAATGCAGGCACGAGTGACATACCCTACGTGAACGTCCCAACGAGCCAAGCGCATTAATTAACGCTGTTTGAACTTGTGCACAGCGCAGATGTAAAGTTCAATTCAAGGTCCGCTTAGCCATTTCAGCAAAACCCACGCAAATGTCGCGGCAATATTTCAATTTGTCGGCGCGGCTACTGCGACGCCGGCCGAGCGCGGCACTGGCTTTTACCCGTGGAGCACGCGCGCTTCGAGGCACCTACCGTGGAGACGCGCGCAGCGCCACCGCGCGCCGCCGCGCACCGCCGCTCCCCGTCGACACCGGCGGGGACACCTCGAGTGGCGCCTGTGAGCACGCTACCCAATATTCTAGTTCACTGTAGCTCCACCAAGACGCCGACTGGCACTGGAACCTAAAACCCCTCTGGAACCCAGCTCAGCAGCAGAGTATTGACAAACTCAAGCAAGGTTTAAAGGTCAACTCCGGTGGTTTTTCCATCATTTTCTGTTTTTCATTGAATTACATTCCTCGACACGTCCTGACTCCAACACAAAAAACCGCTTTTCGAAATTCCAATTAGAAGTATTTTTAAAAAAGAAAAACAGCAAATCGAAACCGAAACTGCTTTCACGGCCAGAAACGACGTCCCAGGGGACGAAATGGTGATGTCACACTCACTATTAGAAAAACACTTGTACGTGCATTCGATGGTGAAAATAACGTATGGAAATCATGAAGCATTGCATAAAATGTCTGAGGTAGTTCAATATAAGCCTCACAATTTCATAATCATGTGGGAAGTGGACAGCAACGCGGGTATACTGTTTGTGACGTCACAAACTCAGTGTTGCCGGCAGAAATAGTCTCAACGTAAGCCATGAAAACAGCATATTTTAAAGTGTTGCGCGCGAACGGATTATCGTACGGCGCCCAAATTTTGTAGAATGCGCCAGGACGGAGAGGAGAATATACAGTAAAATTTTTATTAGAATATTCGAATGTCAAAAAAATCCCGGAGTTGCCCTTTAAGCAGGACACCGATTCTCACTCACTACGATGCTCAGCCGCCTCACACAGTGTCTGTGGATGCTTCCTCATACGGTCTTGGGGCTGTACTTCTACAGCAGTCGCATGAAAAGCTCCTACCAGTGGTATATGCATCACGCTCCCTTACGGATACAGAACAAAGATATGCCCAAATCGAAAGTAGGCACTGGCAATCACATGGGCTTGCGAACATTTCCGCAAATACCTGCTAGGATCAACTTTTCACGTGGAAACGGACCACAAGCAGTTAATGCCGCTGCTGACGACTAAACGACTTGACGAGCTTAGTCCTCGCCTTCAAGGTTTCAGAATGCGCCTTTTGGAGTACGACTACACCATGTCCCACACTCCCGGCAAAAAGCTGTACACAGCTGACCTGTCCCGGAAGCCATCTGGGAAAGCAACAGACAAAGAAAGAACTCTCGAGAGTGGAGTGCGCGAGTTTGAAGAATTAGCACTTGAACAGCTCCCTGCTTCAAACCAAATGCTGGACAGAATCAGGGCAAGCATCCTGTCAGACGAAACACTTTCCAGGGTGGCTACCTTCTGCACTACATCATGGCCAACTGTGCATGGGCTGTCACCTGACCTGAAAAGGTACGTCGAGGTGGCTAGCGATATTTCGCTCGTTGATGGTCTGCTATTCAAAGGCGACGAATAATCATCCTGCCAGACATCAGAGTAGAGGTCCTGGAAAAACTCCATGCAGGCCACTTGGGCACAACGAGGTGCCGAGTGAGGGCAAGAGAATGCATATGGTGGCCAGGCATAGGCAAGCACATTGAAGACTACGTGGAAAAGTGACCAACTTGCAGAGAGCACAGAAAGACAGAAACAGAACCCCTGCTTCTAACCCCATTGCCAGCACACCCTTGGGACACAGTCGGCATGGAACTCTTCACGCTGGAGGTGAATGTTGTAGTAGTAGACTACTACTCCCGATTTTGCGAGCTAGAACAGCTGCCGAGGACAGCTACAATAAACATAGCCCTAGTCTTGGAGCCAATGTTTGCACGGTACGGTGTTCCACGGACAATACGCACAGACAACGGGCCGCAGTTCACTTCCACAGAGTTCAAAGAACTAGTGCATCACTGGGGAGCCTCACACACAACCTCATGCCCTTAATACCCGCAGAGCAAATATATGGCTGAGAGGGCTGTGCAGACAGCAAAGCACTTTTTGAGGAAGTCTTCCAACATACACGAAGCGCTGCTTGCCTACAGGGCCACACCCAGCGTGGAAGGGTTTTCATCAGGAGAACTCTTAATGGGTCGTCGTCTGAACACCACAGTACCAACCACTTCAAAGCTGCTAGCCCCGAAGTGGGACGACAGCGAATTCAGAAAAAATAATGAAGCCTACAGAGCTCGTGCAAAACGATCATACGACACCCGGCACAAGGTACGGAGCCGAGAGCGCTTACCACCAGGCACAGCGGTGCGCATCCTTGCTGGAGCTACATCACACTGCGTGGTAACACAGCCAACATCAGAACCAAGGTCCTACATTGTACAAACCGACAGAGGACAAGCAAGACGTACAGCAAGACACCTGCAACCGTTGCAGGACACGAGCACCACAAGAAGTGGACGTGTTTGTAAGCGACCTGGACCTGTGAGATCAAACCTTTCAAGAAAGGGGGGTGTTGTGGGCGCCACTGACGACAGCGCCCCAAGCGGCAAGCTAACCAGGCGGACCGCCGGGAGACCCCGGCATGGGCGACCGCGCCAAGCAGAGCGAAAACGGGCGCCCTGATGTATAAATAAAAAGTTCTGTTTGTTATACCAGCTACGTCTACCACATCTGCAGAATGCGGTACCACCCCCGCACAGATCCCTTAGCAAGGAGGACTCCGTCACGTGGAGGTAGCTACAGACAGGTTCCTTCCCGAACCTACATACACTACACAAAATGTACCCCACACAATACATAAATAAATGCCCATGGTGCTTAGAGACACCCACGCTATATCGCACGACGTGGAAATGTCAGGGAATTCTAGCAGCGCCTATCATAACAAACCCGAGTGTGGAGCAGTGGGAGGGAATTCTCTCCAGCGACCGGCGGGAAGACCAAGAAGGTCTGATCGACGGGCCCAGCTGGCAGCGGCATCCTGCGGGGCCCTGGAATGAGGGCGGACGACCACCGCTACGGAAGATGGTAGACATCTAACCACCACAAACTCCATAGATAAAATAAATGTTTATTATCTCTCCCAATGAGCGCCGCACCGCAGGTAAACAAAGCGCTGATGTTCTTTGCTACTCGCTTAACTATTGCTTCCATAATTAGTTTCTTTCTAATGATGCACCTTGTAGGGCTCGTGGCGCGCCGCGCATTCGAAGGCCGCGCCACTTCCCAATGCTCCCTGCGCGCGTGCCTGTTTCCCTCTCCCCGCTCGCGCGGGGATAACCGGTCCCGCGCGAGGGGGCTATAAAAGAAGGCACGCGCCGCCGTCTCGCCCCCTCTTGGTCCACCAACCAACCCTGCCTCCTCGTTCCTGCTTGGCTCCGGGAACGACCCGCAGCCACCCGGACGACGACACCGACTTCGACGATCCCCGATCCCTGTGAGATTAAAGATGTTTATCATACGGCCCACTGTGTGTTTGCCGTGCGCATCCCTCGGGCAGAGGAATCGCCCACAACTGGCATCCAACTGGGGCTGAATTAGCACCCATGTGGACGATTTTTCTGCCAACGTGGCAGCGCACGGCAACACGACGGGCCGGTCCTTTGTGTTAGGCGCGACGCCATTTTGAGTTTAGGGCTATCGTGTGTGCAGATGACACGGAGTGTAGTATAGTAGTGTTTGTACAGTGTTTTATTTTGTTTTGGGTTATGTGTGTGTTTGTTAGTGTCGGGCGGTTTGTGTTTGAATTTTTTTGCGCATATGTTAGTTTTATGAAGTGTTTAGCCTTTGTGACTAGCCTCTTGATGCGGGCCAGGTGGTAGTCGTGCGCGTTTAGGCTCCCGGTCGGCCTTAGTTGTTGAGTGCAATGCCTCCGAGAAAAGACGTGCCAGATAGGGCCGCCGCTTCGGACGCCAGTGCGTCCGGAAGTGAGGTAAAGGACGCGGTAGAGTCTGCGCAGGTTACCGATGCGGCCGCCCTGATGAGGCAGATGAACGAAGTGTTGTCGGTGTTCACCCTTCAGCTCGCTTCGGTGGCTAGCGCCAACCAATCCACAGCTGCGGCGGCAGTCTCGCGTCCGCGGATAAATGTAGGGGTTCCCTCCTTTTCCGGCTACACGGACGTGAAGTCAGTCCACGAGTTCTTGCAAGAATTCGAGGATTATCAGACGGCACTGGGTTCCCCAGACGACGTGGTGCTAGCGCAGGTAATCCCCGTGGCACTTGTTGAGAGCGCGGTGCGGTGGAGACGCTGCCAGCCGGCCTTCCAGTCGATGGCAGACTTCACAGATCGCTTCCGCGCCAAGTTCTTGCCGCCCGATTACGAACGCCGGATGCTTGAGGAGCTAGCGTTGCGCACACAGCACCCAGAGGAGAGCCTCCTCGAGTAGGTACGCGCAATGCAGGAGCTCTACAAGAGGGCAGATCCCACGGCAACCAATCTAGAACAGGTCACGCGCGTGATGAGGCAATGCCATCCGCGCTTCAAGCCGTATTTGCGGGGACGTGGTTTTGCAAACCTCGAGGCCCTAGCACAGGAAGCGAAGGTAGTACAGGCGGATTTACTCGCTGAATTGCGCTACCAGCCACCCCCCAGGCCAGCCGAATCGCTAGAGCCGCGATGCGCCTGGGCCGGAGGCCAAGACTCCGTGCAGCGCGCCAGAGGCGCAGACGTAATGACGGTAGGGCAGGAAAGGCCAGCGGAAGGCTCCGCGATTCCTCGCGCTCTTGACCCGTATGCGTTCGAGCAGTGGCGTCGAGCTGGGCTCGCCAGCGACGTCCGCACAGGCGCGGAGAGAGGGGAAATACGTCCCCAACCGCTTCGTGGAACGCGGCATCCCCCGACCGCGCGGCAGGTGAACGATAGGCTTTGCTGGAATTGCAACCAGCCGGGCCACGTGGCACGAGAGTGTCAAGCAAGGCGTACGCAGGGAAACGCGGACCGCCGGAGGCCATAATTGGTAACACCAGCCTGTCGCCGTCGGCGGGAGAATTTCGTGGTAACCACGGCGGAAAATGGGAAATGTACTCCCACGCCGCGTCACCGGGCGACCGCCCCGGGGGCGCAGAGGCTTTTGTCCCCCTTGCCTGTAGAGCGCAAGGAATGTTGTCGCGCTCGAGCCCTTTTATGCTAGTGCGGTTAGTTGGTCAAAGCTACTCGGCACTCGTTGACACGGGCTCAACTCTGTCATTGGTCGGTGATGATGTTTTCGAGGCTTGCCGTAGATGTAACATCCGTGTCAGGCCAACAGAAACCCCTTTGAGCTTAGCAGCAGGGACAACAAAAGCAGAAGGAGCGGTGCGTCTGGTCCTGCGTTTTGACGGCAGGAAGCGGAGGCATCGCTTCGTCTATCTGCCCGGCTTAGCCATACCAGTTATTCTGGGAAGAGATTTTCTTTCGAGCGAAGGCATTGTGCTTGACATGGGGGAGAACGGCTATCGCTACAGCCCCTTCACCCCCCTCATTCCCTTTGTTAGCGCACCCAAACAGGAATGCGTCGCTGAGCGAGCGAGCGTTCACGCTTTTGTGGCAGAGGGCTCCCCCGCGACACTGAATGGTAGCCCATTAGAAGCAATTATTGCCTCCTTCTCGGGAACCGGTAGTCAGCGCCGAAGGCTCGTAGAAACTTTACTCCCGTTTTCGGATTGTTTCACAGAGAAACCAGGCAGGACCGACTTGCTTCAGCACGAGATCGAAACGGCTGATGCGAGCCCTTTCAGATGTAACCCGCGGCCGTTAAGCGCACATAAGAGACAGCTTCTCGACAGCGCCCTTGACGAGATGATTGATACCGGCGCGGTGAGACCCTCACAAAGTCCCTGGGCGTCCCCAGTGGTTCTAGCGCCAAAGAAAGATGGTTCGGTCAGGCTGTGTGTTGATTATCGAAAGCTCAACTCGCTGACGCCTACGGTTGCGTACCCTTTCCAGTCGATCGAGGCTGTAATGTACGCGTTAGGGAACGCAAGGTTCTTAACAGTCCTGGATGCAAGCAGAGGGTACCTGCAGATTGAGGTGGCGGAAGGTGACATTCAGAAAACCGCATTCACCTGTCACCGCGGGCTCTTCGAATTTACTCGACTCCCGTTTGGTTTGTCTAATGCACCGAGCACGTTCATGCGATTGATGGACATCGTGCTGGACGATGCAAGGTTCAACTACGCGATGGCGTACCTCGACGACGTCGTGATATTCTCACAGTCGTTCGAAGAGCATCTCATTCACTTGAATTCCGTTCTTGAAAGAATGAGACGTGCGGGTATAACGATCAACCCAAAGAAAGTGCAGTTGGCATCGAAGAGGGTGAACCTCTTGGGATTTGTGGTTGATGATGGCACTTTGAGACCGAACGATGACAAACTGCAGGCAATTCTGAACTACCCCTGCCCGACGGACGTGAAAAGCTTGCAGAGGTTTTTGGGAATGGTTGCCTTCTACAGACAATTCATCCCTAGTTGTTCAGAGCTCGCTAGGCCGTTGAACCAGCTGTTGCGGAAAGGCTCGAAGTGGGTCTGGGGCAAGGAACAGAACGACGCTTTTGTTGCCTTGGCTCGCGCGATAGCGAACACCGCTAGTTTGCGCCTCCCCGACCTGAACAAGCCGTTTGTCTTGCAGACAGATGCTAGTGATGCCGGTGTAGGAGCTGTTTTGTTGCAGGAACACGAGGGCAAACTGCGCCCTGTCGCGTTCGCTAGCCGCACGCTCACATCGGCGGAGCGGAATTACTCCGTGACCGAAAAGGAATGCCTGGCGATAATGTTCGCATTGTCAAAGTTCGACATGTACCTAGACGGAGCGGTTTTCACCGTGCAGACAGATCACCAGGCACTTTCGTGGTTAAAGAGGCTGAAAAACCCCGCAGGCAGACTCGCGAGATGGGCGCTGACGTTGCAACGTTACGCGTACGCCATTGAGTACCGCCGGGGCAGCATGAATAAGGTGGCCGATGCTTTATCGCGCGCACCGTTGAAGGCTGGCAGAAGCGCAGAAGAGGCGCAAACCAGCATTGCTGAAAGCGGCGTCGCCGCTAGTGGAGAGGAGGAGAGGGCGGACACGAGTGTCGCGCCCTGCGTAGTTAAAGAGAGAAAGGAGGCGGACAGAGTTGCCGCGCTGTGCTGCGAGAGAGAGAAGGCGCAGCAGCTGGTGGCGGCGACTACTCGCCTGCCAAGAAGCGAGGCAGAGAGAAATCTGTCTTGGGGAGTAGCGGTCAGTAGGGAAGAGCTAATTGGGGCCCAGAAAGCAGACGGTCTATGCCAGCGGGTGCTGACAGAGCTTGCGAGTAGTGCAGCTTGCACCGGGAACGCTGAGGGCAAGTACGACGCGTATCTGCTGGGCGATGATGGCTTACTGCTCCGCTACATCCCCCAACTTGACGAGGAAGAGGCGATTGCATCCCCCTTCCGAGTCGTGGTCCCGAGGAACTTGCGGAAACGATTCCTCCAGTACTTCCATGACTCAGCGCTGGCAGGCCATGGCAGCGGCAGTAAGACTTACGACAAGTTATGCCGTGTCGCGACCTGGCCAGGTATGGGAAAGGATGTGCTGGGTTACGCCCGTACATGTCCTGTTTGCCAGGTAGCCAAGTCTCGGGCGGGGAAACCCGCTGGCATGATGAAGCCGGTAGTTAGCAACTATCCGTGGCAAGTGGTCGCGTGCGATATCATGGGACCCCTCCCTCGCTCCGCGCGCGGACACCAATATATCCTGGTAATAACGGACCACTATTCCAAGTGGGTTGAGGTTTTCCCCCTTAGGAAGCTTGTGTCAGAACGGATTTGGGAGAAACTGTTGGAGACATTCACTCGTTTCGGTTTCCCTTCCGACCTGATTACAGACAATGCCTCGTATTTCACAAGCAAAGTCTTTGTTGATTCCTGTCGGGCGCTTCAAATCCGCCACAGGAAAACGAGTCCCTACCACGCTCAGAGCAACATAACCGAGAGAGTGAATCGAAATGTTAAGAGTATGCTGGTCGCGACGACCGAGCAGCACAGAGATTGGGACGCACGGCTGTCCGAACTGGCTTTCGCCACTAGAACAACCGTGAACAGGTCGGTGGGTATGACACCTGCTTACTTGAATTTTGGGAAAGAGATCGCCTTTCCGCTAGAGAACGCCCTACTTGACGCGGCGGGGCCCGAGCCCCCTCCGCTTACACAGTACGCGGCAAAGCTCCGCGAGCGCCTTGAGGCAGAGCAGCGCGCGGCTCGTGAAAACCTCGATGTCGCGCGCATGGAGCAAGCGGATCAGTATCACAAAGGTCGTCGTCACGTCGTTTTCAACACGGGCGACTTGGTACTGAAAAGAATGCACCCGCTTAGTAACGCAGCGCGTGGTTTCGCCGCGTCGCTAGCGCACAAGTGGGTTGGACCGTTCGAAGTTACGGCACGGACTACGCCACTCACCTACCAGCTGCGGTTATTGGCGAGCGGTGAAACCGCTGGTCCGGTGCACGTCGCAGACTTGAAAGCTTACCACCTTCGCAAGGACGATAACTGCGAAGCGGGGGAAGCTCAAAGCGATGCAGCGATCTCCCCAAAAGTAAGGCGTACAGGTAGCAACCCGGTTCGCAACCGACGCTATAATCTGAGGCCAAGGTAGTGCACTACTTTGTCTAACGTCTTTGCTTCTTTCAGAATGCATTCTGATAAGATTTTGCAGCAGCCAGATGAACCACCGTCGCTGGGGCGGGAAACCGCACCCAGCGCTTGGTTCAAGGAGGGGCCACTTAAACAGGGGGTACCCCCCTAGTTTGTAGTGGTTTGTGGCCCATTATTGTGACCAGCGCGGCCATGCTGGCCGTCTTCAACGCGTCTGGAGTGGAGCCCGCTGCCCAGGCCTGGAGTACGGGCCTCAGGAAGCCAGGTGTGCCCGGGGCGAAAACGCCTGCTGCAATGTGCATCCAGCACGGCGCCACGTGGAAAGGGGTCAACGATGTAGAGCAGCAGCTCAGGGCCGCTGCCAGGCGTATCCGGGGCCAAGCCCAGCTGCGCTGTGACCCCGAGGATGTGGCCGCTGCCGGAGAGGGACCAGCCGGAACAGTCCCGCCATGCCTGCTGCTTCTCCCGTCCCACGGACCAGCTGAGATGGCATCCCGCCAGAGCCAGGCGACAAGCCTTCATATTTTACGCTGACCCGGGCTCGGACATGGACATGGCCCGGCTGTTGGCGGAGCCCGGGTCGGACGCTGAGGGGGGGGGGAAGATGTAGGGCTCGTGGCGCGCCACGCATTCGAAGGCCGCGCCACTTCCCAATGCTCCCTGCGCGCGTGCCTGTTTCCCTCTCCCCGCTCGCGCGGGGATAACCGGTCCCGCGCGAGGGGGCTATAAAAGAAGGCACGCGCCGCCGTCTCGCCCTCTCTTGGTCCACCAACCAACCCTGCCTCCTCGTTCCTGCTTGGCTCCGGGAACGACCCGCAGCCACCCGGACGACGACACCGACTTCGGCGATCCCCGATCCCTGTGAGATTAAAGATGTTTATCATACGGCCCACTGTGTGTTTGTCGTGCGCATCCCTCGGGCAGAGGAATCGCCCACAACCTAAACATTAGGTACAGTCATAAAGTAATGCATATTGTTACGACCGTGCATCATCCGCACTTGCGCGCTCTATTGTTCGCCTGTGGGCATGGATAAGTGCTGTGGATATGTGGTGTTGGTACAATGGCTCTAAGTGAGCCTGTTTCCAGGAATCCTGTTTTGTAAGCCTGTTTTGCTTTGTGGACACCCTGCAAATGCCAAATTGACCCTGTTAAGAGAACGTCTAGAAAAACACAAAGAAATGTCCCCCTGCGGGAAATAGCCGGTTCGTTCAATTGTTCACCCTTCCCGTCGAGAAGCGCTATGGTCAAGTAAGGAATGCCTATTGTCCAAAGGAGGCGACAGAGTGACACGTCCGCTGACGTACAGGACAAGAAAGGAGCAAGGTGATTACGGCCATTAGAGGATTTCCTGGGAATGCAGGAAAGATTTGCAATTGTTGGAAAGGGACAATGCTGGGAGCCGTATGCGGCGCGCACGTGCACTTGGGTTTCTGAGAAGTAAATCCACTTGCCGGAACCAGCCTATCGATTCTTGGCTGAAGAATAGAAATGTACCTCCTCGCCGTTCCCAAGATTTTCCCGCCAACAAGTGACCAGGCCCAACGAAACAATGCCGGGCCAGTCAGTGCTTCAGGCCATCAGTGCAGTGATGTGTTCGATTGGATGCCGATATCTGAGGGGCGTGCCCTGGATTTGGTTGGTCAGCATCTTCAGAGAGGGGCTGGACATAGGGGGTTTTAAGGACGCTGCAGAGCACGAAATGTCGCTCTGAGCCCTGGGTAAACGGCTCATCCAGATGCTTCTCGCTATGAACTCTTAACGCTTGCCATTTTGCTAATGTACCCTTCTTTTTCGTGTAAATATTCTTGTAAATAAGTTATCTCAAAGTGCCATTAAACCTGCTTGTACATATTTCACCAACTTCGAAGATTCAATCCTTCTTCAACCCGGAGTCTCTGCACGCTACCAAGTGAAGGCCGGGTCAACTTAGTCCCAGCGTCACGACAACTGGTGACCAGCGTTGGGATCTGGATCTACAAGCTACAACATCTGGTGATTAGAGGTGGATCGGAATCTACAAGCCACAACATCTGGTGATCGGAGGTGGCATCTCAAGCAACAAGCAGGAGCAACAATCGGCCAACAAGAGAGCAGCTCGGAACATCGATCGCATGTGTGGGTGAGTGCTTGGCTTTTCTTCTGATGTGGACCAGGTTCTAGAACAGGGTTAGATTTTAGAACTGGTAAAAAGAGTGTGGAAACGCCTTTAGGTTTGGTAGTTTGCACAGTTGTTTTGGAAGTAGCCGACACTCGGAGCGATCATGGACCTACAAAAGCTGCAGAAACCGGAACTGTTGCAATTGTGTGAGGAATTGGGAATTGATACAAGTGGTTTGGCACGAAAACCCTTGATTATAAAAGCAATCACTGATTTGGGAACCGATGATGAGGAGCTCAGTGAAGCATGGAACCTCATCGGACAAAAAAAAGGAGGAGCAGCTCAGACAGCAGAAAGAGCGGGAAAACGAGGAAAAGAGGCGTGAGCGTGAACTTGAGAGGGAAAAAGAGGAAAAGAAGCGTGAACTTGAGAGGGAAAAAGAGGAAAAGAAGCGTGAAATTCAAAGAGAAGCAAAAAGGCTGGAGCTAGAAATTGAGCTCCGGAAATTAGAACTAGAGTTGAGCAAGAGGTCGGGCAATTGTCCCCAGCTAGCGGTACCTCTTCTCAACAAGGAGGCAGATTTCAAGATGTCAACGTACATGCAGCCATATGTGATATCAGGGGATATCGGTCTGTATCTGGCTAACTTTGAGCGAACTTGCGAAAAACTGTCCTTCCAGCGAGACACTTGGTCTCAGAGATTATTGACGGTTCTGCCCTGCGAGGCAGCGGAGGTTGTCGCGCGGCTAAGCAAGGAGGACGCGGACAACTACGAGAAGGTCAAAGCTTGCCTTCTGAGAAAGTATAGGCTTAGCGCCGAGGCGTTCAGACAACGTTTTCGGAAAGCTACTAAGTCCAGGGACGAGAGTTACCCTGAATTCCTGTACAATTTAAGAGTCAATTTGGGCGAGTGGCTAAAGAGCACAGATTCCTACAGTGATAGGGACGCTGTAGTCGAGCGAATTCTTTTGGAGCAGTTTTATAACTGCCTCCCAGAAAAAGAAAGAAATTGGATACAGGACCGAGGCGAAATTAAGTCGGCAACTGAAGCTGCCGAACTCATTGAGGAGTACACTTCGCGCCGACAATTCAGCAACCCAGCAGTGGATAGGCCCCGCAATCCCAAGTTGAGTGTGAATAACCGTCAGAAAAGGCACTTTGCTAGATTTGCAAACGAAGAAAGGAAGGCTTCTTCAGGCAAACGCCCTAGAAAGGACGGCAGTGAGAAAAGTGGGGAAGTGACCAACGCGCAGAACACAAAGAACAAGCTTGGGGCTAGGAAGCCGCTCACATGCTTTAGGTGTAATGAGCAGGGTCACATTGCCGTCAATTGCCGGAAAGAAAAGATTGCTTTCTCGTATGTCAGTGACTGCGATGAAAATATGCAGCTTTTGGAACCCTACCTGCATGACCTAGTAGTCAATGGGAAGCCTTGCAAGGTACTGCGCGATTCGGCCGCAACGATGGATGTTGTCCATCCGGCGTATGTGTCGTCTTCCGACTATACAGGACAGTGTGCATGGATCCGCCAGGTAGTGGAGGAACAGAGTGTGTGCTTGCCAATCGCGAACGTGGTCATCGAGGGCCCTTTCGGCGAGTTAACAACCGAGGCTGCCATTTCAGGAAAGCTTCCTAAAAGCTATCCGTATTTGTTTTCCAACAAATCGGACATGCTACTGCGAAAGAGGGGCATCCTGTTCAGAGACAGAGTTGTGCAAGCCTTAACACGTTCAAAGGCGCGAGAACTAGCTACACTGCTCATACCAGAAAATTCCACAGTGGAGGAAACGGCAGTTAACACAGTGGTCGATGTAGAAGATAGCGGGTCAGAAAACTTTGAGAGCGAGGCATCTCAAATAGGTCAACTTGAAAGTGAGCTTGATGAGACGCGGAATGAGGGCGTTCTTGAGAATAACCTCTTGCCGCCAGTGTCTAGTAATCTCACGAGACTTTTAAGTGGAACCCGAGAGGACTTAACTATGGAGCAAGCCAATGATCCTAAGATACAGGAGCTTCTCAAAAAGACGGAGCAGATAGGAGAACTAAAAAAATCCCAGCTGTCCGATCTGGGCGCGATAATAACAGAGTTTGAGGCCTGCTTCGTGGACAAGCCAGGCAGAACTGATTTGACTGAGCACGATATTGAGCTGACTTCAGACGTGCCAGTGCGATCAAGGCGCTACCGATTTTCTCCAAGGCAAAGAGAAATTCTGGATAGGGAAGTAACTCGCATGCTGGAATTGGGAGTAATAAAACCCTCGGAAAGCAATTATGCTTCGCCTATGATCTTAGTAGAAGCTCGAGGTAAAGACCCTAGGCCTGTGGTAGACTATCGAAAGCTAAATTCTCTCAGCAGGGATCAAGTGTATCCTATTCCGAATATTGAGGAGAGAGTAGAACAGGTCAGTAGAGCGGCATATGTGACTACGCTGGACCTTACTCGAGGATACTGGCAAGTACCGCTCACTGAACGCGCCAGCAGATACGCGGCTTTCGTCACTCCGACGGGCAGCTACCAGCCAACAATGATGAGTTTCGGGCTCAAAAATGCTCCATTTTGTTTTTCCCGACTCATGGATAGGGTTTTAAAGGGGTGTGAAACATTCGCGGTGCCTTATTTAGATGACATTGCGGTTTTTTCCGACTCATGGGCGGACCATATGGTACATCTAAGAGCTGTACTGAGCCTTTTGCGTCAAGCTGGACTAACCGTAAAGGCCGAGAAATGTTGCCTGGCAAGGGCGACCGTGGACTACTTGGGTCACAATGTAGGTCAAGGTTTCAGGAAACCCAGCGAGATTAAGATTCAGACTACCCGCGGCCGAGCACGAAGACGGAAATTCGGGCATTCTTAGGGCTGACGGGATACTACAACCACTACATCCCTCACTATTCATCTTTGGCTAGCCCTCTGACCGACGCTCTCCGCAAGACAGAACCGACAAATGTAGTCTGGGACGAACAAAAGGAAGCCTCCTTCGTAAACCTGAAGGCTGTGCTGATTAGCCGTCCGGTATTGCGAGCGCCAGACTATGACCGAGAATTCACGGTCCAGTGTGATGCAAGTGATCGAGGGCTAGGTGCTGTTCTCTGCCAGAGAGATGACGACGGTAATGAGCACCCCGTGCTCTACCTGAGCAGAAAACTGAGTTCTAGAGAGAGGGCTTATTGCGCGTCAGAGAAAGAGTGCGCTTGCATTGTATGGGCCATTCAAAAATTGCAGTGCTATCTTGGAGGGGCCAAATTCACCGTAGAGACGGACCATTGTCCCCTGGCTTGGCTGCAAACTGCGACATCGAAGAACAGCCGCCTTCTTAGGTGGAGCTTGATTTTACAGCAGTACAATTTTGAAATAAGATACAACAAGGGGAAGTTAAATGGGAATGCGGACGCGCTTAGCCGCTGTTTCTAAGCGGTCCGAGGTGTTCCTCACCATGTATCCAAATTGATAATCAGGTTTTTTTTTTCTCGTGCACTTGTACATGTGTGACTATGTAAAGCGGCACATTTGGTTTTCTAGGAATACGTGGGTCCTGAACGTCTTGAGAGTGGGCTTTTCTCGAACAACAATGGCAGTTTTCTTTTAACCTGGTCTCTTCAGACGGGAGCCGAGTGCTTGCTTCGACTTGTGGTTGAGTTTCAGACAGCTCGAGCAATTTGGCCTACGACAATCAAGACAACGCGACAAGCAACAGCGAGCTTCAAGCGTTCATGTGGAGGCCATTAAGTCGTCTCTTCATGCAGCAGCTGCGACTGCTGCCCTCCGAGACTCTTCTGGCGGGGGAGGAGGCTGTTACGACCGTGCATCATCCGCACTTGCGCGCTCTATTGTTCGCCTGTGGGCATGGATAAGTGCTGTGGATATGTGGTGTTGGTACAATGGCTCTAAGTGAGCCTGTTTCCAGGAATCGTGTTTTGTAAGCCTGTTTTGCTTTGTGGACACCCTGCAAATGCCAAATTGACCCTGTTAAGAGAACGTCTAGAAAAACACAAAGAAATGTCCCCCTGCGGGAAATAGCCGGAAGTGCTTTCGTTCAATTGTTCACTCTTCCCGCCGAGAAGCGCTATGGTCAAGTAAGGAATGCCTATTGTCCAAAGGAGGCGACAGAGTGACACGTCCGCTGACGTACAGGACAAGAAAGGAGCAAGGTGATTACGGCCATTAGAGGATTTCCTGGGAATGCAGGAAAGATTTGCAATTGTTGGAAAGGGACAATGCTGGGAGCCGTATGCGGCGCGCACGTGCACTTGGGTTTCTGAGAAGTAAATCCACTTGCCGGAACCAGCCTATCGATTCTTGGCTGAAGAATAGAAATGTACCTCCTCGCCGTTCCCAAGATTTTCCCGCCAACAAGTGACCAGGCCCAACGAAACAATGCCGGGCCAGTCAGTGCTTCAGACCATCAGTGCAGTGATGTGTTCGATTGGATGCCGATATCTGAGGGGCGTGCCCTGGATTTGGTTGGTCAGCATCTTCAGAGAGGGGCTGGACATAGGGGGTTTTAAGGACGCTGCAGAGCACGAAATGTCGCTCTGAGCCCTGGGTAAACGGCTCATCCAGATGCTTCTCGCTATGAACTCTTAACGCTTGCCATTTTGCTAATGTACCCTTCTTTTTCGTGTAAATATTCTTGTAAATAAGTTATCTCAAAGTGCCATTAAACCTGCTTGTACATATTTCACCAACTTCGAAGATTCAATCCTTCTTCAACCCGGAGTCTCTGCACGCTACCAAGTGAAGGCCGGGTCAACTTAGTCCCAGCGTCACGACAATATATTAGGTTAATCTTTATTCGGAGAGATGCAATGCGGTTCTGTGGCGGAGCTCTAATCTTTGTTTTCTTCATTTAGTGATTACAAAATTTATATGAAGGTGTTAGCACGAAGGCTGCAGTTGGTTATCCAGGAAATCGTTGGGCCATATCAGGCGTGTGGGATATAGGGACGGTCCATTGTTACAAATATACACAAAGCAAGAAGTGTATTAGAATGTTGTGATGGGGGGGGGGGGGGTATAAATGGCCGTCTGGCCATCCTGCAGCTTGACCTTGAAACTGTGTTGCCCATGAAATTCTACTTTGTATAATGGACCATATAAATGTTGATTTTGTTATTCGTGAGGGCGTGGCCCTGGCGTACCGAAATTGCACTACGAGATTAGTCGTAAATAAAAATCTGGGGGCCCCCATTAGTGTGCAGCGTTCTGTGCGGTAGGGCTGTCCACTCAGCCCTCTTTTATTCTGCATTTACATTGAAACCCTGTGTTTAAATATCTTGGGCAATGAGAATATTACTGGTTTTCGTTTGCAAGCCGTGGAAGTGAAGCTGCTGGCGTACGCTGATGATGTTGCGGTTTTTACGGTTAACCAGGAGGGTATACAACCGAAGTTGTTGATTCTGTAAAGACCTTTAGCGAAGTTACAGGCAGTAGGGTAAACTGGTCCAAGTCCCTGGGACTCTGGCATGGTAGATGGCAAAGTGCTCCTGATAATTTTGCAAACGTGTCCTGGGTGATGACTCCGCAAAAGTGCTTTGGCGTGCCTCTAGACTGCTATCGTGATAGCGAGACATATTGGAGAGCATGCACAGATGACATGCGGGAAAGGGCAGATAAGTGGAAAGGAACTGGTTTATCAATTTTTGCAAGAGGCACAGTGTGCAACCTCTTCTTCATTTCTAGGCGGTGGTATGTAATGCAAGTTTTACACTGTGCAAAATCACCCTAATTTGGGTCCCAGCACACACGTCCGTCCCCGACAACGAGGCGGCCCATGATTTAGCCCGAGATCTCTACTTACTAGCAAACGCGGAGCCATCCGACTGCCCGGCGATGGACGAACGTTTGCAAACCTGTAAAGAAATAATCGAAAATTATAGATTAGGAAGACATCTGATGCCGCCACCGGATCCTAGCTTAAATAATAAAGAGGCCATAGCTTGGCGGCGATTACAAGCCGGAAATTTCCCGAACCCTGTCCGGTTGTTTCACACTCAGATAGATGAGAGAAAAAATGATAAATCCAAAGCCTGCGAGGCGAGGGGGACCCTCGACCATATACTTTGGGAATGCCCTAAGTCTCCGGGCGCTAGGGACAACATTAAAAGTAGAGAAGCCTGGGTAACCCTGCTGCGAAGCGACGTCCCCGCTGACCAGCAAAAAGCCGTCCGCCTGGCGGCTGAGGCCGCGAATAATCAATGTATATTCGCCAGTCCTTAGTCGCGGAGGTTCCAGCCCCCGTTTCTCAGGCCTGCGTGCCAGGAGCGGGGAGTAGGGGGCCTCCTAAATCGGTGGAAATTAAAAGTTTAATCATCATCATCATCATCATCATCATCATCATCATCACACTGTGCAAGATTGAGTGTGCAATAGCTGCATAGGATATTCGCGGTTTTTGTGTGGGCTTCAAAATGGGAAAGCTGCAGCCGCACGAATTTATTCAAAAGTGTCAAGGATGGAGGCTCAGGGCATCTTTTTTTGCGGCTGATTGTCAGCAGATTTCTGTTCCTGCGTGACGTTCATGATCCATTTTTGTTCACTGTCTGCCAAATTAGGCTTGGACGTGCACTGCCAGATTTTGTTGTGCCAACCAAATGTTACATGGGAGGTATTTTTGGTTACTTTAGAGAAGTTGTTCAAAGTGCGTGATTTCTTTCTGCAAGATTTTCAAAAGAATATTTATCAACTGTGAAAAAGAAAAAAGTTGTACAAAGATTTGTGCGACGTTGTTGTTCCGGAGCCCATCTATAGGGCCAAATATAGGTGAGGCCCTGACAGGAATGTACTGAAGAGGGTAAGGAGAATGAAAGCGCCGGCAGCGGCTAAAACTGTCTTTTTTAAGTTGCATGCTGGAACTTTGCCAGTAAAAGTGTTTTTGGAAGAAAAAGGGTTATTTCTTCCGTGGGGTGCACATTGCCTAATTTGTAAACAGCTAGAAACGATAGATCATGTATTTCTTCACTGTTGGGAAGGGGTTTATTTTTGGGACGTACGTCGAAGAACCGTAAAGAAAGATTTACCTATTAATCCTTACGGAATACGGTACTAACCCACGCAAAATGAGGAGGGGGTTCCATATGATTCAATCATGCTAATGGGCCTCCACACTATATGGCGTTCACGCATGGGAGGATATCGCTGTGATCCTGATGCGCGTCCTGCACGAATTTTTTTCCGCGAGGCTCTCCATTGGTTTATCGAGATTGTGAAGTTTGACGATGATAATCCTGAGTGGTTGCCAAAGGCAGAACCTTTGATGGATCTTAAGGAATTTTAGCAAAGCCAGCCCCTGGCAGGATATATCTTGTGTGTGTTTGTTTTGTCTTGCAAAAGTCAGGCAATAAAAAAAAAACAGTTCTGTGGCGGAGTGGTTGTGTGCTCGCCTCGCACTGCGAAGGAACTGTGTTTGACTCCGCTGGTTTCTGCAAAACTTTTGTTTCTTCACTTCTAATTTTCGCGCTACAACCACAACGCCGACACCGGCTTTTCTGCGACATGGGGCCCTTAACGACACATCATTAATACTCGCAGCTACTATGCCGCATATAACCAGTGCGGCAATTATGTTTGCAGTAAGGGAAGTATATAGTGGGTACTTTATGACACAATCGGCGCCAACTGATCGATCTGACATGCATGTCTGTGCCCTTCTACGTACATCGTTTTGAGCTCGATGCATTGTCTTGGCTGTATTCTCTTTCAACGCAATTCAGGTCACATGGTTCTTACAGGAAGGTTACTTTGTGATGTTAGGGCTTCATACCTTGCTATGCAATGCATTTGTGGGCAAGGAGTATATGTCTCTGTTCAGGGGCACCGTCCTGAGGTACCCTTGTAATGGTTCACCAACATTTTTGGCTCAGTCTAGGGGAGCAGGCGTTTGAGGACCCCTAGCTCGGGCCTATCGCAAGTGTTTCGAGACAAAAGCTTGTGCTAGCGAAATGTTTCACAACGCTTGTGCCCATTGCTACCATTGCCTTCTCTGAACATGACTGGTGGCTCACATTGGTGGAATATTGTGCCAATTGTGGCAAGCCATTGTGTTGCATTGAACCTACCCAGGTAGCACCAAAGGTTAGAGTAATGTTATAAAAATGGTGTTTATGTTGCTTAACATTTCGTGTGACAAAGAAATAGTATAACGTTTGAAATAAATATTACTGTAACGGTGACTTTTCACTGGTCTTGTAATGTTATTGTAATGTTACAAATAAACATTGTTTCGATATAATTGAGGGTAAACAGCGCAATAAAGACGAGGACGAACGAAGTACACAAACGAGCGCTGACTTTCAACTCGCTTTACCGCTTGTCCCGCGAAAATATATACATGGAACAAGCAACAAAAGAAAACGTGAAGGCACTGATAATCAAAGATACATATTATGCGGATGACAACAGCGGCGTCATTGCCTTGCATTCGGAAACCTCATTTCCTTCGCTGTTAGAGCCACCGAAGCGCTACTAACACAATCATCCTCTATCTTCGCGATTTCAACGGCTTCCAGAATTTCACGGGTTAGCTGATTGCGGTGTTTCTTTATCACTTTCGTTTGTTCAAATTGTGGCGTGCAATTATCACAATCCCTGCAGTGAATGCCAAGGTGCCCTTTCACTGCTTCGTGCACATTGTAATGATCTTCTTTGAGGCGTTCATTGAGGCAACGTCCCGTCTGCCCGATATATTGTTTACCGAAAGAAAGCGGAATAGTATAAACAACACTTTCCTGACAGGGCACAAATTGTTTTTAACTGAGCAACGTTGTGCAACGAACGCGGCGTTGTTAACTTTCTTGCAAATCATCCCCAGCTTGTTGGGTGCCGAAAGGGCGACTCTGATATTAAATCGGCTTCCTATTTTCTTCAACTTGTGTGAAAGCCCGTGAATATATGGAACCACTGTAACTTTTTCTTTTTTTCTGAATGGTCGCAGGTGGAGCCTCGTCCTCGTTCCTTTTCTTCGACCTTAGGCCTGAAAGAATTGATTCTGCTGCTGTGACAAGCAGCTGCTTGGGATACCCGGCATTCACTAGACGTTGGGTTTGATACTCGAAGCTGTCTTTCATGGAATGGAAGCATGACTTTTTAAGTGCATTGATATAACAGCACTTGCCAACAGCTCTTTTTACTAGTTTTGAATGAGATGATGCAAATGGAAGTAATGGTTTACTGTTTCGTGGTTCGTACATCCAGCATGTATGACTAGGTGAAAAGGACAGCTTGAGGTCAAGAAATCTGATCGTGCTATCTTTAGGAAACTCACAGGTTAACATCAGCGGATAAAGGCACTCTTCAAAAATAGATGTAATGTCTGGCATAATTCTCTCAAAGTCATTAACGTTAGTGTCGATCAGGACAAGAAAGTCATCAACGAAACGGAAGCACTGCACAACCTTCGACCCTTCCAAACGATTTCTCAACTTTCTGCCTTTTTGCGCTAAAAGAAGATCACTTAGCACTGGTGCAATACATGAGCCAATGCATACCCCTTGTTTTTGCAAGTAGGTTTCGTTATTCCAGGTGGCAAAGGTGGAAGTCAGATACGTTAGTAATAATTCTAAAAAACCTGCCACAGACAGGCCTGTCTCGTTCTGGAACGACAAGACACCTTGACGGTCAATACAGTCTTCTATGCACGAAAGGAGCTCGTTTTGCGGTAGCGAGTAGTACAAATCTTTCACGTCAAACGAGCAAGCCATTAGACCTTTGTTCTTATGCACTTCAAAAGATTTTAACACATGCTCCGAATTCTTTACCAGGAAAGGGTCGTCTAAGGTTAATGAATCTAAGATTTTCTTTAAATAAGTTGCCACAGAGCTTTGCCACGTGCCTTTCTGGGAAACAATTACTCGAAATGGGCAGTCGGGTTTATGGGTCTTAGCGCTAAAGAATAACTGTAAACTAAGACATTTACTATTACCAAGTGAATTTCTTAGAGCTTCAAGGTTAAGTTTCTTACAAACTTTCTTTGCATTAGCTTTAGCCTTTGCCAAAGTGACATTTTTAATGGGATTGAAACATGAGAGGATAGCTTCTCGGCCTTTCGCAACATAAAGCTGTGAAGGTAGCACAAGAAAACCTCCTTCCTTGTCTGCCGGGAGCAGGCTTAACGAATGTTGCTTCAAGTACGAAATAGCCTTTCTTACAGGTAGGCTTTTCACTGGGGGTTCGTGACGAAGTACAGCGTCCAAAAAGGCAGAAAGTTGAGAAATCGTTTGGAAGGGTCGAATGTTGTGCAGTGCTTCCGTTTCGTTGATGACTTTCTTGTCCTGATCGACACTAACGTTAATGACTTTGAGAGAATTATGCCAGACATTACATCTATTTTTGAAGAGTGCCTTTATCCGCTGATGTTAACCTGTGAGTTTCCTAAAGATAGCACGATCAGATTTCTTGACCTCAAGCTGTCCTTTTCACCTAGTCATACATGCTGGATGTACGAACCACGAAACAGTAAACCATTACTTCCATTTGCATCATCTCATTCAAAACTAGTAAAAAGAGCTGTTGGCAAGTGCTGTTATATCAATGCACTTAAAAAGTCATGCTTCCATTCCATGAAAGACAGCTTCGAGTATCAAACCCAACGTCTAGTGAATGCCGTGTAATCCCAAGCAGCTGCTTGTCACAGCAGCAGAATCAATTCTTTCAGGCCTAAGGTCGAAGAAAAGGAACGAGGACGAGGCTCCACCTGCGACCGTTCAGAAAAAAGAAAAAGTTACAGTGGTTCCATATATTCACGGGCTTTCACACAAGTTGAAGAAAATAGGAAGCCGATTTAATATCAGAGTCGCCCTTTCGGCACCCAACAAGCTGGGGATGATTTGCAAGAAAGTTAACAACGCCGCGTTCGTTGCACAACGTTGCTCAGTTAAAAACAATTTGTGCCCTGTCAGGAAAGTGTTGTTTATACTATTCCGCTTTCTTTCGGTAAACAATATATCGGGCAGACGGGACGTTGCCTCAATGAACGCCTCAAAGAACATCATTACAATGTGCACGAAGCAGTGAAAGGGCACCTTGGCATTCACTGCAGGGATTGTGATAATTGCACGCCTCAATTTGAACAAACGAAAGTGATAAAGAAACACCGCAATCAGCTAACCCGTGAAATTCTGGAAGCCGTTGAAATCGCGAAGATAGAGGATGATTGTGTTAGTAGTGCTTCGGTGGCTCTAACAGCGAAGGAAATGAGGTTTCCGAATGCAAGGCGATGACGCCGCTGTTGTCATCCGCATAATATGTATCTTTGATTATCAGTGCCTTCACGTTTTCTTTTGTTGTTTGTTCCCTGTATATATTTTCGCGGGACAAGCGGTAAAGCGAGTTGAAAGTCAGCGCTCGTTTGTGTACTTCGTTCGTCCTCGTCTTTATTGCGCTGTTTACCCTCAATGGATTACCAACTTGCCCAAGCGTCTGCTTTAGCCAGTTCGATATAATCATGTACATGTTATAATATTGTCACGCTACTGACGACGATGAAGGATTGTGATGGTGTGGCAGAAGAGGAGGAAGAAGCGTTCGTTTTCGGGGCGCTAGTAGGCTTCATCTTCAAAGACGAAGAAGACGTGTCGCTGAGCACCGTGGCTACATCGTGTCCAGTAAGATTTTGAGCTATGTCTGTAGTCCGCGCCCACACAGCGGCCATCAATCTCTTGAAGAAGAGCATAAAGGCCAAACAACCCGTTCGTGGCAAGAAGATCGTCAAGGACACAGCCCTCCGGGTAGGTGCTGCAGAATGCCGACGCGGCCTTGCTGAGCCTCAGCTCTGATAATATGGCAAGAATGGGGACGCCAATGGACCCTCCGGTAGTCGCTGTGACTTCAGCAAGCACAAAGGCAGGCTGCGGTAACGAGCCTTTAGCTGGAGCTAGCACTTGCCACAGAGCAACGTAGACATTACTTCGAATACGAGGACAACGCTCGGGCCGCTACCCGAGCTAAACGATACACATCAGGCTATGGATGTGCAACAGGAAGTCGTCACTAACGCTTCTCAACGGACACCCCGGCTGGTCAAACTACCTGGGCCACCTGTCAACACACACCGACAAAGAAGGTAAGGGCCGCCCCTGATAAGCTAGCGTCTGCTTAATCAACACCAGCCTTGCAGAAATCCTTCAGAGTGCATATCAGACCAACAGTGCAGTTTGATATCACTAAGATACCCACCAGAGCAATGCAGAGAGTAATAGACGCAGCGCTTGGTACCACAGGTTACCAGGGGTTTGTAAGCCACAGGGCATCTAATACTGTCACAGTACATTTAGCCCCCATTGAGGATGTACGCAAAATGACCACAATAACACAAATTCCAATCACGACAGAGGAGTGTCTTCCTGTCCAGACGTATTTTGCGTCAGGTCCAAACACTCAGCGATGTGTCCTATATGACCTAGACCTACAAGATTCCCCGGAGACTGTGGCCAGAGACCTCATATCAGGAACACATACTGTGTTAGCCGCACGTCGTATGGGGAACAGAGGCACTTTTCTCACCACATTACAGGGACCAGATACTCTTCCGGACAGATTTTACTACAACGGCCGCATAGTGTGACCGAAAACGTACAAACCTAGACCGGTGCACTGTTAGAGGTGCTACAGAGAAGGCCATATGCAGAAATTTTGTCCATATGGAGTTAACCCCAAATACATAACTGAATCTGGAGAAGCGAAATTCAAATGCGGCCTATGCAAGTCTGATGATCACGAAATCACTTCATCTCAGTGTCCGACAAAAAAGCGAAAGCTCGAGTTAGCAAGGGCTGGACGACATAAACAATGTGCACCGTTAATGGTAAAAAACAGATTTGCAGCTCTGGCCGAAGAGCTGTTTGATGACCCGCTAGAAGAAGAAGAGCCTGTTGAGGTGGTTGCACAGAATAGTGCATCTTTTGCTTCTACGCTAAAAAATGGACGACGCACAAAACGGAGCACAGTGGCATTCACTGCTGATGATTTTCCGGACCTTAAAGACTGCACAAGCCAGCAGGATGCAATAGAAAAAGAAATTGCGATGCTTTCAGCACAAATTGCACATCTGCTACAAAAGAAAGCACATATAGCCCGACGACGAAAGGAGAGCTCAGAAAAACAGACAGAAACGCTTGCAGGCAGTACGACAGCAAGGTTAGTAAATGCTCCGAATTGTAAACCTGCCGATAACATACCTATTTGGAAGGCGGTACTAGACACACTTACGCAACTGACACACCTCATTCAGAGCAGCTTACATTATGGATAAAAGTAGCCGAAACAAGTGGCAACAGATTACACAATGGAACTGCAGAGGGCTCTCTAATAAAGTTGGGAAATAAATACAAAATTATTGTACGGCAAGCTGCATTCATGGGTGTTCTTGATACAGGAGCACAATAGGTTATATTCAATAACAGGATATATAGGGTACCAGTGTCCTTCTATCCCTGATAAACGAGCAAGAGCAGAGGCCGAAACACCAGGAAAAGCTGCCGTCTATATTAGGGCCAATTTTCCCCAAACGCCACTTGACTTGAGCAAGTGGTGCAACACTCAGCAGGAAGTAGTTGCTGTGCTCACGTGTCCGAACAAAACGCCCCTTATATTAGTGTCCGTGTACGCTCGGCTATGAAACACAGTACTTAATCTTGGATGGGTTAAGCATATTCGCCATTCATACCCTGGAATTGCGATACTAATCGGTGGAGATTTTAACGCTCCGCACACCGTATGGGGATATGATTATGATTCTAAAAGGGGTGATCAAGTTCATACTGCCTTCACAGAAATGGAATTTACACTGCTAAATCATCCAGGAGTCGCAACACTACCTGCAACACAAACACGCTCACCAGACTTGACGTAGTGGAAGGGCCCTGGTGCGCCACAATGGCAGGCGGAATTAGATGCGTGGGGTAGTGACCATGTCCCCATTAGTATTGGTCTTAATTTGGGACATATGAAGAAAATTCGAAAGAAAGCTTCTGTTACACATTGGGATGGTGTACGGCAGGATACTCGAACGCATTCAGTTAGCCCGAATATTCTCGTTACCACCCTTCAAACGGTACTCAAGGATCACACCATTACAACTACAGTGAACGAAGATCAGCCAACTCCCGACCTGCACCTACTAAAACTTTGGGCGAGCCGAAAACAGGCCGAGATACAGGCTGGTCGCCATCCTGAAGACGTGCAAAGAAAAATTGAGGTAAACAAAGTGACGGCACAGGCACGCCGATATGAAAAACAGCTGGCTCATAAAGATCATGCAGAAAGTATTAGACTCGCATTACAGCTTACACCAGAGGAATTTGCAGATCAGGCTGCTGCCCTTTTCTTCCCGAACCGCGCACATTATCCGGCGCCTTCACCGACAGTGGATGCGGTTGATAAAACAGGAATAACATTACCATTTACCAAATTGGAGTTATTGGCTGCTATAGAAGATGCGAATGGTAAAACTGCGCCTGGACATGGCAATATTCCTTATGAAGTATTCAAGAATTTAGAAGGAGCTGCAGTTGACGGCTTGTTGGATGTGGTAAATGAGGTCTGGCAAGGAGGAGACATTCCACTCGGCTGGAAATACTCGGTGGTGGTAACAATACCAAAGGCTGGGAAACCTCCCACAAGTCTAGAATCTTTGCGGCCTATCTCGCTAACACCCACAATTTGCAAGATCTATGAAAAGATGATAGCCACCCGCCTGTCATGGTGGTTGGAAAGTAATAAAAAATACAATGATCGACAAATTGGGTTCCGAACAAACCTTGGGACAGAAAATGGACTGGCTGTGCTCGCTGAAGAGGTCATACACGTGTCGCCTTATAGCCACCTAGTGCGCGCTGTAGTGGCTACCGACATGGCGAAGGCATACGACAACGTGTTACATGCCAAGATTCTTAGCAACATGGAATGTATGGGCATTCCCTTGCAGGTCATAAAAGCAGTACATAATCTGCTTAAGGACAGGACGTTTTCTATCCGGATAAACGGAAAACAAATTGGCAATTACACCTCGAACAGAGGCGTGCCACGAGGGTCACTGTTAGCACCTTTATTATTAATATCGCACTGATTCCATTGGCGTGGAAATTAGCTAAAATACCAGAAGTGCGGTTCATTATATACGCAGATGATGTCACGATTCGGTCTGTTCATAAACAACTTGAGAGACAGAATCGGTATCTGCAAGAGGCTTTAAATACCATAGATGAGTACGTGCAAGATGCAGGTCTGGAATTATCACCTCAAAAGTCCAGTTGCATTCATGTTACCAACAAGAATGGAAGAAAACAATTGGCAACGCAAAGAGTCACCCTAAATATTGGAAATCAGGCATTGGAAGAGGTGGACGAGTTGAGAGTTCTTGGCCTAGAAATTCACAAATCCGGCAAAGGAACACAATGGCTTCATAAGGTGAAAAAAGTAGCTGCGACATCCTTAAACTTAATAAAACGCATTTCGTCTAGGGGAGGAGGAGCTCGAGCGGACATGGCAAGACGTCTTTTACAATCAGTGTTACAGCCGAGGATACTATACCAGGCCCAATTCCAAAGACTCACGAGGCGGCAATGGGCAAAATTGGAAACAATAAATAGAAACGCAATGCGCACTATAACGGCCTTACCAAAACTTACCCCTATCCCTATTCTCCAAGAGTTTGCACAGGTAAATACGTGGACAGAATTATTTGAACAACGAGAGGCAACAAGGGATATGAAGCGAAAGTACGTTATGCCCATAGCATCCTTGTACAACGAAGTGGCAGTTCGAACACCACCAATGGCTGACCCCCCTCCGTGGGAATTCACGACTATTACGACAAACAGACAACTCGGCTTCGTCGCAAAGAAAAGCTGACATCTCGACCTCTGGTTGATGCACTTCCAGGTACCTGTATTGCTTATACGGACGCATCAATTATGGAAAATGGCGGTAGAACAGCAGCTACTAGTCCAACACACAGCGAACTAAAGGTACATAAAGAATATGTTTCAGAATACCCGGACCCGCTTGTGATGGAACTCTATGCAATCCGCGATGCTATGGAGGCCATAAATAAAATAGATTCGATAACAGAAGCTCACATCTATACAGACTCTTTAGCCGCCATAAAACAATTGAAGAAAGTGACGAAGACGCTATGTGTTACCCAGGAAATCCACGCACTCAATAAAAAAACAAAGATAAGCATCCAGATACATTGGACACAAGAAAATGTTGAGAACGCTGAGCAGAGAAAAGTTGACCACCTCACACACGAAGTTCCAAACACTAATGAGCCCCCCACCAGGCTCCCTTTCGATGCCCGCTCCACTGTTCCCATCTTAGCATCCTCTTTAAGGAAAAGTACACGTGCCCTCATTCCCCCGTGTACAATCCCACTCCCTCGTAACTTAACGAGATTGGAGGAGGTTTCCCTTAGAAGGATAAGAGCTGGGGCGGCCCTTACCCTGTCGGTAAAATGCCGATGGGAATCGCAAGCAGACATCGGACCAACGACATGCCCGAAGTGTTCCACACCAGCTGCAGAGGTGGATGTTCGCCACCTGCTATGGACTTGTGCAGGGACAAGGGCATCAAGGACACAGGTTCTGCGCGAAGTGGGACTAACCACAACAAGAGAAGAGGTCTTTTCTAAATGGCTCACCGACAACGCTAAGAGCGGGAGCCTGCTCCGGTTCCTCACGGAAAACCATTTACATGAGTTTATATAATATTCCTTATGGCAAGCTTGCGTACAAAAAAAAAAGGCTTCATCTTGTTCCGCTACATCAGCACTGTAAATAAACACCCCTTCTTATTACACCGTAACAACTTGGTGGAAGGTGCTCCGTACGATCCCTACCTACAGCGCTGCAAGACCAACTGGAGCTTCGACGTAGTCGCCGCATCGCTGGACTGCCACCGCTGACGACCATCATGGACCACACCGACTCAAACCGTGCAAGCCGCGACGCTGCAAGCCAGGCTGGCGGCATGCCTGCCCACTCCAGCCCTATTCCGTCCCAGCCTTCCCGGGAACCACGACCTTTTGCCGGAGAGGAAGGTGAGGATGTTGAGAAGTGGCTACTTGATTATCAACGCGTTAGTCGGTACAATCGGTGGGACCCTCTTACCATGCTAACAAACGTGGTTTTCTTTCTCACTCACACGGCTATGACCTGGTTTGAGAATAAAGAGGACAACTTGACGACTTGGGAACGGTTCGCCACCGAGTTAAAACTGCGTTTTGGCGACTCTGTTCCCAGCAAAAAGCGGGCTGAGCAGACCCTTGCTCAAAGAGCTCATTTGCCCGAAGAAACTTGTACAACTTACACAGAAGAGATCCTCAAGTTATGCAAATGTGTCAATTCCAACATGCCCGAGGAAGACAGAGTCGGTCACATTTTGAAGGGTATCGCGGCGGACATGTACAACTTCTTAATCGCCAAAGACAACCTTGACACTGTCTCCGATGTCATTAGACACATCCGCGCGTTTCAAGCTTTTAAAACACGTCGTATTGCGCCGAAATTTGGGTGGCTAGCCAACGTGCCTACCGTGGCCAGTCTTGATGACCATGCCCAACTAGATATTCCGTCAACTGTCCGGCAAATCGTGCGCGAAGAACGTCTACGGATCAACACGCTTCCCCTTCATGAATCTGCTGAGGTTTCTGTCCGGCTTCACCACCACAAGCGATTCAAGTGCAGCCTTTCGCCAAAGCTCCGGAAATTGCAGCTTCTATTGACTTTCCGCCAATGCATTTTGCCAACTCGACTGCGTCGATGCTTGAAGCCCCGAGGTATGATGTCACCTGAAGTGCACCTAGATCTTCTATTCGATCTACAAGGATTCTTGTGCAGTGTGAGCATTCAGCCAGACCTACGATGCGCCCTGCTGTGCCTGGCTCTTATCCACAACAGCATTTTATACCTTCCCCACCGATATGCTAGCGCTGCGGCGTCGAAGGTCACATTGCCAGGTACTGCCACAGTAGGTTCCCGCCACGCTATAACCGCCCGGTGCCTCCAGAAGTACCCAGCAATCGGCAATACAGCCCCATTTTCCAGCAATCCAATACTCCCCGTGGGTACTTCGGCAACATCCAGAACGGGAATCTCCGCGACCATTCCCCAGCATCTGAGCGAAGTGTTACTCCTTAACCCGCCTTCCATGCGCGTCGTTCTCCATCACCGCGGCGGCGCTCCATGTCGCCCCATCAGGAAAGCTAACCAGCGCGACCGATGGGGGTGAGGCCGCTGGAAATGTGCTGTGTGCCAACATCCCTCCAACTGCCATGCTCAAAAACAAAATTCGTGTGTTCGTTGATGGTGTGTTTTGCTTAGCTTTGGTAGATATGGGTGCGACTGTGTCTGTGATGAGTAATCAGTTTAGGCGCTTGTTGGGACGCAAAGTGATGTTTGAATATGACCGTGCTTCAACGTTTTGTGGTGTTAGTGGAGAGGCGTTGCGGCCACTGGGTGTGTGTAGTGCGCAAGTGTCTGTGGGTGGTGCAATTTTTCAAGCCAAATTCGTAGTCTTACCCCACTCTACGCATGACATCATTTTAGGAATGGACTTCTTGAAGTTTTGTGGCGCTACCGTGGACTGCCGAAGTCAAGAGGTTCATTTTGATGGCCCGCATCTGCCGACTCTTTTTGAAAGTGGCCGTGATGAAGAAACAGTTTTTAGCATTACCGAAGACACAGTAGTTCCACCCTTGTCTGCCACGTTCGTCCCCGTGTCCGTTCCACTTCTTGAGCAGGTTTCATTCCAGGCCGTGGTGCACCCAGTTCACTCAGCGTGCCTGAAGAAAAAAAAATTGGAGGCTTATCAAGGTTAAGCCCCGTGAATGCGAAGCATGTTAAGCAGCTGCCTCAGTGTGGAGGGGGCTAAGTAACGGAGACGTGGTTTTAGGTTAATCGTCGTACCTTATTCTTCATCGGTTTCCGTAGCACGCTGCACCCTTCGTTTTGCATTCCTGACGGCGCGATATGAGGCCCCATCTGCAGCCAGTGTGACGTCATCACGTGACGTCATGTCACGTGACCCCACTTCAGGGTCAATGGTGGCCACCGCCGGGCGTCGCGCGAAGGCCCGAAACCTACGTTAATATGCTTCGCATAATATAATTATCCCTCACTGTATGATCTCCGTGCATCACGGTAGTGCCTCGTTATGAACAATCAATCCATCGTCCGAGCCCGCAGTTTTACCAACGGGATTGAAGCTTGCCTCCTGTGGACCCGGTGCGCCCCACGTCGTTGCTTTGGTCACAGATGCTACGAGTGCCACCGTACCTCTGCCTGCTGATGAAACTTCGATCTTCCGCATGATCAGCGCCGATCTCAGCTCACCTCAACGCCGTACTCTTGTGGATATTCTTCTACCTTTTTCGCCTATGTTTGACTTTTCTCAAACAGATGGACCAACCTCTCGCCCTGCACATCGGACCCATCATAGCATCGACACTGGTTCGGCTCGTCCCATTCGTCAAAAGCCATATCGCGTGTCCCCATCTGAGCGCAAAGTCATTCTGCTATGGAAGAAGTCATCTAGCCCCTGGGCTGCCCCTGTTATTCTTGTACGCAAGAAAGACGATTCGTGGCGATTGGCGTCTAAATTCTGTTACGAAAAAGGACGTCTATCCTCTTCCTCGCATAGACGATGCCCTCGACTGCCTCTCTGGTGCGTCCTATTTTTCTTGTCTTGATCTCAGATCTGGCTACTGGCAAATTCCAATGGACCCTGCGGATAAGAAAAGAACAGCCTTCGTAACGCCAGATGGCCTTTATGAGTTTAATGTTATGCCATTCGGGCTGTATAATGCGCCAGCCACATTTGAACGCTTTATGGATACAGTTTTGGGCGGCTCAAAATGGGACATTTGTCTTTGCTATCTGGACGATGTCGTCATATTTGGGAAATTTTTCCAAGAACACAATGACCGTCTAGTACGTGTCTTGAATTGTCTGCACAACGCCGCCCTAATTCTGAACTCGAAAAAGTGCCGCTTTGGAGAGCGCCAAGCGCTGGTGCTAGGACACCTTGTCAATGGTGATGGTGTAATGCCAGATCCCCAGAAAACCGCCGCTATTGAGTCTTTTAAACCCCCGCAGACAGTGAAGGAGTTGCGCAGTTTTCTAGGGTTGTGTTCGTATTTTAGACGCTTTATATATCGCTTTGCTGACGTTGCTTACCCATTGACGTGCCTTCTCCACAAAAACTCTACTTTTGACTGGACACCAGACTGCGACGCGTCATTCCGTCAACTGAAGTTTCTTTTAATATCGAAACCCATCCTACGTCACTTCGATCCTACTGCAATGACAGAAGTACACACGGACGCTAGTGGAATCGGTCTTGGTGCAGTCCTTGTCCAACGGCACGATGAACGAGAGCATGTTATCGCGTACGCAAGTCGTACCTTGAGCAAGCCGGAGCGAAACTACACAGTCACCGAACAGGAATGCCTGGCTGTAGTTTTCGCTGTGCAGCGTTTCCGTTCATATTTGTACGGACGTTCGTTTACTATCGTAACTGACCATCATTCACTCTGTTGGCTGCGGAACCTTCGAAACCCGGTGTGGGCGCCTCGCACGCTGGGCCCTCCGGTTACAGGAATATGACTTTGCCGTGGTGTACAAAAGCGGGAGGCGTCATGCAGACGCAGATTGTCTTTCTAGGATTCCAATGGCCACGACTGGACCTAAAAAGCGACGATTTCGACAATTATATATCGACCCTCGAGCCAGCGTTCCCCGACACGAATGTTTTCAAAACGGAACAGCAAAATGATAGCAGTCTGCAGCCTCCCTTTGCCCAAGCCAGCGTACCTACAAGCCGTTTTTGTGTGCATGATAGCCTCCTATGGAAAAAGAGTTATTCGCCTGTCGGCCAGTGATACCTACTCGGAGTTCCCAAGACGTTGTGCACGGACGTATTGCGTGTTATGCATGCTTATCCAACTTCTGGGCATTTGGGATCGGTTCGAGCACTCCACCGTGCTCAAGAAAGATTTTACTGGCCCAGAATGCGCTCGACGATTGAACAATACATTGTCAGTTGCAAGATATGTCAACGCCACAAACGTCCAACTGCAACTCCATCTGGCTTGCTGCACCCTGTGAAGACCCCGACAGCTCCGTTTGATCAAGTAGGCATTGACCTCGTAGGTCCGTTTCCGAAGTCCCTGGATGGAAATCGCTGGATTGTTATCTGCGTGGACTATCTCACACGTTACTGTGAAACCGCCGCTCTTCCATCTGCTACGGCGCATCAGGTGTCGCTTTTCTTGCTGTACTCAGTCATCTTACGACACGGGCTGCCACGAATTGTCATCACTGATCGGAGCCGACAATTCACTGCTGATGTTGTTGAAGAGCTCATGCGTTTATGCGCCGTAACTTTCCGACACTCGACGCCGTACCATCCCCAGACAAATGGCTCGACTGAGCGCGTAAACAGAACGCTTATCAACATGCTAGCCATGTATGTGGACGCAGGGCATAAGAACTGGGACACCATACTACCCTTCATCACGTATGTGTTTAATACCGCCACGCATGAGATGACTGAGTACAGTCCATTTTTCCTGCTCTATGCCAGACCGCCACGCTAATCCCTGGATATTATCCTGCCCTTCACAAGCCGTGAAGACTCCTGCCTGGCTGAGACCCTCTGTCTCGCCGAAGAAGCTCGGAGAATCGCCCGATTACGGTCTGGTGCTTCACAAGAACGTTCTAAAGTGCGATACGATGCCAGTCACTGGCGGGTCACGTACTCTGTAGGTGATTTAGTCTGGCTATGGCGTCCAATTCGGCACCGTGGCCTACATCAAAAACTCTTGGCCCACTATGACGGCCCATATGTGGTTGTCAAACGCATTAGGGATTTAACTTATGCAATAGCCCGCCTGACAGCATCGGGTCGCCGGTCTGCCAAAACCGAACTATGTCATGTTGCCCGCTTGAAGCCGTGTCAGCCTCGCACGACTCACGAACACGCCCAGAGGGCTTCGTCTGAGTAGGGGGGAAATGTCACGCTACTGACGACGATGAAGGATTGTGATGGTGTGGCAGAAGAGGAGGAAGAAGCGTTCGTTTCTGGGCGCTAGTAGGCTTCATCTTGTTCCGCTACATCAGCACTGTAAATAAACACCCTGTAAGGTGTTTATTGGAGCACCAAGACCGCAAGCAACGTCCGCAAACCAAAGCGACGGGGGTAGCGTTCGAATCAACAGTGCAGTGCCAACAAGGCTCCGGCTCCACTTCGTCTACCTCTTCTGGTTGGCGCGCGAGCTGATGGCGATCAGGATTACTACAATACCCCCCGGTGGAAAAGGAGCCATCCTGGCGACTCATGGTGAGGAAAGGGTAGGGGGATCATATTACGGCTTGAGGCGGTCGACATGTACAGTTTCTCGGCCGCGGCGGCGATGATCTGGAGATGGGTTCAAGGGCTCTACTACGTAATTGACGGGAGAAGATTGTTCGAGAATGCGGTAAGGTCCATGATAGCGCGATAGGAGTTTGGATGAGAGGCCGGGTGCAGAGGAAGGCACCCAGAGCCAAACGAGGGCACCTGAGGGATATGAAGGCGCTGGATTTGTAGGGTCCCGGTTATGCTTTTGTTGAGCCTGGTTCTCCGTTGTGAAGGAGCGCGCCAATTGTCGGCATTCTTCGGCAAATGTGTGCGCTTCAGACAGTAGAGTGGTCTCTGAAGCGTCGGGGTGGTAGGGCAGGATAGTATCCATGGTGGACGTGGGTTCACGACCATATAAAAGAAAGAAGGGGGAGAACCCAGTCGTAGTCTGCGTAGCCGTATTGTAGGCGTACGTTACGAAAGGCAGCGCTTGGTCCCAATTAGAGTGAGCGCTATCAACGTACACGGCTAGCATGTCACTAAGAGTGCGATAAAATCGCTCTGTCATGCCGTTCGTTTCGGGGTGATACGCTGTGGTGCTCCGGTGAATGATCTGGCACTGTTTGAGGAGGGCTTCGACAGTGTCGGAAAGAAACGCACGTCCGCGGTCACCGATCAATTCTTTCGGTGCGCCGTGACGAAGAACGAGGCGATGCAGAATGAACGAAGCAACATCCCGTGCGGTGGCAGACTGCAAGGCCGATGTTTCCACGTAACGGGTTAGGTGGTCAACGGCTACGATGACCCAGCGGTTGTTAGCCGACGTGGTCGGAAGCGGGCCATACAGATAGATACCGACACGGTCAAAAGGGCGGCTGGGGCAAGGCAATGGCTGCAACGGAGCGGCTGGCTGAGGGGATCGATTCTTGCGACTTTGGCAGGCGGTACAGGATCGGATGTACTGACGAATGAAGCGGTACATGCCGCGCCAGTAATATCTCATACGCAGTCGAGAATAGGTTTTCATGACACCTGCATGGCCGCATTGGGGATCGGCGTGGAAAGAGGGGCAGATTTCAGCACGGAGATGTCGCGGAATCACGAGAAGCCACTTTCGCCCTGTAGGGTGGTAATTGCGGCGGTATAAAAGTCCATCACGAGTGGCGAAGTGGTGGGCCTGACGACGAAGTGCACGTGACGGAGACAGCTCTGCGGGCGTAGACAGGAATGTTAAGAGGGAGGATATCCATGGATCCTTCTGCTGCTCAGATTTCATGTTGGTAATGTTGAGCGGCGACATATCGTAGGCACAAACGAAGCCAGCCGTCGAGTCGTTAGGAAGCGGTGGACGGGAAAGGGCATCAGCGTCGGTGTGCTTGCGTCCAGATCGATAGATGACGCGGATATCGTACTCCTGAAGACGTAACGCCCAGCGGGCGAGGCGGCCGGAGGGGTCTTTGAGGGAGGATAGCCAACAGAGCGCGTGGTGGTCGGTAACAACGTAGAATGGGCGACCGTAAATATAAGGACGAAACTTGGTAATGGCCCATATAATGGCCAGACACTCCTTTTCGGTCACAGAATAGTTCGATTCCGCTTTCGTGAGGGTACGACTAGCGTACGCGACGACATACTCAGAATATCCAGGTTTCCGTTGAGCAAGAACAGCGCCCAGACCTACGCCGCTTGCATCAGTGTGTATTTCGGTCGAGCAGGCAGGGTCAAAATGGCAGAGTATAGGGGGAGAGACCAGTAGACGGCGTAGTGTACTGAACGCGGCATCACAGGCTGGTGACCAAGAGGAGAGGTTCGGGCCTCCGGCGAGAAGTTTCGTTAAAGGGGCGATGATACTGGCGAAGTTGCGGATAAAACGGCGGAAATACGAACATAGACCGATAAAACTTCGAAGTTCTTTCAAGGTTGTGGGCTTGGGGAAGTCCGCGACGGCACGAAGTTTGGTAGGATCCGGTAGAACGCCATCCTTGGATATGACATGACCAAGTATTGTGAGCTTGGTAGCGGCAAAGTGACATTTCTTCAAGTTGAGCTGTAGGCCGGCTTCAGTAAGGCACGTAAGGACACGCTGAAGGCGCAGAAGGTGGGAAGGGAAATCTTTCGAGAAAACGACAATGTCATCTAGATAACAAAGACACGTTTCCCATTTGAGCCCACTGAGAATGTTATCCATCATTCTCTCGAAGGTGGCGGGGGCGTTGCACAGTCCGAACGGCATCACATTGAATTCATACAAGCCATCGGGAGTGATGAAGGCTGTTTTCGGGCGGTCAGCGGAAGCCATCGGTACTTGCCAATAGCCAGAGCGCAAATCTAGCGACGAAAAGAAGTCCGCTCCTTGCAAACAATCTAGCGCGTCGTCAATTCGTGGTAGTGGGTAAACATCTTTGCGGGTTATCTTATTCAGACGCCGGTAGTCCACACAGAAGCGGATCGTGCCATCTTTCTTCGTCACCAACACTACGGGGGAGGCCCAAGGACTATGGGATAGTCGTATGATGCCCCGTTGAAGCATATCGGCGACATTGTCACGAATGACGCGGCGCTCAGTGGGTGAGCAGGGGAGCATGAGGACCAGTGTCGATTGCATGAGAAACGGTCAAGGCGCGGCCAAAGGAAGGCTGGGACACGTCAAAAGATGCACTGAAGCGCTGAAGGAGGGCGACTATTTGGTCCCGTTGGGCGGACGGAAGGTCGGTCGCGATAGCTCGATGAAGGGCGTCGACAGGAAGCTCATCACTCGTAGAAGCACAAGACGTCAGGGCAGCGACGTGAGGAAAAACTTCAGGTTCGGAGAACATGTAAGTGCTATCAGGGTCCAGCTCTTCAATGTAGCCGAGGCACTCCCCGCGAAGAACAGCCGTTGGGCAGGGAAAAGGATTGGAAGCATAGATGACACAGCTGCCATCAGAAATTGTTAAAACGGCGAAAGGAAGAAGGAGGCGGTTATGGTGGGCGGAGGCGAGTTTGGGCGTAAAGAGAACAGGACTAGGGAGGGCAGATGTCGAAATAAGGGGAACGAGAACAGAAGAAAAGGGAGGAATGTCGGTGTCTGCAGCTACAAGGAGTTTAGCAGGGCGCACAGGCGGGTCACACAGGGAAACATTACACACAGGGGAAAGCTCACCTTCAGCACGGGCACAATCAATCACAGCACTGTGAGTTGACAGAAAGTCGTAGCCGAGGATGATGTCGTGGGAGCAGTCGTAAAGCACCACCATCTCGACGAGATACGTAATGTCTTTGATGCAAACTCGTACAGTGCACGCTGCCACAGGGGTGATGCGCTCTGAACTGGCTGTACCAAGCGAAAAGGCAGAAATCGGCGTCGTGACCTTGCGAATTTTGCGGCGAGGGGCATCACTAATTACGGAAACGGCAGCACCTGTATCCACCAGCGCGAGAACGGGAAAACCTTCTACGAACACTTCAATGACGTTGGCGGGAGAAGGCGGAGGACTTAACGAGTTCGTCAAACGCGCAGTTCTTGCCTCCGGAACTGCGGCATTTAGTTTTCCCCTTGCGTAAGGCCCTGTCGCCGGAGCATTGGCGAAGTGGAACGCCGGCGAGGCGAAGGCGAACGGCGTGTCGAGTACTGAGCCCGCGGTGGAGACGATCCAGAAGAGACGTTGCTCAAGGGCGGCTCGGGATCGTAGTGGTACTGACGGACTGTGTTCTTAGGATGAAGCGGGCGCTGACGGCAAAGGCGAACGACGTGACCCGGGAGCCCGCAAGCATAGCAAATTGGGCGATTGTCGGCGGTTCGCCATGGGTTCGTAATGCGGCGTCGCGGTCGAGCGATCGGAGACTGAGCGGCCATGAAACGAGGTGGAGCATACAATGTAGGGCCGTTCTGGTAAGACGACGTTGGAAGCGGACCGCGCGTTCCAGCGGTTACTTGAGCGTAAGTTAGTGGGGCTTGCACAGGAGCGATGGGAACACTAGAAGGCAGCGCTTCGGCGACTTTCTCCTCGATAACTTGGCGGATAGCCGGCGAGATGGATGGCGCTTTGGCCGGCGCTAATTGCGAAGTGCAGACGGTTGGCTGAACTGGATGGAGGAGGGACAGCTGGCGTGCAACTTCTTCGCGGATGAAGTCTTGGATATTCTGCATAAATTAAGACTGTTCCGCAGACGACGTAGCCAGTGCCAAGCCAGCAATGCCGGTAGTGTGGCAGCCCGCCGCGTAGAAGCGCGTTGCTTT
This sequence comes from Amblyomma maculatum, assembly GCF_055883805.1. Classification (NCBI taxonomy): domain Eukaryota; kingdom Metazoa; phylum Arthropoda; class Arachnida; order Ixodida; family Ixodidae; genus Amblyomma; species Amblyomma maculatum. The sequence goes on from NC_139345.1 coordinate 222,735,949, forward strand.
CGTAGCTCGTCAAACCTCTGGCACAGTGTTATAATGTCGGATACGGAAGTAGGGTCCCTGGCCGACATCATATAGTACGCATCATCGGTGAGACCTTTTAGAACATGTGTGACTCTTTCGGGCTCGGGCATGGACGGATTGACCCGCTTGCAGAGGTCAACCACGTCATCAATGTAGCTAGTAAACGTTTCTTCGGGACGTTGAAGCCGTACATGGAGGCGTTGTTCGGCGCGGAGTTTACGTACCGCAGGACGGCCGAAGACATCCGCGAAGTTCTTCTTGAAGACAGACCACGTCGGAAGATCGGCTTCGTGGTTTCGAAACCACAGATTCGCCACGTCCGTGAGGTAGAAGAGGACGTTGCTCAGTTTTATGGAATCGTCCCAGCGGTTGTAAGTGCTGACGCGCTCGAAAGAGACCAGCCAGTCGTCAACGTCGTGGTCGTCGGTACCACTGAAGAAAGGTGGGTCACGGGGGCGTTGTGCCCCGGGACAGAAGATGGTGGCAGGAGTGGCAGGGATGGGCGTCGATGGTTGGCTGGGAGCGTCCTGCATGGTTGTGACCGAAGGCGGTAGCGTGCGGTTCCGAAGTTCCAGGGTGAAATTTGCGAGGAGGACTGGGGCGACGACCGAACCTCCACCAAGTGTAAGGTGTTTATTGGAGCACCAAGACCGCAAGCAACGTCCGCAAACCAAAGCGACGGGGGTAGCGTTCGAATCAACAGTGCAGTGCCAACAAGGCTCCGGCTCCACTTCGTCTACCTCTTCTGGTTGGCACGCGAGCTGATGGCGATCAGGATTACTACAACCCCTTCTTATTACATCGTAACAATATTAACGCGGTATCATTAAAAGTCCCGTTACTCAAAAAATGTGGTGCCAGCATTGTGAACGCAAAATCACAGTCGGTAGATGGCAGTTGTCATGGCTGGGCACTTATGACCTCATGATATCACAAAGTAGCTGCCAACTTAGCTTGCTAATCTGATAACCATCCAGGGCTCTTTCTCCTAGGCCATGCAGGAATAATCATCCTATGCTGTCGTACCCTTAAAGTTGTGGTTTCTACGTGGGCATCGGCCACCGCGGCTTCGAGCGTCGCGCGAGCTGAAGCCCCGATTAGCCTTCACCATGCGCACACTGAAACACCGCGACGTGCACTCAACCTCCATAGGGAGGAGAGCACTTCGCTGCAAAGACACAAGCCTCCAAGTTAACAAAGAAGATGTTTATTGAAACGCCATCCTCCAGCGGTACACACACAAAAACTCTCAGTCACCGCGTACCGGGAGAGCGCGACAAGCAAGACTCCCCTGTGCGCACGAAGTGACAAGGATTGCACGCCAGAAGAACGCAAGGGTGTGCTGTGATCTCTCTCGAAGTTGCCAAAGGGCTTCTTTGAGAGAGAGGGCTACCACCGCAAGGTACGCCTGTCGCGGATCCTTGGATCACGATCGACAGACTCAAGCTGCGCTCTCAGGTACAACCCGGAGCGGGCGAACTCTAGTACACACTGGTTTGCACGGACAAAAACCGGCGGTCAAGAACAGTAGTGTACGCACCTTGCGATGTCTCGGAGGAATCTCTCCCTGGGCCCCTCTCGGACGGTCGCGTGAGCGCGGCCGTTGAAGCGGTGCCGTGTTACCTCGAAAAGGCGCCAATGAGAACAGCCACTGGGACGCTATGGGCGGAGCTGTGGCCAAACGACAGTGAAAAGTCGTCCGGACATCTCTCCGCCGCCTAAGGCTGGAGAAAAGGAAAGAGAATAACAGGGGAGCGGGCGATGGCCGCGCAAAAGACAGCCGCGGAAAGCCCGAATCCCACAAAGAGAAGCTTAAATGTCCCCTATGTTTGTTGTCTAGAATAACATTTGAAATATTTTTAAAACACTTTTCCCATTATTTCTTCTACTAAAGGTGTTTTTCAACAGTTCTTTGCAACTACATATTTGAGATGATGCCTGGCACAGAGTGCATACAAAGCCCCGTAATTTTGTTGAAAAGCTTTGCTTGTTACCCACTCGGGGACAACCTTTAGTGAATCACCTTGACTCTATGATATTTGTTTAGAGGTGAACACAGAAGGTGCGTGTTGTATTGTAGAGCTCAAGTGTTGTCGACACTGTGATACTTTCCGGATTGTTGAAGCTGTATGCTTTCATCAGTGGGGAGTTTACATGCAGGACTGCTTTACCATTTTTAAGAATTTTAGAAAAGTTTTCTGAACATTTATTTGTAGCATTAATAAAGCGCTAAAAGGGCATTTAATTGATATTCATTTGAAAAAAGAATTTATCATTACTCTAATGTTTCAGTGCTACTTGGGTAGCTGCAGGATGCTGCATTTATGCTGTCAGATGAGGAGCTGTGGTGTTTGCACATGCCATGTCACAAATGGTAGTTTTGTGTTACAAAAGCTAGGACTAAGAAAGTATTAAGATATGATCTGCCTGTGCAGCATCGATTCATTACAGTAATGTTAAAGTTTTGTTTAATTCATTATTTTGATGTCTAAAGCCTTTTTTTCCCAGCACATTAGTAATGTTATATATAAACATTAGCATAACTTTTATATCAGAGAGTGTTTCATTCGAAACCAGAATTTTTCATTACTCTAATGTTTCAGTGCTACTTGCGTAGCTGCAGGATGCTGGATTTATGCTGTCAGACTGATAACTTTACATTTGCCAATGTTTAGGGCCAAGCGAAAATCGTTGTACCAATAAGAAATGTAAGAAAGATCGCTCTGAAGAAGACTAGCATCGCCAGGGGATTTTTTTTTATTCAGGTTACCCCTAAAGGCCCTCCAAAGGAGGGTATTACATAGGGGGGGGGGGGGATACAATTGTAAAAAAAACACGATGCAATTAGCAACAAATACAATAAGAACCGTTATATAACATCAAAAGAGGAAAGAAAAACAACACCAAATATTCTACACATTTCCGTCACAGCGAAGTAGCTCTTGGAATTTATTTATGTTAGTTTCTGTAGCGATGTGCGATGGCAAGTTATTCCATTCAATGATACTGCGAGGTATGAATGAATTGGCATAAGATGATAAATGACACTTGACGCGTTTAACTTTGAAAGCATGATCAAGTCGTGGAAAAATGACATCAGGTGACTGAAACAAATCACTGCGCAGTAATGGATGGTGGAAAAGTGTTAACCGAGCGTGTTTACGACGACACGAAAAACGACACAATCGTCAGCGAACAGATGGATGTTAGATGCTACTCTGGAAGGAAGATCGTTGATGTAAATGAGAAACAAAAGGGGTCCAGTGACTAACCGTTGAAGCACGCATGAATAAACATGCCTGAAAGGTGAATTATAATTCTTAGCTCAAACAAATTGTGATCGGTTGAGAAGGAAGTGTTCGATCCATTTAAAAATGTTATGATCAATGTTCAACTGATTTAGTTTAAAAAGTAATGAGCGGTGACATATCTTGTCGAAAGCTTTAGAGGAATCAAGAAAAAATGCACTCAGCCTCTGATGCTTTGTTTAAGATAACATGAAGTTTGTTAGTAAAGCAGGCAAGTTGGGTATCCCATGAATATGATTTTCGGAAACCGCGTTGTGCGGGTGTGAAGAAGGAATTAGACTCGAGAAAATGAACAAGGTGTGTGAAAATTGTGTTCCAATAATTTGCAGCACGTACTGGTAAGACATATGGGACGATAATTCGTAGGTGAGCTTCTAATATTTCATTTGTGCAATAGAACCATCTTCCCGATTTTCCATTGTATGGGCAATGTTGAGGTTTCGAGTGATGCTGAAAATTCTGGTTAATTGGTTAATATTACTGAACAGCAGGCAAATGTACTGTTCAAACACTTCGCAAATAAAGACATAACCGGGAGACGAGGGAAATTTCAAATCGTTAATAAGTTTGGCAATACCTGATGTGTCGATATTATTATGGTACGCAGTCACGAAGACGACAATGTGCTGGGCTGGTAGAGAAAGACGACGCTGCAGCTAGGCCTATGGTGGTCCTGTGAGTGTGTCCCTGACGGTGAACTGTTGCGGCTACGACGTCACATCGCCTCGTTACATCTTGGTGGAGGTGCGGGGAGCGACACCAATACCCCAATCTGGATCTCCGCAGTGGCCGCCAGCTTGGTGCTAGCACTATGCAGTCCGACGCAACTACTTCTGCAGCGGCACAACCAGCGCCCACTGTCGTCGTGGCGCAGCCTCGTGATCCGGGCACCTTTTGCGGCACCGATGACGTCGACGTCGAAGACTGGCTCGCTATGTACGAGCGAATCAGTAAGCACAACCGATGGGACGCAACCCTGATGCTTGCGAATGTCATTTTCTACCCGGCTGGTACGGCACACGTCTGGTTTGAGACGCACGAAGAAGACCTGACATCCTGGGACATGTGCAAAAAGAAGCTGCGGGATCTCTTTGGCAAGCCTATCCGACGCAAGCTGGGCGCTAAAAAAAGACTTGGCATCGCGAGCACAATCGTCGACCGAATCTTATCTGTCGTACATACAAGACGTACTAGCTCTATGCCGCAAAGTGAACAGCGCTATGTCCGACGGTGAGAAGGTGGGTCACATCTTAAAGGGAATTGCTGACGACGCTTTTAACCTTCTATTTTGCAAAGGCTGTACGACGGTCGACTCAGTCCTCGAGGTATGTCGGCGGTTTGAGCAAGCTAAACATCGTCGTATTGCTCCCCGCTTCGACCGCTTGCCAAACACAGTTGCTACGTCTTCTTTCGAAGATCTGCCAACACTGCAGCAACCGCCCCATCAGCTTAACTTGACCAGGATTGTTTGCAGAGAGCTGGAGGCAATGGCCCCGTCACGTTCACACCTCAGCCGGCGGACGCTACTGATCCAAGCTGTCGTACGCCAAGAATTCGCGAATGTGGGCCTTAATGCGAGCGTAAGCCTCAGCTCTGGTCAGCCGTTCGCACAGCCATCTGTCCAGCCCGTTCCGGTGGTAGCTGCTGCGGCTCCGACTGCGCCCTTCCCGACGCAATACCCCAACGCTACCGTAGCCCAGAAGAATGGCGGACCTTGGACAACCAACCCATCTGCTTCAACTGCTCACGTGCCGGCCACGTTTCTCGCCATTGCCGCAGCCGTTGGGTCCCGCCACCTCGACTATCTAAAACCCCTCTATCTGGAAAGTAGCGAAACTCTCCTCCCTTCGGCTGCTTTCCTCCTCAATTCTCCTCTGATTAGACTCTCCCACCGGCGGGAGCGCTGCGCACGGCACGCTGAACCTGCTTGCGCTCGAGGGGCGCCGCGGAAGGGTCAATGATAGTGAATGGCGGGGCTTTTTGTGCTGCTTTTTAAAGCGTTCTTTTAAATCTGCTTTGCACAGGTAACTACTAATCGATTTGAAAATGTTATGTTTGGTTTTAGCGGCACATATTGTTCGCAATAACAAAGAAGGAAGGAGAAGACATGCTCAAAACGGCAAGAAATGTTTGCACTCAGCATCGCGCTCGGGTACTCTGAAGCATCAAGAACGGGAAATAAACTGAGCAGGCAATTATGGTGTCATCTGTGTTGGGTGACAGATAGATGACCCTGAATGAGAGCCAATGGCCCCTCACAAAACACTCACAATCTTTTTTACAACATCGTGGCAGGCTGGGAAGCAAGATACCAATGAAATGCTATCTTTTATCAGGGCCTGCAGTTGTGCTGTGCTGACTGAATTTTTGAGGAGACCCTCTCTGTTACTGCGGAAAAAGTTCTCAGCAATTTTTACAGTTTCGATTACGGCTGGCGATGGGTTCGTCAGTGACATGTGAGACTGTGAAAAGTTCTTCAACTTAATTAACCTTGCCGGTGCCGTGCTGGTAATCAGCGAAGCGCGGCAGTCGTTCTGTTCTACTATTCTATGTTCTGTTTCTGTTCTACTTGAACACTGAAACGCGCAGCAGCACGGCATCGCGTGCACGAAACTGCACGCGCTCAAGCCACAGGAACGGTACGACGAGGCAGTTTAATGGCGGCAGCGAGAAAATAAAAAACAAGCAAAACAAGATTTTGCGCGCGCTGATGACGTATGGTGACGTGTTTGTTACGTCACGGGGCCCGGCAGCCAACGACAAACCAGAAAACCCGCCCTCACTCTCTCTTTGGAGAGGGGAGCGTGGAGGAGCGAGGAGGAAAGCGCCGGGAGAGGGAAACGGCGGCAAAGATCTTACAATTTCGATACTTTCCAGAGATAGAGGGGCTTTACGACTATCATGATCGCAGCACCGCCTACGGGCCACACCCAAACTCTCTCTGTGATACGCCTTCTCGTGACTTTAACTCGCCATCCCCGCGCATGTCCAGCCGCTCGCCGTCTGCCCAAACCCGCCGTTCCCGCTCGCCCCTACCTCGCCGTTCCTCGTCCCCTCACTTCACTGGCCCGATCCCGGAAAACTGATCAATGCAGCTCCCGGACGTGAAGCTGCATTGACGACCCGGCCCGAAAATCCTCTGCTGACCTTCGCTCATCGCCGCAATCTTCTAGTGTAGATGGTGTCCCTGTTACCGCCCTCATTGACACTGGTGCCCAAATTTCCGTCCTCAGCTCTTCGTTTCGCCGCCGACTCAAAAAAGTTGTCACACCCGCCCCTCCATCAGCCGTTCGTGTCGCCGATGGTGGCGTCGTTGGCGTCGTGGGACTGTGCACTGCGCGTGTAAGCATTTGTGGTCGTACTACCCCTGTGCTCTTCACTGTAATCGACCGCTGCCCTCACGATGTGATCCTCGGCATCGACTTTTTAACGGCTCACTCTGCCCTGATTGAATGTTCAAATTGCCTCCTTCGCTTAGACCTGCCGTTCTGCTCCGACCACACAGATATCAAGCCACGCCTCCGCTGCATCGAGTTTGTTTGCCTACCGCCCGAAGGTGCCATGTATGATTCCATTGGCCCCGTTTTTTGCTATTCCTGATGATACATACGTCACTTGTCCAATCACCGATGTTGTTCTCAACCGTAACGTCATCCTCCCTCACACTGTGACCGTCACGGATAACAAAACCCATCTTCCCGTCCTTAACTTTAGCCGCTTCGTCCAAATTTTGCCCCATGGTATTGCACTCGCTGACTTGTTTCCGTTGGCTGACTGCGAAGTTTCTGCCCTCAAGCCTGTGCCTCTGTCTGAGCCCCCGTATCAGCTTCTCGTTCGACCCTTTTTACTCCCATGATAGCAGCAGATTTGACACCTGAGCAAGCCAGTGCCCTCTCCGACCTTCTGTTTTCGTACAGCGACATTTTTTATTTTGGGGATCGACCTTTGGGCCAGACATCTGTCGTGGCCAGACAGCCGTCGACGAACGGGATCGAGAGAAAACCGCATTTGTCACCCCTGACGGACTATACCAATTCAAGGTCATGCAATTTGACCTCTGTAACGCTCCTGCCACCTTCGAGCGCCTGATGGACTCGCTTCTCCGTGGTTTCAAGTGGACAATGTGCTTATGCTACTTAGATGTCGTTGTCTCTCCCACGTTCACAAGTCTTCTTCAACGGCTTTCTACGATACTGACAGTATTCCGCCGCGCCGGTCTTCAACTGAATGCAAAAAAAATGCAGCTTCGGCCACCGCCAGATCAAAATCCTGAGACATTTGGTTGACGCAAATGATGTGCAGCCCGACCCTGATAAAGTTCGTGCAGTCCGCGAGTTCCCTACACCACATAATACAAGTGATGTGCGAAGTTTTCTCGAGCTTTGCTCCTACTTCCGCCGCTTCATTCGGAACTTCGCTGACCTAGCACGTCCCCTTACCTCCCTTCCGCAGAAAAACGTGAATTTCTTGTGGAGCCGTGAGCAAGCTAAGGCCTTCACAACGCTCATTTCCGCCCTCACCGCTCCTCCTGTTCTGGCGCACTTCGACCCGTCTGCACCTACAGAACTGCGCACCGACGCTAGCGGACATGGTATTGGCGCCATCCTTGCCCAGTACCAGCACGGCCACTCTCGTGTGATTAATCGCCTATGTCAGCCGCCTCTTATCTCAGTCCGAGCGCAATGTTCGATTACGAAGCGCGAATGCCTTGCACTTCTTTGGGCGTTGACAAAATTGAGCCCTTATTTGTTTGGGCGGCCCTTCAGCGTAGTGACGGACCATCATGCCTTGTGTTGGCTGTCCTCACTTAAGGACTCTACCGGCCGCTTAGGTCGCTGGGCCTTGCGATTACAATACATGTTTACGGTTGTATACAAGTCAGGCCGCCTACATCAAGACGCCGACTGCTTGTCCCGCCATCCCGTTGACCCTTCTGAACTTCCTGACAATACTGCTGACGACTGCGTTTTCTCCATCTTGAACTTTCTCCACATCGGCGTCGAACAAAGTCGTGATCCTTCCCTGCGCCCCATTATTGATCACCTCCTCAACAACAGATCCGTCCATCAGTATGTTTGTTCTGCTTAGTGACACATTATACCGACGGAATATATGCGCCCAGATGGTGTAGACCTTTTGCTTGTTGTCCCGACACATCTACGCTCCACTGTTCTTGCGCATCTTCATGATGCTCCTACAGCAGGGTACCTGGGAGTATCATCACGCACGTACGACAATGTTCGAAGGCGATTTTACTGGCCTGGCCTTTACCGCTCTGTTCGTCGCTACGTCGCCGCCTGTGAGCTGTGCCAGCGCCTTCACCCTAGTGGGCCCCTGCAACCACTCGCAGTTTTGACTGAGCCCTTTTCTCAAGTTGGTCTCGACCTGCTTGGGCCATTTCCCACATCGACTTCAGGGAACAAATGGAAGGCCGTAGCGACCGATTACGCCACCCGGTATGTCATAACCAGAGCTATCTCCACCAGCTGTGCCTCCGTCGTTGCAGACTTTCTTTTGCACGACGTCATCTTGCTTCATGGCGCTCCTCGTCACCTGATCACCGATCGCGGTCGCTGCTTCCTTTCTAAAGTTGTTCATGACCTTTTCCGCTCATGCGCTACGCGCCACAACTTCACCACGGCCTACCATCCACAAACGAACGGTCTTACTGAGCGCCTTAATCGTACACTGACCGACATGATGTCAATGAATGTTCCTGACCATCACCGTGACTAGGACGTCTCTTTGCCCTTCATAACATTCGCCTATAACTTCTCACGCCATGATACCGCCGAATACTCTCCCTTTTATCTACTCTTCGGCCGCGACCCTCTACTTCATTTCGATACCTTACTGCCTCTTGACGATGCATCCTGTAGTTACGCTTCTGATGCCGCCCGTCATATTGCTCGAGACCGGCTTCGTGCGTCTCAGCGTTCTCAAAAGCACCGTTACGATATCCAGCGCCGTGGCGCCTCCCGGCTCCCAGCCCGACGTGTAGGCATGTGAGGCCCCTACTGCCCCTACCGCGTCTTTACGTACGAGACCTGTGAACCGCAAGACTCTTACAAACCGCCATCCAGAATTCGTGCATGTTGCCCGTCTCAAACCTTAATCTCGCGCTCACCTGTGTAGTTATACGCACCGGGTGCCGGGTTCGATTCCCGGATCAGGACGAATTTTTCTTTAACTACGAAGTTTCTGAGAAAGCTGTATAGCTTTCCTTTGTAGCCGTATGGCTGCGCTTGGGTGGATGCAATGAGTAATTACTCCCTTATTACAAATCTACTCCACCTTGGGGGATTCCCCTAAATATTTGACCAACACTATTCCCACTTGGAGTTATAGATCAATTCGCTCTCGCCCTACCATCTGATCTTCTGACCGTCCTGGTTAGCTCAGTCGGTAGAGCGACTGCCCCGGAAAGGCGGTGGTGCCAGGTTCGATTCCCGGATCAGGACGAATTTTTCTTCAACTACGAAGTTTCTGAGAAAGCTGTATCGCTTTCCTTTGTAGCCGTATGGCTGCGCTTGGGTGGATGCAATGAGTAATTACTCCCTTATTACAAATCTACTCCACCTTGGGGGATTCCCCTAAATATTTGACCAACACTATTCCCACTTCGAGTTATAGATCAATTCGCTCTCGCCCTACCATCTGATCTGCTGACCGTCCTGGTTAGCTCAGTCGGTAGAGCGACTGCCCCGAAAAGGCGGTGGTGCCGGGTTCGATTCCCGGATCAGGACGAATTTTTCTTGAACTACGAAGTTTCTGAGAAAGCTGTACAGCTTTCCTTTGTAACCGTATGGCTGCGCTTGGGTGGATGCAATGAGTAATTACTCCCTTATTATATATATATATATATATATATATATTATGATTAACAGGGGTATGATGTTCATCTTCCTGTAGACGTTTTGCGCAACGTAACGAGCCTTTGTAAAAGCCCCGCGACGTATACAAGTCCTCCAATCTCAACTCTGCCGCAACTGGGCAGGCGTCACTAGAATATAGTCCGTGGCACACCCGCTGTTAGCGGGCCACGTGTAATCCACACGCAAGTTGATGACAGACGGGCGTGCCAAGTCTGGTGGGAACACTAGCTCTCTTTGCTTGAGGGCTGCCACTATGAAGCAGGTAACATACGGCAGTAGCCAGTTTGAAGGCCTTATATATAGCTGCCTCTAACGCCGAAGTGACCGGACACCTACTGCGCGCATATGGCGCATCCACGTTGAGCGAAGCTCCTAATGCGCTACATGTATGCATGTCCTCACGTGTGACGCATCGCTATCTCATCGTGGAGCACTGATGTTACGGCGCTCGACTACTGTTCCCAAGGGCGCGGGATCGAATCCCGGCCGCGGCGGCAGCTTTTCCATGGAGGCCAAAAGGAAGGCGCCCGTGTGTTGTGCGATGTCAGTGCACGTTAAAGAACCCCAGGTCCTCGAAATTTCCGGAGTCCTCCACTACGGCGTCTCTCATAGCCTGAGCTGCTTTGGGACGTTAAACCCCACAAACCAAACTAAACTAATGTTAACACAGTGTGAGGGTGGCATTCCTAGCCATTTTTTACTTGCCCCTAGTTGTGAATAACGGAATTAGTGTCTATTGTTTTCCTTTGCCCTTTATCTCTGTTTTTCTTTGCAATATATTTCAGTTTCTTGTTGAATTCGTCCTTATGTGCAGTAAATAGATAACTACCTCAAATATGCAGATGCTCTCTTGGAGGCTTCCACTGCACTGAATCAATGATGAGTGCATGGTAGCGGGGTCAGTGGTTTATTAAATAATCAAAAAGGAAGCTGAGGTCAGCGGAAAAGAAAAGGGATAGGGAGAGGATAGCGAGGGGAAGCACAGAGGGAGCGACGTCAAGAAAGGACAATGGAGGGAAGGAGCTTTGTACATAAGGGTGCATGACTGCTCAGTTCAGTTTAGTCGTTCTGTCGTGTCCGACTCTTCGTGACCCTATGGACCATGTCACGCCACGCTTTCCGGTCTCTCACTATCTTCCTAACATCACAAAACTTCATCTACAGTGCCTCGAGGATGCCATCTAACCAACGCGTTCGCTGCCTACCCCTTCTCCGGCGACCCTCAACCTTTCCCAACATCAAATCTTTCTCCAGCGACTCCTCTCTTCTCATCAGATGACCAAAGTAGCTGAGCTTTAACTTTAAAATTTGACCCTCCAATGAGCAATCAGGGTTTATGGTCGACAATATCGACTGATTTGATCTTCTGGCAGTCCAAGGAACTCTCAAGAGTCTTCGCCAGCACCACAATTCAAACGCGTCAATTCTTCGGCGGTCAGCCTTTTTCACAGTCCAACTCTCGCATCCATACATCACAACTAGAAAGACCATAGCACGAGTTATACGGATCTTGGTTGGCAGACTAATGTCTCTGCTCTTTACTAGGCGGTCAAGGCTAACCATTGCTCTCTTTCCCAGAAGCAGGCGTCTCCTAATTTCATGGCTGCAGTCTCCTTCCGAGGTAATCTTGGAGCCCAAGAACAGAAAATCTGTCACAGCTTCCACTTCTTGTCCATTGATGCTCCAGGTCTTGATAGGGCAAGAGGCCATGATCTTTGTCTTCTTAATGTTCAGTTTAAGCCCAAACTTCTCACTCTCTTCTTGTACGCGGATCAGAAGTCTCTTGAGTTCCACTTCACTTTCTGCCATTAAAGTGGTATCATCCGCATATCTAAGGTTGTTGATACGTTTTCCAGCAATCTTCACTCCAGTTGAAGACTCGTCCAGACCGGCCTTCCTCATGATGCACTCTGCACATAGGTTAAATAGGCAGGGCGGCAGTAAGCAGCCTTGCCTCACTCCTTTCTCGATCGGAAACCAATCAGTAAGACCATGCCCAGTTCTGACTGTGGCCTCTTGCCCTTCATACAGGTTCCTGAGGAGACAGATGAGGTGAATTGGAACTCCCATCTCTTGGAGAGCTTGCCACAATCTGCTGTGATCTACGCAGTCAAACGCTTTCGCATAATCAATAAAGCAGAAGTAGATGGCTTTCTGGAACTCTCTTGCTTTTTCCATGATCCAGCGAAGGTTAGCAATTTGGTCTCTAGTTCCTCTGCCCTTGCGAAACCCAGCTTGCACGTCCGGAAGCTCCCGATCCACATACTGCTGCAGCCTACCTTGGAGGATTTTCAACATCAGCTTGCTAGCATGCGAAATAAGCGCGATCGTGCGGTAGTCGGAACAATCTTTGGCACTGCCTTTCTTTGGAATGGGGATGTAAACTGACCTCCTCCAATCCTGTGGCCACTGCAGGGTTGTCCAAATCTTCTGACATAATGTATTCAGAATGTTAACAGCGTCATGGTTGAGGTTTTGAAGCAACTCAGCTGGAATGCCATCAATTCCGCTAGCTTTGTTCTTAGCAAGGCTGGCTAAGGCCCATTCAACTTCACTCTTCAGGATGCCCGGCTCGAGATCAGTAATCACATCCGGGTCCTTCTTGTACAGGCCTTCTGTGTATTCCTGCCACCTCTTCTTTATCTCTGAGGCTTCAGTGAGGTCCCTGCCTCGTTTGTCCTTTATCACGCCCAGCTTAGCACAGAAGCTTCCTTTGATATCTTTGATTGTCTTATACAGAGCTCTTGTGTTCCTTAATTGGCTGTTGTCCTCAACTGCTTGGCACTGTATGTTCAGGAAGGCATTCTTATCTCTCCTTGCTATTTTCTGAAAATCTGCATTGAGAACCTTGTATCTTTCTCTTTCCCCCATAACTTTTGCCATCCTTCTTTCCTCAGCTATTTGCAAAGCCTCTTCAGATAACCAGTTTGCTTTCTTGCATTTCTTTTGCTTTAGAACTACCTTAGTAGCAACTTCTTGTATTATATCACGGACATCAGTCCACATCTCTTCGGGCTCTCTGCCTTCCAGATCTAATTCTTGAAATCGATTCCTCACTTCCACAGCATATTCTAATGGAATTTGATCCAGATCATACCTGAAAGTCCTTCTAGTTTTCTGCGTTTTCCTCAATCTGCTAGTCTCACAATTAAGCTCGCATTCAAAACAACGCTTTACTGGAACGTCATTTCTGAAAATATCCCCTATGCTTACCGCTCTCGGGCCGCTCCCTTCACTCCTCCGGAGAGTTGCAACAGCTACTACAGGAACTAACAGATTCTTGCTGCCCTCTAAACCATCTTGCCCTATTCTGTCACTTCTGCTTGACTATAGGCTTCACTCAAACAACCACTCGTTGGTATTGTGGGATCGCACCGCTCGCTCTGTGTGAATAGAAGAAGGGGTGGGGGAGGTGGCGAGAAAAAAGAAGAATAAGGGGACTTTTCTCTGCGTGCATTTGTTTGTGCGCTCATTTGCCTTTGTGGGGCTTCACTTTCGCCACTCTCCCCTTCCCGCTTAATGTCTGTGAGATTGTTCGCACCCCGCACGCTCTCATCTGCCCTTGATCTTATCTCGCTTTCTACGCCCTTCTCTCCTTTGTCGTCTCATTTCTTCTGTTCTTCCCTCTGGCCGTTGGTTTGTGAAACAGGATGTTGGGGACTGGGAGCTGAGAGTGAAGACGAAAGTAGGAAGGTTGCAGTTATACATTCTATAAACGTAGGAAATAAGATGTAGCTGAAAACACTGATCTCCCTTTCAGATTACCTGCAATCGTCCTAAACACATGTCAAGTGGTGCCTTCCACAGCATCAGACACCTCGGATGCCGCGCTATGCTAATAAAGCGGTCAAAATAGTGCTTCCTGTTTTGCTTATTGTTCTTGCCACGCACGTATACCCAAATCTTTTCTATCTCATTCTTTCGCCCGCTATGTTATATCTCCAGCCATTAAAAAAAAGATAAAATAATATTATTTTGCTACTATTATTATTTATAATGATATTAATTTTGGGGATACGACAACGCCTCAAATGGTAGTCTAGGCGGTGCAACAAAAGCCTATTACTAATAAACGTAGATTTTTATTCGTGTTGTTCGTGTACAGCAGAATTCACAATTTTTCAAGCTTACCAGTGGCACAGTAAACGTCAGGTTCTTCTGGTTCTTCAGATCTTCCGCACCTCTCCAAGGTGCTCCTCGATTCGGCAGGCAACGTGCAGTCCACACACAAACACACAATGAGACGTAAGACGACGAACTTGCAGTAACAAAACGACAATTAACTTTATATAACAAGAACACGAAGCACAGGGTACAGAAAACTTATTCACATGAGGCAGTGAGACATCACACTTTACAAACGAGACTGGGCGAAAGACTAACATCAAACTGAGCGCATCGCTCTTTTTACGACTCCTCAGTCGGGGCCTGCCTGCTACGCTGTCTTCTCCGTGCTTAAATTGCGCTCTTAAATAAAGTGTTTTTCTCTCTTCTCTATTCTCCCGAGCGAGAATCAAACCAAAATCAGAACCAGAACTGTCGATGGCTGCGCGGCACGCTCTTAAATAGCCAGCGCAGAAGCTTCTTGGCGCGGAGGAGGAACGGAAAACAGCTTAGCGCTGCCAAAGCTATGCCTCCCCCCCACGGCCCTCTGGAGAGGTCTCGAATTTACTCGAACATGGTCAGCACGCGCGGCCCTCCCGCGCGAAGCGAGGAGGAGGGCCGGAACCGCGCGATGGAATACACGCGTGACTCCGCCCATGACGACGAGGGCGAGGAGGCGCAGCGCGGTGGCCGAGATTACGTAATCTGTCGCGTCGCGTTCTCGAAGCTTGTAGAAATTTCCATCGCCGTTTTCTGCGGCGTGCGCGCCGAAACATTACAGAAAAGTCCACGGCGGCCTTACACGCCCCACCATAAGAGGATTGCTGGGCTTTTTTGTCCAGCCAAACCGAACAAATACAAAAGGCCGCGGCTTTCCGTTCACAAGAACACGATCTACATGCACTGTTCCTTTTCACCGTCGCTTTGTGGCATGCATGACGTTCAAAGCTGGTCACAGTTCCTGGCGCACAAAGTTCACGTCCACAAAGTTCAAAAGCACTTCTCTCGCGCGCAGTCACTGCACAGCATGCAAAACGTTCACGGCAAGTCCCAGGTCCTGGAGTTCCGCACACATCACATGTGGTCAAGTCCGGAAAGTGTTCTTTGCACACTTCGCTTGCCACTCCATGCTCGCGAGCGCACACAGTTTCATGCGCATGCGAGCAGGACTGCTCACGCCCGCCGGCGCGACGCTGCTCAGGCTAAAGTGGAGAATTTGTTGCATCTCGACACTCGGTAGAGCTAGGGAGGAGCGCGGCATCATGCGGCTCGTGTAGGTCTGCAAAAATGCAGCATACTAACCACTCGCCTTCGAATGGGAGACACGTCACTTTACTGAGCGTCTCGGGTTCACGAGTGCAAACGGTGGCCAATTCTGAGACTGTTGTGGTGCTGACTTTGATGTTTGCGACAGCTGCTCAGATTTCTGCTGCGGTCAACGTATGATCGCGGATCTCGACGATCGCATCGCTCGCGACCGCTGTCACTGAATGAACTGTGGCGCCCTGTTCTTGATACGCGCCTGTTGTCGCTGTTTCACCCGCATTTGCTGCATTTAACGCTTCAGGATCAGTTCGTAAACATGCGGCAGCTTTACGCTCTCGAATCCGCCTTTTGCGCGAGTTTTCCGCGCATGCGCGAAGTCGTAGCGGCGACCGATGGAAACACATTGGACGGCGTCGACGGCGTTTCTCGGCGCCACCAGTGCACGGGGGCTGGCGGCACCGGGCGGCACGGTGGCCGTCACAGGCTTGGCAAAGCGATGCCAACCACATCTGCCGCGTACGGTTGCCACTCTCTAAGCGTGCCAAGATGCAAGACGCGGTGTTTCAGGTTTCCTTCGGCGAGCCGCTGCCAACAACGACGTGAAGCTTGAATTAGGGCCACCAAGCGTCAAGATGTGAATGACCGACCTTAGCAACCAACTGCGTACTCTCGACTGTGCGAAAAACACTTAGTTACAGGTATGTATGCATCTAAAGGAAATGTGCATGATGAAAAGTATCTACCAGAGTTTGCACCAAGCCTGTAACCCACCAGTGATAGCCGCAATGAGCATTTGTTCAGCGCGTCTGATGGCGATGTATTTTGTCGTTTGTTTTCTTTATGTGCGAAGGGGCCGGGTAGCGCAGATATCACAGGTGGCTGTGTGCACTAGACCGTAATATTTAGCATGTTTTATCGCGACTGCCGCCTGACTAAAAAAAAAATTGGGCGTTTGTTGTGGTGCACCGAAGTTCGCGAGCCAAGTGGTTGAGCTGGTCATGAGGTTCGCGAACGGCAGTGCATAAAACGCCGTATTTTTTTTCTTGTTAGTCAGGTGGCAGTCACGATCAAACATGCTAAATATTACGGCCTAGCGCACACAGCCGCCTGTGATATCTAAGCTACTTAGCCCTTTCGCACATAAAGAAAAGAAACGACAAAATACATCACCTTCAGGCCCCGGCGCAACAAAAGCAATCACGCACCGAAGAAATCGTCATTGCAACTATCACTTTCGGCATCTAGTTATTTCTTACTTTTTGACACTGCTTTTGCTACGATGAGGAATTTTTACACATTGTCCGAGTTTTTCTTTTTTCGTTTTCTTTTTTCTTGTTTTTATTTCCTTGACACTGCTTTTGCTAAGAAATGTTATAGTATGTTCATCGTTCACTTCATGCTTCATCTTCCCTTTAATCCGTGTCGTGGCCTTTTCTTGTATTTGATTACTGTATGTCGAAGGATATCAGTTTTACACGTTTGCTATCTAGCGGAACACTTGGCGGCGGGATGCTACGTGGGCAGTGCGTTTATTTTTCTTGTGTTTGCTCAGTGCCGGTATAAATGTATGGGCCTTTTCAAAATTAAAACCAGTTGGAAGTTGCGCTTCGTACATGTCGTATATGTGCCTTTTTTGTGTCCCGCAAGTATACGTAACCGTTCAAAGATGAACCAACTCGCCCAAACAAAAATTTGGAGGACGCTTAAGCGTCGCCTTCAAGAGTGGAACGCGATAGCGTTATTGCACCTCGTTCGCACCGCCCACTCATTCGCTCGGTATGCTCTTGAGTCACACAAAGACAGTTTTCATACTCAACACTTCTAAGTGCGGCCCGAAGGGGAGAAGCGGGTCAGCGAAGATAGTGATCTAAAGAAAGGAAAGACGCTTGATTCTACAACCCGTGAGGGTGCACGGCGAAACGTCAGGGGCGAGTGGCGCGCCACGTGTCGGGGCAGCGCCGCACATTGCGAGGAGGGAGTTCTGTGTTTGCCGCAAGATGGCTCTGCATGTGTGCAGAGCGCAGAAGAAATGTAGCGGAAACGTACTTCGCTACTCGTGTAACTGCGACTTCTGTAAGTAACATGCTCATAATTACCGATATACACCGCAGTATAACGTTCTACGACACGTTTCTAAGGCAACACCGCATTCACTAGAAGCGCTTTTGTACCGCTTTCAAGCATCGAACTCGTGGCTGAGTGGTAGCGTCTCCGTAGAACGTTAGCGTCTCCGCTGAGTGGTAGCGTCTCCGGAGACCCTGGTTCGATTCCCACCCAGCCTATCTTGGAAGTTGCTTTTTATTCATGAAGTGCATGCCGGGATTTATCGCTCACGGCCAACGCCGCCGACGCCGACGACACCGGCTTTTCTGCGACACGAGCTCCTTAACGCTGTCGCGGTAAAAGTATTACTTGAGCTATCACTGGTGCGTTACAGCCTGGGTGAAAACTCCAGTAGGTACTTTTCATCATGCATATTTCGTTTAGATGCATACATACCTGTAGTACCCTTGTTTTTGCCGCTGGGAGCATATGACGCACTCGACATTCTTGCACGACGCACAGTATTTTTTTTTTAATTAAAGGCTCGCCAAAGCATTTGGTGTGCGCAATCAGATGCACTTCGTTAGGGAGCTTGATAATTGTCGTCTTCGTCCAACCGTTTGCAACGGCAAGGAAACCGCCCGGCACAATAAATGAGTCTCCTGGAGGGTTCATGCTCGTTCACTTGCAGAGTGGATCGCTCTGGACGTAGAACAGGGTTGGTTCCTGGCCAAGATGCGCATCCGATATGTAGGAGATGCACATGCGTCACCAACTTGTTGATTCCGAAGAAATCGCTGCGGAGGCAGAAAGGAACGTTGTGGATCCTTTCACAACAGAATGACCATTCTCTGTGCACCGAGAACCTTTTCACCACTGCGACCACATCCGTTCTGACTCCTGAGGGCAGAAACCGGCTACAGCGCTGAATCATCCGTTGCTAGAAAAATGCCGCGCGTTTCCTGCAGGTGTGCATTCCGGCCGGGATAATGCCCTTTTTAGGGGGTGTGTACATGTGCCTCTCTGCCGAGCTTCGTAGATGAAATCCTATAGCTGCACGCTTGTAGATGACGCGAGGAGGAATTGGATTTAAAAAGTCCCGACGCTCCACGTTCCCGGACGTGGTCCACGTGGTCCGCCTGAAACCGTATTACGACCGATAGTGTTGACTCTTTCTGTGCGCGAACAACTGTCCTTAGTGCAATGTTTTTTTTATCTCTACCCACACTTCCAGCATCGGGGCGATGCTTCTTGTACCCGGGGGGGGGGGGCAATGCCACGCTGCATTCTTTGTCTTCCCTCTGCGCTGATCGCGAGCGTGTGCCTCCTCGAGGCGAAGAAACCGAAGTTGTCTCCTCGAGGCGAAGAGTTCTTCTGTTGAAGCGGGCCTGCTAGTTTCCTGCTGCACTGGGACTTCTGTGACTCCTGTGTCCCGCGGTGACTTCTGATCAGACTTCCCACCGTGAAAATATTGTGCTGCTAGCTGAGAGTCTGGAATAATTGCAAAATCTAGTTAAAGGAGCCGCGAAGCGCTTCGTAATGTGATGTCGGTTATGCTTCAGGTCAATTCTTTATGTCACAGGGATGCTAGCTCAAAAAGAATTACAAGAATCGGTGCACAGGAACGGGAGTTATTCAATGAAGAAATGTAAAAATAGAAGCAAACAAAAAACTGCCCTCAACTCAAATTTTGCGGGGCTTCCCATTCCCATTTCGCTCTCCCATTTACGTCATTGGGTGCGACCAATCAAAAGAGGCAAACCGATGACGTCGCGGAAGTTATCAGTGCATGGTTGCCTGTTTATTTTAACTCGTTCCTTGGCAGCGTCGTTTCTATGGTTACAAGGAACACGTGGGCGTAGGTTGACAGCGTCGCTCCCATGGTGATAAACAGGTGGATGGTCAGCGACGCTTCACCATCCGATATCAGCACTGCTAGCACCTTAGGAGTGCATAAGAAGTCACCGTAAATGGACTTGCCACACTAATCGGAACTCGAACGCGAGATATCGCGACAGAGCGACGATCTGCGCGTTATTCCGTGCGGGGATACGCTGAAAGGGGACGAACATCAGCCGACCAGCGTCGTCGCGTCCACCGCGCGGTGTTGACGACGATGGCGCAGGAACGCTACCAGATCACCACCAAGCTGACGATGCGCACTGGTAAATATGAACCGCAGCACTTTTTTTTGCATCCTTTCTTGGGACTGAAACGAATTCTTGTAGAATTAGATCGTTTCCGCCAAGTCGTTCTCGGTACGCAGGCACGCCTCGCGAACTTCGAAAAACAGCATAGTACGTGTAATTGACGAAATGTGCCTTGTCCATATCGCGATTAAAAGCGTGGTGATAGAGCCACTGTGGTAACATTACGTTCAATTTCAACCCCGGAAGTCACGCGAGCGGAGAGAACACCACACTGATGACTTGAAACTGTTGCTGCGTCCAGGTGTACGGAGCCTCCGTGCTGCCGAGGTGTTGAGCCATGTGCAGCCAGGAACCGGGACTGCATATGCCAAGACGTATATACACACACACATTATATATATATACCGGGTGTCCCAGCTAACTTGAACCAAGGGTTAGAAAATAATATATCTGAGGTAGGTCAGTGAAACGAATTGCATACAACTGCCAGCCTGTTTGCGCACTACAGGCAATTTTTTCTTTTGCAATTACTTAATTAGCTACTTATGTTAATTTCTCTAATTTATTAAATATCGACTTTAGACCAAAAATTTGAATTGGAAAGTTGTAGAGCAACTTCAGAAACTCCCATTCCATAATTGCGACAAAGAAAGTCTCACGTGTATCTTTTTTTCTGGGCTCAGAAGAAAGCCCGCGAAATACAAATAATACCACGTGACTAGCGCATTTGTGCGCCGCGATTGTGGTGCTCTCAGTCGTGGTTTGAGCGAACGAAATCAGCTGCGGCCGTGACCCGATGGTCCCGTTGCAGCGGCAGGCAGAAATGTTGGAGATGGTTCGAGCGAGCTCGAGCTCGCCCGTCGCCACCTCGATTTTGGCCATACCTGCGCACCGCAGCAGCCTACATCACGACAGCCGGATGACGATAAAGAACCGGCAAATGAAGGGGCAGCGCTATTTTAGTCGAGTCACATGATGTCATCTCGCCCCTTTACCCAAGCATGTATGCGCAGATTCAGTGGCTGATACCTTATCGCTGATCCGTTTGTCGTGACGTTCGCTGACGGGAGAGAAGGAGGCCTTGTTAGAATCTCGGTGGTGTCGGCTCGCCGCTGTCGCTGCTACTGCACCGTGACGTGGGCCGGCTGTCTGACGCGGGCGAAGAAGCCATCGCAGGAATATCGGCCTGCCGCTTTAACGGGGCCAAGAAGACAGATCACCTCAAGGACCTAGCCAGCAACACACAGCATCATGGTGTACCAGCCCATCATATGTAGGCCTTCCAGATGGGTCAAAAGGATGGCCAACAGCATGCCCAGGAACTGCAGGAGTTGCACCTCATTTCTTCACCTTGAAGTCACTCTGCAAAAAAAAAAGAGAGTATACCACCATTTCAAGGGCAGTTTTATTAAAACATTAACTGCATATACCGTTGAGATGAGTGGTATACGTTATTTGCGTTATTGCGTTATTTGATTCCGATTTGATTCCGATTTGAGTCCGATTATTGCGTTATTTACCGCACTATTTTCAACACCTCTGACCAATCACAGCTCCAAAACGACATTAACGCAATACATGCCTGGTGCGATGACTGGCTAATGTCGCTTAATCCTAATAAATGTAAACTCGTATCTTTTCACCGCCGGCGTAACCCCCAAATTTTCACTTACTCGGTTGCTAACACTCCACTAGAATCTGCGTGCTCATACAAGTACTTAGGCGTCACCTTGTGCCAGGATCTCTCCTGGCGCTCACATGTAACGAACATCGTCGCATCAGCTAACCGATCATTGGGTTTCTTGAAACGCCATTTATGGCACGCCCCTCAAAGTATTAAACTTCTCGCCTACCAATCGCTCATCCGACCTAAACTAGAATACGCATCTGCTATCTGGAGCCCGCAACAAGCATATCTCATTAGTTCACTAGAATCTGTCCAAACTCGCGCCACGAGGTTCATTCATTCTTCCTATTCATATGACATCAGTGTATCGTCACTTAAACGGCAATCAGGTTTATCAACTCTTGCCCATCGTCGTCGCATTGCTTCTCTTAATCTGTTCCATAAGTTTTTTTACAGCTCCCTCGGCCAACCACCCTACATCCCACCGCCAGCTCGCATATCTCATCGCACCGGCCATCCACTAGTAGTCTCATGCCGGCGCGCCCGCACCGTCACTTTTTCTTCATCATTCTTTCTCCGCACTGCAAAAGACTGGAATGGCCTTCCCCACGATGTTGACGCCATCACCTGCCCATCAAGTTTTGTAAACAGTTTAAATATGCACTTCATAAATACCATGTAGGCAATCATATTCAATCTATGTTTGTACTCCCACCCCTTATGTAATACCCCCAATGTGGGGTCTTTAAGGTAATAAAGTGAAGTGAAGTGAAGTGGTAGCTCTAGCCTCTCGCAACTTGCCCAGGTCGTTGGTAGCAACATACTAATATAGAGGTCTGGCACACTATCCATTAAAAAAATACATTGGGAACATGCTTTCGAAAGATGCGCTGCTTTATATTATAGTTCTACATCGCTTCAAGCCGAATAGGATGGTTACCTTTGTTTTTGCGTCCCTATTTTGCTACCTGAGACAAAAATCAAAAAGTGCACATTCCAAATAATATTTAGCGTGGGGTGCCGAATTTCATTTTCTTTATCAACTGTGCTTGCCATGTGCGGGTTCAAGTCAGTGGGGAAAAAAAAAAGAGCAGGGGGGGGGGGGGGTAAAAACGCGTTTAATCTGCTGTGCTGCGTCCACAGACCTTGTGGCAAGGGACAGGGGAACGCGCGTGCTAGGGATGTACACCGTCCCCCCCCCCCCTTTTTTTTTCGATAATGCGGTCGGAGCTCCGGCATACCATGCTCTGAAAAAAAAAAAAAAAAAAAACAATCGACACGCTTGCGCAAACTCTCAGACAAGCCACGCCATCGACAGTTGACCAATATTATATAATTCGAGAGGTTGTCCGCAGTACTCGACCTTAAAATTTCGTTGCCATTCCTCCTCGTAGCACCGCTCGAGCTCTCAAGTGTGCTTGCGCGCTCACGCAGCCCAATCTGTTGACAGTCGAGAGAACAGTGAGCGGCTGCCAAGGTGGTTATTCGTAACGATGACTCTCTGAGAAAGTATACAACAGCAGTTAAAACATTGAATCCTTGATCGTGTATGAACTTCGACAGACTCGCTGACCAAAAACGTGGTCATTGGCACAACTTTCACTGCTCAGTCCGTCACGATACTTACGTCTTCGACTGTTTTTCGCAGAGCGCCTGGCATCGTTGGCACTGCGTTGCTGCGTAGCCGCCGTTGCTTGTAGCCTACGGATGCATCAGCTACCGGTGAACACTCGAAGGCGTCTGGAGTGAAGTGCGCCGAGCACACATGCCGATTCGGTTCTTTCTCAATGCCCAGAGCTTCTGACCACATTCTTTTTCGTTCATTATGGGAAGGAAATCTGTGGTATGACACTCCTCAAACGCCTTCGCTGCTCGAGCAGCCTGGGACTGCGCAGAATTTCTTCATGACAGCATGAAATATAACCAGGCACCAGGCTTCACCAGCGAAGGATACGAAGAACCACCTACAACAAACCACGAGGAATAGGCAAACGGGCGGCAAACAACACAGGACAAACAGGAGCTACATGTGCAGCTATATCTACTAGAGGGGCGCAAAATTCTTGGATTCGGGAAAATAGACAGACCTTCTAGCGGTTTTTTTTGTGTAACATTTTATTTAAAGTGCTTTAATCTTAAATAAATATGTCGGTTTTGTAAGTATATTAGAAAACGCAAGAACGTGACAGAGCGTATCATTATACATGAGTTCATTTAGCCGTGAATTTATTATTCGTCCAATCATCAAATCGGACCCAATGTCGTCATATCCGCTGCCAAAAAATGGCCGCTGTGTGCCGGCACCATCAGTGGTCCGAACTCGCTTTCACGAACAAATTAAAATATTAAATACTGGATTATACACAAAACAACCACCGTTAATAGTGTCACTATAACTCAATCTACGTAACCAAGAGGCAAAACAATGTGCTTAAAAATCATTTCGGGACTCCTTTAAGTATTGCGGAGACGAAGGCTTCAGTTTCAGCGCAGTTTAGTCGGGTCTGATGATTTTCAACGGCTCAACTGATCCGAGTCTTAAAATACAAGGCCATGAAATACCTAGAGTAGCAGAATATAAATATCTGGGGGTATGGGTAAACGAAGGATTGGCATACATTGGAAAGTATGAGCAATCACTTAAGGCCAAAGGGCGAAGGAATGCCGGGATAATGAACCATAAGGCATTGTGGGCATACAATAGGTATGAGGTTTTGAGGGGTATTTGGAAAGGAATTATGGTGCCCGGACTTACTTTCGGAAATGCGGTTTTGTGCCTAAAATCAGAGGTACAGTCGACATTAGAAATAAATCAGAGATCCGTTGGTCGATTAGCACTAGATGCCCACGGCAAAACTACAAATGAGGCAGTACAGGGAGATATGGGCTGGGCATCTTTCGAAGTACGGGAAGCTCAGAGTAAAATATTATATGAGGAACGCCTGAGGAAATTGGACAGTAACAGATGGGCAGCTATAGTACTTAAATACCTGTACTTAAAAAGCGTTGACTCAAAATGGAGGAAAAGAACTAGGAAACTAACTAGTAAGTATGCTAGTCACAAGGACGGAGAAATAAAGAGCATTAGGCAACAGGTGAAAAACACAGAAGAACGGCTGATTGGGCGAGTTGGTGAACCATGATGGACAGTAAAGTATAGTGCGCACAAAGACGAGACAAAAAGGAGAAGTGGACAACGACAGCGCAGAGACTGAAAAACTCAAAAAGACAGAAGGTAAAAATTGGATAAATTTGGTGGAAAAGAAACAGAGTGTGGAATTATACCGAAAGTGGAAAATGCAGATCAGGAACGAAGATTTATTTGATAACTCAGGGCCCTACTTTGAGGCAGGGCCCTACTTTTTGAAGCTAGATCAGGGTGCCTTAGAACATCATCATCATCATCATCAGCCTGATTATACCCACTGCAGGGCGAAGGCCTCTCCCATATTTCTCCACTTAACCCGGTTCTGTGCTAGCTGCATCCACTTGACCCCTGCGAACTTCTTAATCTCATCAGCCCACCTAACTTTCTGCCGCCCCCTGCTACGCTTTCCTTCCCTTGGAATCCAGTTTGTTACCCTCAGCGACCATCGGTTATCATCTCTTCGCACTACATGTCCTGCCCATGTCCATTTCTTCTTCTTAATTTCCACTAGAATGTCGGTAACTTGAGTTATTTCTCTGACCCACTCTGCACGCTTTCTATCTCTTAATGTTACCCCTACCATTTTTCGTTCCATAGCCCTCTGGGTTGGCCTCAACTTAAGTAGAACTCTCTTGGTTAGCCTCCACGTTTCAGCCCCATAGGTGAGTACAGGCAAGATGCAAGCGATACCGGTAAGCTGCTAGTCATAATCTGCGAGTGCTTGCCAAATGCGCTCCATCCCAATCTTATTCTTCTTGTTATTTCCTTTTCATGGTCCGGATCTGCGGTTACTACCTGCCCTAAGTAGACATATTCGCCTACTACTTCCAGTAATTCGCTACCTAATGTAAACTGCTGTTCCTTCCCGAGGCTGTTGAACATTACCTTAGTCTTCTGCATATTGATTTTCAAGTCTACCTTTCTACTTTTTCTGTCTAGATCATCAATCATTATTTGCAGTTCATCCCCCGAGTTGCTTAGCAAGGCGATGTCATCAGCAAATCGCAGATTACTGAGGTATTCTCCATCTACCCTTATCCCTAACTGCTCCCATTCCAAGTCTCTGAATACTTCCTCTAAACAAGCTGTGAATAGTACAGGGGAGATTGTGTCTCCTTGCCTAACACCTTTCTTTATGGGAATTTTGTTGCTTTCTTTATGCAGAACTATGGTTGCTGTGCAGCCACTATATATATCTTCCAGCACTCTCACGTACGGCTCGTCTACCCCCTGATTTCGCAATGCCTGCATCACCGCCGAGGTTTCAACTGAGTCAAATGCTTTTTCGTAATCAATGAATGCTATGTATAGGGGCTGGTTATATTCCGAGCATTTTTCTATCACCTGATTGATGGTATGGATATGATCGATAGTAGAGTACCGTTTCCGAAACCCTGCTTGATCCTTTGCTTGATTGCAGTCTAAGGTTGTCCTGATTCTATTAGCGATTACCTTAGTAAATACCTTATACGTAACAGACAGTAAGCTAATTGGTCTGTAATTTTTAAGGTCCTTAGAGTCCCCTTTCTTGTGAATGAGGATAATGTTTGCATTCTTCCATGGTTCCGGTACCGTCGATGACACCAGGCACTGCGTATACAGGATGGCCAGTTTTTCTAGCACGATATCCCCCCCGTCCTTCAGCAAATCTGTAGTTATCTGATCCTCTCCAGCTGATTTCCCCCTTTTCATAGTTTCTAGTGCTTTCTTGACCTCGTCCTTCGTCACTGGTGGAACGTCTGACTGTTTTTCTCTACCGCCAATCTCATTACGGTCCTGACTACTTTGGCTTCTGTAGAGATCTGTATAGAACTCCTCGGCTACTTTGACTATCTTGTCCATATTAGTGATGACGTTGCCCGCCTTGTCCCTTATCGCATACATCTGGTTTTTGCCTATGCCCAATTTCTTCTTTACCGCTTTAAGGCTTCCCCCGTTCTTTAAAGCATGCTCCATTTTCTCCATGTTATACTTCCTTATATCGGCCACCTTGCGCTTATTGATTAGCTTTGATATCTCGGCCAATTCGATCTGGTCTGTTGGATTGGAAGCTTTCATACTCTGGCGTTTCTTAATCAAATCTTTCGTCTCCTTAGACAGCTTACCGGTATCCTCTCTAACTATCCTACCGCCTACTTCTACCGCGCACTCAGTAATGATATCTCTGAAGTTATTGTTCCTTGCCTCTAGGGTAATGTCGCCATCCTCAGTTAGAGCTGAATACCTATTCTGTAGCGAGATCCTGAACTCTTCTGCCCTCCCCCTCACCGCTAATTCTTTGATGGGTTTCTTTCTTACTAATCTATTGCGTTCCTTCTTCAGATTTAGGCTAATTCGGGACCTCACCATCCTGTGGTCACTACATCGCACTTTCCCGATTACCTCTACATCCTGCAGAATGGCGGGGGTTGAACACATTATGAAGTCGATTTCATTTTTAGTCTCTCCGTTAGGACTTTTCCATGTCCATTTCCGGTTCTTCCGTTTGCTGAAGAAGGTATTCATGATTCGTAAGTTATTGCGCTCTGCAAACTCAATTAGTAACTCCCCCCTGCTATTCCTAGAACCAATGCCATAGTCACCTACTGCCTTGTCCCCTGCCTGTTTTTTCCCTACCTTGGCATTGAAGTCGCCCATTAGTACAGTATACTGCGTCTTTACTTTTCGCATTGCCGATTCTACATCTTCATAGAAGCTTTCAACTGCCTGGTCATCATAACTACATGTAGGTGCATAGGCCTGTACAACCTTCAGTTTATACCGCTTATTAAGCCTAATTACGATGCCTGCAGCCCTCTCATTAATGCTATAGAATTCATCTATATTACCCGCTATATACTTATTGACAACGAAACCTACACCTAGTTGTCGCCTCTCTGGTAAACCTCGATAACACAGTACATGCCCATCCTTCAGTGCAGTATATGCCTCATTCGGCCTCCTAACCTCACTAAGCCCTATGACATCCCATTTCATGCCCTCTAGTTCCTCTAACAGCACTGCTAAACTAGCTTCACTAGCTAGGGTTCTAGCATTAAACGTTGCCAGGGTCAATTTCCAATGGCGGCCTGTCCAGCGGAGCCAGGCTTTCTTAGCACCCCCTGCTGCGTCACAGGTCTGACCGCCGCCGTGGTCAGTTGTTCCGCAGCCGCTGGTGACTGAGGGCCGGGGTTTTATGGAGCTTATCATAGGAGGTTGTGGCCAATTACTGCACCAGGGTGGCCAACTCCTGTTCTGGTGAGGGAGTGCGTTGCCGGAGGTGTTCACCGGCATCAGGTCCTTAGAACACGCAGCTACAAAAAGAAATTTAACAATGGAAATGACGCATGTGCTGAATGTGGAAACTCCAGTGAACCAATTGACCATACTATCTTGAATGTAATGGTATCCATCCGGAAGTTGATGCAGGCGCAATCACTGTTCCTGAAGCTCTGGGGTTTACAGATAACAGTGGGCGGGTGAATAAACCGGTGGTGGAAACTAGCAAAAAACGACTGAAAGATTGGTGGCTTAAAGACAGAGAAGTGACATAATGTCAGTAATGTAAGAACAAAAATTTAATAAATAGAATGATGGTTAGGTAACCATTCTAAATCAATAATTAAGATAAAGGGAGAAAAATGAGCATGATAGCTACTGCTACCACCCCGTTTCAAAGGGGACGCTCCTATATTCCATCCATCCATCCATCCATCCATCCATCGGTACTCTGAAATTTTCCAGTGACTCTACTCTCACTCGTCGCTGCCTGTGACCGTCTCCTCTTGGGGTCCCTAGCTCCTTGCCCGCGGCGTCGCTCTTCCACCTTGAATGGCCGGCAGACTTCAGTGAGCGCCCATAACTTTGCGACGGCTCGTGTAACGGGCTGGGCTTGCGGAGTGCTGCAGTTGCCGAATCGAAGCTAGGAGGAGGGTCGGGACCGTGCGGTGGAATGCACGCGTGACTCCGCCCATGATGACGAGGGCGAGGAGGTGCAGCGCGGTGGCCGAGATTACGTAATCGGTCGCGTCGCGTTCTCGAAGCTTGTAGAAATTTCCATCGCCGTTTTCTGCAGCGCGCGCGCCGAAACATTAAATGGCTACCGCGGCCTTACAGACACCATATGTATGTGATTTGGAGTGCATATGTTAAATTCATCGCCGGGCGGCTTATTAAATCTATATGACATGTATAGTAGGGCTTTTTGAATTCACTAAAATGGGTTCGCACTCCTGAGACAGAGTATCAAAAATTTTTCTATAATTAACTAATTTTTTCCAAGTTATAATCACATTTAGGAGGTGACGTAGTACATTAATTGTTTGAATATGATGTCAATTAAAGAAGGCGAACATGACGAGAAAAACACTGTCGTTCTCGCTGTACTGACAAAACGAACGGTTGGCTATTTGTACGTGTGCCTTGCGTCTCGGCAGGTGACAACGGACGTAATACATCCTCAGAACAACGAAAGCGGTACGACGGAGTGGTCCAGCAGACCGCCGCATGGAAAGCGGCAAGGAGAGGTGCTGGCTAGCACGCGGCCCCATGGGGGCCTGGAAGAGGGGGAAGGGTTACTTAAAGGCTACTTAAAGGTCCACGGAAACGGCCCCCAAGAAGCCACTGATAAACATGTTCAGTGTGTAGAACAAACCCTTTTGAGCATTAACGCAAAGTATAACTCTTTGGAACAAAGCCAGCAATTTATTAATTTTTTAAAACAGAGTTTTTTGAAATTCGCGGGCAGAGAGAATGTCGCTTGGCGGTGTCGCATGGAACTATTTCCTTGACCCGTGACGTCACGGGTGAGTTGACTGTCAAGGCTTGCTAGAAGCTGCCATCGCTGCGGCCACTGCAGCCATGACGTCACGGACACACTTCCGGTAGCTGCGAAAGTCGTCTGCTCGGCGCTGCTCGAACTCTGTGCGGGCTGTTACACAGCTCGCCGCCCTTATCGGCCGCCTAACCATTGCCCATCAAGTACAACAACCGAAGCGACGCAGTGATCGGCAGAACGAAGATGCATTTACAAATATCTTATTTATATAACGTGGTTTCAGGAGTATCGGAGTGTCGTCCGACGAGGCGTCAACAGCACGGTCAAGCACCGCACGATGGCAGCACCTCCTCGACCATCGTAAACACCGCCGCTGTGGCCCCTCCTCCCGCACACCGTTCGCGAACGACACGGCGGATCGTTAGCACCGATGTCCGAAATAAAGCGTGCTAAAATTTGTTGGCGTCTGGAATACTGAGGCGAATATCAAGTATGAAGCCCTCGTGAGGATCGCTGACCAGCAGCAAATTGCTGGTTAGAGCGATAGCCGTGATACAAGCAAGTTTCTGCTCAAGCCAGCGGCCGCTGGTGCATTTCGGCTGATCCGATCTGCTCGTACTAGCTCTGCGATTAATGCATCGGCAGAGTTAATCCTATAATTATTTTACTATGGCAGGATAGGATTCACTATAAGGCAGTTTCATAAGTAAACGATTTACGACAGCGTTGATCAGTTCCTAAGCGTCGACCGCCGCGGCTTCGAAAACAATTTAGGCCTAGCGACGACCAGGAACGGTCACGCACAGCGCCGTCGTTCGCCGCGCTCGCGAGCCCCACCCCCGCGGTAATTGTGTAACGTACCTCAGCATGCTCGCGGCATCCCGTGCTGCAAGCGTTGCAAACTCGTGTACTTTCATAGCTAAAGCCGCGCATTTTTTGACGTTCTGCTCAGCAACTAGCCGTTCAAACGATACTGTAGGCAAGACAAGGCTTCAACATGCAGTCGCTGCGCTGTCGGCCGTAATCGAACACGTCGGGCGGCACCATATTCTATACATCGATCTTTAAACGTGATACAGTGGGCAAATGAATAACGTTGTGAAGCAGACCCGCTCGTACGTTTCGCGCACTCGGGCGCCGACGAGTAGCCTCCGTCAACAGACGCCGTCATTAACGACGCAAACCGAGGTCGCCAAGCTCGGTTTTGCGATAACCGCGGTTAGTGGTGTAACCATGGTTGGGTCCGCCGTGTAACATAGGCTAACCACGGGTTCGCGGTTACACTAACCGTCGCTGCGCGAACTGGCGAACTCCTCAGGCGTGTGCGAGCGAGGACGGGTTGACGCGAGTACGCCAGCGAGCGAGCGCGCGGAAACCGGAAGTTCGACGAAGTGGCGTTTTCTGAGCGGAGCTTTGAGCTTGCTTGTATTCTTTATTTTTTTATGGCTCCCTTCGGCGTACGAGTTGAGAGGGAAAATTGGAAGGGTCATGTTTAATCGCCGATATCTCTGGTGTTGCAGAAGCTAGATAGAATATTTTTGCGGGAGAATGATGGGTGGTTCAATATCTATCAGTGTTATGGCGTGTTTACCCTTCTTAGTGACCCCTTTCAGGGGACCTTTAATGCGGCCGCCGCTTCGGGGCGACTGCGGAGGCCTGCAACTAAAATTCCTTGGTGTTTTCAAAATAGCGACACTTCCTCCTTCGCGGCGCAGTCCTCCTCGTTTCTCCTCGCCCGCCAGCCGCCCGCGCTGCACACGGCACTAGTTTTCACCCTAGCGCCCGCCGGCCAGCCGCGCCTTTGAACGCTGGCGTGCTTTTTTAGGACCGTTTACAGCTTTGATAGTGAAAAGAATTCTCATAACCGAATACCCAAGCGATGAGACTTGAGAAAAAATTCTGTAGTTTTTCTTCTTTTTTTTAAGGCACATAATTTGTAAATATTTCCCAAAAGCAAACATTTTGCGGCGGGTTTCATTTACGAAAATTGCCTCTGAAAGGAGATGTGATGTTTTGCGGCCCGTAATAATCTAAGTACTGCTACAGACATATGTTAATGTGTGTTAGGCTTATCAGTGCAAGACATCTAACCGTTTGGTAGTGTTTATGGCGGCGTACAGTTACGTAAGTACATACAGTGAGATGCGCGGCGCAGAAGTGACGGACATACAAAACCTTACAAAAGTGACAAATCAAAACAGAACACAAAGTGTACAAAAGCAATATCACGCCATGCATGAATCAGTTTTAGTGCGGCTCAAAAATGATCAATACGGTCTCAAGCATAAACTCTTTACGATTTCCAAATGCAGACTGATGTAATGAAGCCGATGCTACATGGTGCAAGGGCCAGCACATTTGGAGCCGAAATTCAGCATCAAAAAGTAAGTTCAACGCACGAAACGCAGTTTTCTTTAAAAGTTTATTCTCTCTCCATCGCCCCATATGGACGTATGAAGCTTCTTTTTTTTTAATGTTGTCGTTTCCCATTGAGCCCCTTCAGTTTTATGTAACAGCAAATTGAAAGCGGATTGAAAAAAAAAGTCTTTTCTGTTGTGAACAAAATTTATTTCAACATTAATAGCGAAATACTCACGTTAGATATGAAGTACACAGTGGCTATAAAATTTTACAATCTATCCCAGACAGTGGTTTACTGCTTATGAAAGATATGTTTTAAAAGTGTCACATAAAGGTGCTTTGCTTCGCAACACCTCATTTAATGTTCGAAACAGCAACACGTATACCAATGCTTTTACTGGCACATTTGGAAGTCTCATACGAAGCAATGAAACGCCAACACCTCATTTAATGTTCGAAATAGCAACACGTATACCAATGCTTTTACTGGTACATTTGGAACTCTCATACGAAGCAATGAAACGTCAACACCTCATTTAATGTTCGAAACAGCAATACGTATACCAGTGCTTATACTGGCACATTTGGAACTCTCATACGAAGCAGTGAAACGTCGTCTCATTTAATGTTCGAGACAGCAACACGTATACCAATGCTTTTACTGGCACATTTGGAACTCTCATACGAAGCAATGAAACGTCAACACCTCATTTAATGTTCGAAACAGCAACACGTATACCAATGCTTTTACTGGCACATTTGGAATTCTCATAGAAAGCAATGAAACGTCAACACCTCATTTAATGTTCGAAACAGCAACACGTATACCAATGCTTTTACTGGCACATTTGAAAGTCTCATACGAAGCAATGAAATGTCAACACCTCATTTAATGTTCGAAACAGCAATACGTATACCAGTGCTTATACTGGCACATTTGGAACTCTCATACGAAGCAGTGAAACGTCATCTCATTTAATGTTCGAGACAGCAACACGTATACCAATGCTTTTACTGGCACATTTGGAACTCTCATACGAAGCAATGAAACGTCAACACCTCATTTAATGTTCGAAACAGCAACACGTATACCAATGCTTTTACTGGCACATTTGGAACTATCATACTGTAACGCGCCTTCGTAGAACGTCGACGGAAGATGAAGAAGAGCGGTCGGGTAGATCGGTGAAGAAGAAGAAAGAGCAAGGGCAGAGGAACGTTTGTACGCTTCGCCGCAGTCCTGTTTGTACCGATCCCTGTAAATAAACCCCCCGTGCGTACAAAGCACGTAACATCTTGGTGAGAGGTGCTTGGGTAGCGACCATGGAGCGTTTCAGCTACCGAAGAAGCCGTAGACTTGCTGGCCTACCACCAATACCATCAGACATGGCTGAAGACGGCAGTACCGAGCAGCCAGGACCATCCACGGCGAACAACTGGCCCCATTATCGAGAGCCGCGTACGTTTTCCGGAAAACCTGAGGAGGACGTTGATGAGTGGCTGAAGCACTACGAAAGAGTGAGTAAATACAACCACTGGAGCGCCGCTACTAAGCTGGCTAATGTGGTGTTCTTTCTTGCCGCCACTGCCTTTGATTGGTTCGATAATCACGAGGATTCATTAAGTACATGGGCTATCTTTACAAGCGAAATCAAGAAAAATTTTGGAGATGAACCTGCAAAGAAGAAACGCGCTGAACAAACTTTGTTTCACCGGGCGCAAGTACCCGGAGAAACTTGTACTGCATATATCGAAGCCATCTTAAAGCTATGCAGACTCGTCAACCCCACTATGCTTGAAGAAGACAAAGTCGGGCACCTCCTGAAAGGAATAGCGGAAGACGTTTATAATTTTCTTATTAGCAAAGAGAACCTGAGCACCACCGCTGATGTTATAAAGCATTGCAGAACATTTGAGGCTCTGAAGCTGCGACGAATTACACCTAAATTCGGAAGACTGGCCAATGTCACCTCTGTAGCCAGTGTTGAAGCCTGTCCTTCAGTTTCCATGGCCGATATGATACGAGAGATTGTACGCGAGGAATTGTCAAGATCTAGGGACGCCATCTGTAGTGAAGAATATGTGCGGCAGAGTTGTGCACCACCGCTGGCAAATATTGCCGCCCTGTCCACTCCGTGGGTTCAACCTAGCGGCGCTTCGCATATGGACGATCAACGCAGCTGTACTCAACGTTATGACCACCAGCCGATGGAAAAGAGGCCCGCCTACTCTGAAAATGTGGTTCGTCAGCAGCGAGAGCCTCGCTACAACCAACGTCGCGACTTTATTAGTGAGGACTCTTATGCTGATCGCTGGCGCCCTCAACCTGTGTGCTACAGGTGTGGCATTGCGGGGCATATCGCTAGATACTGCCGCCGTCGTTTTCCAACTGTCCAAGATTACCGACCCCACGCGAACATTCACGAACGGCTGCACACCGAGCAACAGCGATCCCCGACTATGCCTACTGGGGACTCACACCATTCGACATGTTTGCGGAATTCATCTCCTGCATCTGATCGTAGTGTGACGCCGCCACCCCAGCGCCCGCGAAGGTCACCTTCCCCTCGACGTCGTTCTACCCCTCCGCCTCCGGGAAACTAGGGGGCGCGGCCGATGGAGGTGAGGCCGCCGGCGAGTCGATGACGTCCATACCTCTGCCCGTGTTTATGTTAAAGAACAAATTGGAAATGTTGGTTGATGGTGTGAAAACAATGGCTCTTGTGGACACTGGTGCTACAGTATCTGTTATGAGTTTGAGTTTTAAGAACCGTTTAGGTAGAAAAGTAATGTTCTGGAGTATTGCTGTATTGCAATTTTGGAGTATTGGAGTATTGCAAATTTGGAGTATTTGCTGTGGAAGAAGACACAATTGTGCCAGCGTTATCTGCAGCATTCGTGCGGGTTTTCTCTATTCGGAACCAATGCGAATCTTTTGAGGCTATAGTAGAACCTACGAGATTCGCCTGCTCTAAGAAGAGTATCCTTGTGCCTCGTCGCGTCATTCCCGTGACTAAAGGCCGCACTGAGCTATGGACAGTGAACCACTCCGAAGAGCCAACTGTGTTGCCTCGGGGCCTAAAACTCGCCCGTTTCGGCAGGCATATCCGGTTCCGTCGCGGCGTTAAACAGCTCTGTCACTGAGCAGCAGGTGCGACCAGGCATGGAGACCCAAGTTACGGCTATGATTAGTAAGTCTCTTTCTACAACTGAGCGTCATATTCTAGTGGAACTACTACTGAAACACGTGACAGTGTTCGACTTTGCCAAGGATGACTCAATGCCACTGCCTACCAGTCGTATTCATCACACGATCAACACTGGGTCCGCCCCTCCAATACGTCAGAAGCCCTATCGAGTCTCAGCAACTGAACGTAAGGTAATAGATGAGCAAGTTCAAGACATGCTAAAGCGCGGCATTATTCGAGAGTCCTGTAGTCCTTGGGCAGCTCCAGTTATCCTTGTTAAAAAGAAAGATGGCACATGGAGGTTTTGTGTTGACTACCGCCGTTTAAATTCAGTCACGAAGAAAGATGTCTACCCGCTTCCACGTATAGATGACGCAATTGACTGTCTGCACTCAGCTTCATACTTTTCTTCTATTGACTTGAGATCCGGGTACTGGCAAATCCCCATGCACAATGCAGATAAAGAAAAAACGGCATTCGCAACACCAGACGGACTTTACGAATTTAACGTTATGCCTTTTGGATTATGTAATGCACCTGCCACATTCGAGCGGTTCATGGATACAATTCTACGTGGACTAAAGTGGCAAATTTGTTTATGTTATTTGGACGACGTAGTAATTTTTGGCAAAACATTTAGTGAGCATAACAGCCGTCTGGATATCGTACTTAATTGCATGGAACGAGCTGGTCTTGTACTGAATGCAAAGAAATGTCATTTTGGCGATCGTGAAACAATTGTCCTCGGTCACTTAGTTGACAAAGAAGGTGTTCGACCAGATCCCAAGAAAATTGAAGCCGTCAAAAGTTTTACCGTGCCCAAATCAGTAAAAGAGCTGCAGAGCTTTTTGGGGCTATGCTCATACTTTCGACGCTTTATACCAAGGTTTGCAGACATCGCTTACCCACTTACGAGGCTACTGCATAAAGATACACCATTCAATTGGACCAGCGAATGTGACTCAGCTTTCCGTCATCTGAAGTTTCTTTTGACCTCGGGCCCAATCCTCCGCCACTTCTGCCCATCAGCTCCTATTGAAGTACACACTGACGCAAGTGGTATCGGTATCGGCGCTGTACTCATACAACGCCATGGACGCGATCAGCACGTGATAGCGTATGCCAGCCGCTCGTTGAGTAAATGTGAAAGAAATTACACGGTTACGGAGCAAGAATGTCTAGCCGTTGTTTTCGCTGTACAGCGCTTTCGTTCCTATCTGTACGGGAATGCTTTCACGATTGTGACCGACCACCATTCCCTTTGCTGGCTCGTGAGTCTTCGTGACCCCTGTGGGCGGCTCGCTCGATGGGCTTTACGCCTACAAGAGTTTAATTTTACTGTGGTGCATAAAAGCGGCCATAAACACTCAGATGCTGACTGTCTTTCGCGCTTGCCGCTTCAAACGACTGATAATGACTCAGACAATTTCGATGAATATTTGGCTCCAATTTCACAAACCTTCCCCGATCTCCGAGTTTTCCGAACCGAGCAACGCAAAGACAAAACATTAACTTCACTGTTTGATTCCGCCAACGATCCTATGAAGACCACATTTAGCATTCGCGAAGGGGTGCTTTACAAGAAAAATTTCGCCTCTGGGGGAGCACGTATGCTCCTTGTCGTTCCGGAAAGCCTACGTATCACAGTTTTAGAAATGACGCATGATGACGCCACGTCTGGTCACCTGGGAGTGGCCCGAACACTCCACCGCACACAGCAGCGATTTTACTGGCCGAAGATGCGTTCAACGATCAAGCGATATGTAGCCAGCTGTGTGCAATGTCAGCGCTTTAAGCTGTCGACTTCAAGCCCACATGGAAAACTGCAGCCAGTCACACCTCCAACAGCCCCGTTTGAGCAAGTTGGCATTGACCTTCTTGGACCTTTTCCACGATCCTCTAAAGGAAACCGATGGATTCTTGTGTGCGTTGACTATTTAACCCGCTACTGTGAGACAGCCGCGATACCATCCGCTACTGCGTCTGAAGTATCAAATTTCTTACTTCGACTCGTCATTCTTCGGCACGGCCCTCCTGCAGTCATCATTAGTGACCGTGGACGCCAATTCACAGCGGACATTGTCGAAGAACTGCTTCGCCTCAGCGCCTGCAGTTTTCGCCACTCCACGCCATATCATCCCCAAACGAACGGTGTGGTAGAACGAACTAATATGACGCTTACCACCATGTTGGCTATGTACGTCGCTGCAGACCATAAGGACTGGGATGGCGTTCTACCGTTCATTACGCATGCATATAACACAGCGCAACATGAGACAACAGGCTACAGTCCCTTCTACCTTCTCTATGCTCGCACGCCTCGCTGTGCCCTCGACACCATACTGCCATTTTTCATTCATGACGAACCCTCTCTTGCTACGACACTCTGCAGAGCTGAAGAAGCCCGCCAGCTGGCCAGAGTTCGAATTTTATCTTCACAAGAACGTTCTAAGACCCGCTACGACGCCCGACACCAACAAGTTTCCTATGCTCCTGGTGACTATATGTGGTTGTGGACACCTCTCCGTAAGCGTGGTCTTTGTCAAAAACTGTTGTCACACTACACCGGACCGTTTGTTGTGTTAGAACGCATCAATGACCTGAATTACGTCATAGCACGCATAACGGCGAATGGTCGACGGTCGCGGCAGTCGCAGGTGGTGCATGTAGCCCGCCTCAAGCGATTTCATACCAGAGGTTCTCTATAACTCGCCCGACGGGCTTCGTCTGCGAGGAGGGAAATGTAACGCGCCTTCGTAGAACGTCGACGGAAGATGAAGAAGAGCGGTCGGGTAGATCGGTGAAGAAGAAGAAAGAGCAAGGGCAGAGGAACGTTTGTACGCTTCGCCGCAGTCCTGTTTGTACCGATCCCTGTAAATAAACCCCCCGTGCGTACAAAGCACGTAACAATACGAAGCAATGAAACGTCAACACCTCATTTAATGTTCTAAACAGCAATACGTATACCAGTGCTTATACTGGCACATTTGGAACTCTCATACGAAGCAATGAAACGTCAACACCTCATTTAATGTTCGAAACAGCAACACGTATACCAATGCTTTTACTGGCACCTTTGGAACTATCATACGAAGCAATGAAACGTCAACACCTCATTTAATGTTCGAAACAGCAACACGTATACCAATGCTTTTACTGGCACATTTGGAACTCTCATACGAAGCAATGAAACGTCAACACCTCATTTAATGTTCGAAACAGCAACACGTATACCAATGCTTTTACTGGCACATTTGGAACTCTCATACGAAGCAATGAAACGTCAACACCTCATTTAATGTTCGAAACAGCAACACGTATACCAATGCTTTTACTGGCACATTTGGAACTCTCATACGAAGCAATGAAACGTCAACACCTCATTTAATGTTCGAAATAGCAACACGTATACCAATGCTTTTACTGGCACATTTGGAACTCTCATACGGAGCATGAAACGTCAACACCTCATTTAATGTTCGAAACAGCAACACGTATACCAATGCTTTTACTGGCACATTTGGAACTCTCATACGAAGCAATGAAACTTCAACACCTCATTTAATGTTCGAAACAGCAACAAGTATACCAATGCTTTTACTGGCACATTTGGAACTCTCATACGAAGCAATGAAACGTCAACACCTCATTTAATGTTCGAAACAGCAACACGTATACCAATGCTTTTACTGGCACATTTGGAACTCTCATACGGAGCAATGAAACGTCAACACCTCATTTAATGTTCGAAACAGCAACACGTATACCAATGCTTTTACTGGCACATTTGGAACTCTCATACGAAGCAATGAAACGTCAACACCTCATTTAATGTTCGAAACAGCAACACGTATACCAATGCTTTTACTGGCACATTTGGAACTCTCATACGAAGCAATGAAACGTCAACACCTCATTTAATGTTCGAAACAGCAACACGTATACCAATGCTTTTACTGGCACATTTGGAACTCTCATACGAAGCAATGAAACGTCAACACCTCATTTAATGTTCGAAACAGCAACACGTATACTAATGCTTTTACTGGCACATTTGGAACTCTCATACGAAGCAATGAAACGTCAACACCTCATTTAATGTTCGAAACAGCAACACGTATACCAATGCTTTTACTGGCACATTTGGAACTCTCATACGGAGCAATGAAACGTCAACACCTCATTTAATGTTCGAAACAGCAACACGTATACCAATGCTTTTACTGGCACATTTGGAACTCTCATACGAAGCAATGAAACTTCAACACCTCATTTAATGTTCGAAACAGCAACACGTATACCAATGCTTTTACTGGCACATTTGGAACTCTCATACGAAGCAATGAAACGTCAACACCTCATTTAATGTTCGAAACAGCAACACGTATACCAATGCTTTTACTGGCACATTTGGAACTCTCATACGAAGCAATGAAACGTCAACACCTCATTTAATGTTCGAAACAGCAACACGTATACCAATGCTTTTACTGGCACATTTGGAACTCTCATACGAAGCAATGAAACGTCAACACCTCATTTAATGTTCGAAACAGCAACACGTATACCAATGCTTTTACTGGCACATTTGGAACTCTCATACGAAGCAATGAAACGTCAACACCTCATTTAATGTTCGAAACAGCAACACGTATACCAATGCTTTTACTGGCACATTTGGAACTCTCATACGAAGCAATGAAACGTC
Source organism: Amblyomma maculatum (assembly GCF_055883805.1). Classification (NCBI taxonomy): domain Eukaryota; kingdom Metazoa; phylum Arthropoda; class Arachnida; order Ixodida; family Ixodidae; genus Amblyomma; species Amblyomma maculatum. The sequence goes on from NC_139345.1 coordinate 222,775,504, forward strand.
AACACCTCATTTAATGTTCGAAACAGCAACACGTATACCAATGCTTTTACTGGCACATTTGGAACTCTCTTACGAAGCAATGAAACGTCAACACCTCATTTATTGTTCGAAACAGCAACACGTATACCAATGCTTTTACTGGCACATTTGGAACTCTCATACGAAGCAATGAAACGTCAACACCTCATTTAATGTTCGAAAAAGCAACACGTATACCAATGCTTTTACTGGCACATTTGGAACTCTCATTGGAAGATCTTTTAGCCGCTTCACTTTTCACTAAAATTTCTATGCGCACTTTGCCGAATATTTTAATAATGTCTTCAAGTAAGTTATGGCAAGAAGGAAAGCATGTCTGTGAAGTTACGCTTTGGGTAATGGTTTTTTGCACCTCCGACTCATGTACAGAATTACGGATTAGCTTTTCCTATTAGTGCGGAAGTAGTTTTCAGCTGTTTTTATCACTTCAATCACCCCTTGTGACGGTGTGGTCAAAGACTGGTGGTGCTCTGAAAAAGTTTTGAGCTCTATCAATGTCGTAGAGCTGTCTCGTTCAATTAGAGAATTATAGCAATTCTCACACTGTACTCGCTTCACAAGTTTTGAACCAACGTAGCCTGCTAGGTACGTTAATGACTGCTCTATTTCAGGGCTCAGGTCAAGAAGATCTTCCGGCGCTTGAATAGCATCTGTGTCGCTTCTTGCTTCATTTGTGTCGTGTAAATGCAATAGTAAATAAGCTTCCTTCTTGGAGTAGCTTCCAGATTTGCTAGGCTTCAAAAATTAACCGAGTGTTGCGTTCCTTAAGCTACATTTAAACTCATATAGTCTCGTGATGGGGTTTTTGGCATGTTGTGTAGAGAGAACGTTTTCAAGCCCATCCTGGCCTAACCTGCTCAGGAACACATACTGAAAGTTGTACGTTGTAAGGACGACTAGTGCTGTTACTGTCGCTAGTATAATTCCCGATTGTACAGGCTTCAAGACAGCATTTTTTTCACGTCCAATTTGAATTTTAGAGAACTGCTCGATTATCATTTGCAAAAATGCTACACTGGAGTCATACTCCTCTTGAACTGCGTGGCTAAAAGCTAGCTTTGTTGTCCGTGACGTCGTCAGGCGAAACCACCTGAACACGGTTTCGATAAACCATGCAGTAGTAAGAGCGTTTCTCGGAATTTTTCCTCTGCCTTGAAGCAAGCGCAAGCCTGAAGCAGTGTCATTATGGAAAAAGGAAAAAGCTGAGCCTACCTTCGTTTTATCGTAGTGGCTTGGATCAAGACAGGAAGCATTTAGGTAAGGGGCAAGTTTTATATCATCCGTTTTAGAAAAGAGCTCGATTATCATTTGCAAAAATGCTACACTGGAGTGATACTCCTCTGCCTTACAAGTGCTTTAATGAACTCAAAATTCACGAAATTATTTGGCAAGTTATGTTTTTGCAAAACTTCTTCGGGAAAGTAGATGAGGTGCCCTTTAGTCAAATGATTTCTAAGATTTTTTTAACAAATGAGGTACATCGGCCATGAACCAAAGCTTTCTTTGCGCGTCACATGGATGACGACAGCTAGTCCGCGCCCTGCTCTGCTTTCCTGAAATAATTCCGAAAAGTTTCCAAAGAGCCTGATTCGAACTGCCCATATCGACACCACGACATGAATGCTGAGTCCGATAGACTCGCATTCGGTAATCAAGTCAACTATTTCACGTTTCAAGCTGGCAGCACGAATGGAGTTCCCAGTTAGATGATATCTAATTGTTTGCTTCCATCTAGTTGATAAACCACCTGTCATGAATACCAAGCCGTGTGTAGCCAAGCAATCATCAGGTAACGATCCATCGGATAACGGCAGTGCGGGTGCACCCACGACTTCGCGAACCGTGTGATCACACACAAGACCTGACGCGATTTGCATTTCCTCAAGCATAATAACAGCATGGCGCTCCTCCGGCTTCATGAGATTGACCTGTAGAAAGAATACAAATCAACATTACTAACGGCCAAAGGCTGATACGCACTAGTAATGGTAAGATGAAAAAAAAAATATGGACAGAGAAAACGAAAGAACAGTAAAAAGGCGGGAATAGCTACACCCATACTGAGAAAGCAATTCAGGAAAATGAGATCGTACTGTAGAAAAATCGTCAGAAAGTTCTGTTAGCAAAACATTCCCAGGTACCTTCATCTTTAACGGTTCCAAAATATCAGAATTCCAGGTCGAAACTTCGCATGCTCGATGTGTCTTTGCAGTGTGCGCTCAGAAGGCAGTGGGTAACCATAATCTCGGAGCAGATTGTAGCCTTGCTTCCCCCAGCGACTTCACCAGAGTGTCAGCCTCCCACCGTGAACTATGAGAAGACATTTTAGAAGACATTTGATCATCATTTAAGAGGTGCTTGATTTTCTTCTGTAGCTGCTCCTTCTCCGCTTCACATATTCAGGTATCTCCTTATAGCAATTTGTACTCCTTTTGGGCGCGTTCAAAATATGATATGCGTTCCAGGAGTGCCTGCTGGGATGCTAAAAAAGAAAGCCGATTTAAAAACTGAAATTTAAGCCCTTCACTCAAGAAAGTCTAAGAAACATAACATTCGGGGTTTCTAATGAGGCGCGAAAGCTCTGCTTTCTTTGGCGTATATTCGTATAGTAGTAGAAGTCGCATGGCAGCCCAATGTATTCTAAATTGCTGCACGTTGCAAGCTACACTATATAATGAACAAAAAGCAGCGTTTACCATTCACTGAACTCTGCTCGTGGTACCTCTTGATGTACAAAGAAAAGAAATAATGTTCTGAACATGTACTATATTGAAGTATGAGTACGAAGGCAGCCGCTTACAGCAGGATTCACTTGTAGCGGTGAATTCTACTGCTGACTCGCCTGCTGCTGGGGTACTGAGTGCTGCATGAAAAATCACGCTAGCATCTGATACAAGAAAAATATTAAATAGAAGAGACATCTGGGCGAGTTGGTATGGTGACATGATGGAAAAACAGCGCTACAGACGTGGACTGAGGTGAAGAACAAACAGGACGGGCGCTGAACTCGCAACTGAACTCGCGCTGAACTCGCAAGCCAGCCAAGCATCACCAAACCGCACAATAAACATGCATGCGGTGTTTAATGTGCGGTTTGTTGCTGCTTGGCTGGGTTATATATACTGTGTTTTTTCAATAAACTTCAGTTGCGAGTTCAGCGCCCGTCCTGTTTGTTCTTCCCCTCCGTCCACGTCTGTAGCGCTGTTTTTCCATCAAAAATATTAAAACCTAACTCACCATTGGTTAAATCTGGTTCATGGCACGCACTTGGTAGCTCAAGGCACTCTTGAGATGGGGCTAAGAGAAGTATGAAACTGATGTAGAAACTGACTATCGGAGCCAAATTCAGGAGAAAATAAAAAATGTTGTTCACAGAAGAGATCCCTCGAACAGGCCCTATTGCTGCGACACTGCTGGTTGAAGGCGCTGCATGAAAGATCAGAGAGAGGTAGTTTATACGTTATTCCTGCACTGCATCAGGTAACAGCGAGAATTGAGGAGTAAAATTATTGCAGGAATGTGCGAAATTCAGACGTAATTAAAACGGGTACGGCTTACAAAAGACTTCATTGGGATTTGTGGCGGGTGTCGAGGCATGGCATGAAGCGGGCAGCAAAGCGGAGGATGTATGAAAAAGCATTTCCTTCATATCACGCGCTCCAAAAAAAATAAAAAATGGATGTTTACCATTGGTTAAATCAGCTTCATGGCACGCCTCAGATAGCTCCATCTGCTGCCAATGAACATTGGTTGTAAGTACTCATGACCAGGCACTAAATTCATGCGCCGTCACAAAGAACATCGCTTACAGTTCTTCATTCGAAGAGGTGCCAGACTCTACTCTGGTGACATTACAGGAATCAGGCAAACCCGCGCTGTTTACACTTGCTGCAGAAAAAAAAATTACGCGATGAGCTGCATCGCTAAGCGACAGAATTGATACGAAAAAATAGACAAAGAACCAGCAGTTATCACTCACTTCTGTTTTCTCGAGGGTGAATTCTTAGTCGGGTCGGTTTTCTTCGTTTTACAACAGGTCTGTGCGAGAAAAGCTTCGGAATCGCAATTGGCTTCAGCTTCTTTTTCCCATATTTTTGCAATATCAGTGGTTCAAACTAATCGTCACTGAAATGGGCCTAGAATGAAAAGCGAAGATTGGGTCTCTTATGAAGGATGAATCAATTTCCGTCAAATGACACGGCTAAAAATTTATATAGTTAAACAGCAATACCAGATATTTATTCGCATAACCATCCCCGTAATATTTCGAAAGATATATACTGAGTGCCCATCGCTGCTAGAACTCCGTCATTGGCGCCGAAATAAGAGCTGTTAAGAAATATTTAAGGGTAAGACACGAGATGCCATGGTCGAACGAAAAATTACAAGAAACCAATAAAAATAATAATTTATGATATATTTGATTTAAAATCAGTCATTGCAAACTGATTTCACGAAATGAATAATTGAAACGAAGATATTTAAAGTGATCTGAATAAATACCAATAAATGTCACCTAATTAAGGTGATTATGCTTTACTCGAACGTTGTTCATTTGGTATTTCAGCTCATATCTCGTGATTCCAGATTAAGTAACACTCCTTTCGTAAATTTGCTAAAAGAATATTTCTGCATGGATTACACTTTCTTCTAGTAAACTTGGCAAAAGCAGGAAAATGAGAGAGGCGCCTTACCTCGCACACAACGCTGCTTCTTGTCGCACGAAGTTCTTTAGCCCGATATAATGAAGCCATTGCTTCGTTTTCAAGCGATCCAGCTTTCCTTGAGGAATCAAGAAAACTGCATAGTCATCCTCAGGCCGGTTTGTACAGTTATATGCACAACACTGTGGCATTTGGCAAAGCGCACCGCAAAGAGAAACAACGTGCTCAAGGGCTTCAGTGGGTGAAATATTGCGCGCGAAGAACAAAAAACTTCACAGAGAAAACAAAAAGCGCGCGCATAACCATGGCGACCCCAGAGACAGCCAGAGTGACCAATCAGCGCGAAGCGCAACTGGCCGCGCGTCTGCGCGCAGAGAAATTGAGAAGTGTGCCGTTTGCCGCCGGCGAGCTGGTCGTTTCAGCGATGACAGGAGAGAGGGCGCTGTGTGCAGGAGGAGCGTAGGGTGCCTCGATGTAGCGCGCCGCCGTACGGCGGCGCTGGTATCGAGGCACCCTAGAGGAGCGCAGTGAGCGCGGAGCAGACAGCTGGGTGAACCGTCACCGCTAGTTCAATCGGACTCCGAAGGCGCTTTAGCTCCCACACGCTTGTCTAAATGTATGTTCATGTTATGTTCATGAACAAAACAACTAGTTCCCTGTGAAATAAGCGGCCGTCGTCAGGGAACGGCAATACAAATACAGACAATGTAAGATACAGATTGCCGACGAACTGACAAGCAATGGCAAGATATATTTCCTGAACGTATTGGGTGCTTTATATCTCGAACACTAGCGGGAGGTTCAATGACGAATGTCTAACGTATTTCTATGATCATGTAAATTTTTAATATTGGGTGCACCGGTTCATGCGGGCTAGACTGAGGTCTTCCATCGACGCTCGCACGTACTGAAAACGCAGTGAATGGTGTTTTAGGCTAGGCTAGCGTACTTTTTGCACCACATGTAAATAGAGGTATGCGAAGATTGCTTGAAGACAGAAATTATGCCAGCGCTTACTGATGACTTTATTTAAATGTGGGCGAATACATATGAACTGGCAGTCCTACTTAAAACGAAATGAATGAATGAGAGCACATAGCAGTTAACGAAACCACATAATGGACGACGTGAAAAAAAAAAAATCGCGACTTAGTGCAAGAATATGGTACAAACGTATAAAACTGTACAGAACTATATGAGAATATTAATGAACTGTACTAGGCCGTGAATAAATTAAGCTGCTAAATTTGAAAACACACAAGAGAAAGGCAGAATGATTAAAGTCCTGAAACACGATTACTTGCACCTCCTCAGCTTTAATTGCTTTACCTGCTCTGCTTTAGAGGTCTGCTCTTGGTTTAGCAACTTGGCATAAAAACGCAATCGCATGAAGACGTAGAACTTCACTATGTTAAGTGTCATTTCTTTGTCATGAGTATGGCAACCAAACTTGGAAACCTCTGCGCTTTACAAAAACAAAGCAAATTCACGCATGCTATTTGCGTTAATCTTTCCTGAACTAAAAAAAAAACGTGAAAGACTCTTCCAGCGTGTGCACGAGCTTTGCAAGCTTCGAGGACGGATAAAGAAGACCTCCGTGGTCGAAGTTGGAGATAAATTGATTTTCTTCTTTTTGTGCCTCGCACGATTTGCTTGAAATGAGATAAGCGGAGCAAGTACTGCATTTTGACTTCTTCATGAACTTTCTAGCGACATATCCTGCAATATAAGCTATGAGACCGCTAGAACTGTGCCTAGTGTCGTACCTGTGGTCATCTGAAGGAAGGGAATTCAAAGTAGCTTCGACGTCCTCGAGCCTTCCCTCGTCAACCAAACGGTCAAGCTCATCAATAGGATTTGAAAGAAGCTGGGTAGGTTTCTCGCTTGTACGGCTAATTCTAAGTAAGGCATTTACAATTTCAGCATTACAATTTCCTGTCTTTGGGGGCTTCGCTAAGTTGTAAAATGCCAGGGCATTAACTGTCACTAAAAATTGAGCCGGCGTGGGATGATCGTTGCAGCCATTAAATTGCCTCACGATGCCGAAGAGTTTTTCTAGTTTGTCTTGGCTTAGTCTCAATGTGATAATGTATGTAAAACAGCATTTTTCAGATAAGTAGTCAACGAGGTCGACTGTGGATTGCAAAGTTACCCGAAGGCGCCTTCCGGGTGCTGTTGCTTAGGAAACCATGCTTTGAGTCAACCATGATTTCAGTGTATTTCGAGAAGGGAAGGGTTCGAATAGGGAAGGCAGCAGAAAGAGCGCGCAATGAGCAAGAAGAAAGAACGAAAGGAAGGAAAAGAGCATTTAGTAAAAGAGGGGGGGGGGGGGGGAGGGGGGGGCGAAAGTCATACGAGACGGACGGAACTGTTACTGTGCTCTCTGCAAACATGTGTTTTCCTGCTTGACCAATCATCACTCTTCTCTCAACAACGCGCCATAGTACAACAGCCAGAGAAGCAACGCGATGCAACAAAATTCACGCAGGAAACGAGCCGCAGAAGCAGACGCCCCAAGCGTTTCCTCTGCGGCGCGCGCGCTTGTGATGCGCTCCTACGGCTGACAGCGCCACCTACGCTTTTCATCGCTCCGGCGACCACGTCGCTCCCATTGCCGCGCGCCGAAGACGGCACACTTCCCAATTCTAGAGCGGAGCTGTGAATCCGACCAAGTGGCGAGGATATGGAGAGGAGGTCGGCTACTTTCTTCTCGTCGAGAGACTTACCTGCAACGGCCGCTGGGTTCCACGAACCCGCCGCGATTCTTGCCTTCGGAAATTTGGACAAAGAAAACGACAGAAGAGGAGGACCTTGGAGAAGAGGACGTCTTCGAATGGAGCTCATCGACGCAAGAAGAGACTGAACTTTGATAAGAGATGAGAAGCCGCGTGAAAATAGGTGTTCGCAATTACGGAAATAAATTATTGTAAGCTGGAATTGTCAACTGTGTCTCGTCGGTCTTCGTCGGAGAATGGTACAAGGGCGGAGCAAGGGATATGCCAAACACACTTTGTGGATTATTGGGTGTGGAATTAATAAAACATTTAGGCATTTTCTTAACAGTGTGGTTTATCCTGCTTTTCCACACAGCAGAACATTTAAAGAACTGACGTGTGACGGGTTATTCTATTCTAGCATATTCTAAAGACTGGGAAATTAAACGTTGAGTGGTAAACGGCAGGTACGCGAATTCAAAGCATACAACAAGCATTCGACGCATTTAAGTTTATTGTTCAGGTAAACATGTCTGTATTCCACGATAGTTCGCCGTCCGTATGTATTCCGACAAATAATGGGCTAACAGGGTCGTGAGGTGCTTTTGGCGGTGTGAAAAAACAAAAAACAGGTTCACTATACCGACCAGCGCAGCATACAAGCTGCGCTTCCAATGAGTTAATGACGACGAAGATAGATTTAAACTAGTACTTAGTAGCAACCTTTGTACCTCTCTAGGCACGCACAAAAAAAATAATCCGTATTAGGTGAGATAAGCAGAGTGAAATCTACATATTCATGAATCTCTTATGATCTTATCACTTAGAAGGTAATAAACATAAATATTGAATGAGATAAGCGATGAGCAGCATCCTTTGAGAGCACCACAATGTAAACAATTAAATCTGCTTAGCAGAAATCCAAATTCCCCCATTTTGAGATGGCTCAAACAGATGGTTTAACACACGAAAAGGACCACGAAAGAAATGCCGAGACATTTTTCCACATGGAATATTGTTATGCATTGTAATAAACGCCTTATTAATGCCAAACATAATACTAAATGACGCTTCATTTGCATGCAATGTAGGCCATCCATGATCTTTTCTAATCATATTTCTGTAACCGAACCAGCATAAGATCCGTAATCATGCACGTGAAGAAGATGCAACCTAAATACAGACATTACAGATGAAATGCGCGTTACTAATATTTGTAATACACATGATAAAATAGGTAGAATAATAACGGTAGTTTAAACATATGGGATCCAAATATGTAACCTCTGCATCTTTTTTGTTATTTTAATTTGCGAGTCAGCTTAGCGCTTGTGCTGTAGAAAGACTGCGATGCGATACATAGATGGCGAAAACGGCTGTCTTGGTCAGCTGGCTCGGATGCATGGCAGTGGTCATAAGAAGTCACAAGAGAACCAGTCAGGCTACCCAGAGCCGTCGTTGCGGCCGCTGGGCACAAAAAACTTATTGCAAGAAAAAAACAAGAACAAAAAAAAAAAAAAAAAACCCCGCTTGCTGATAAGCCACAGAGAAGAGTGTGCAGCGCCCGAGCAGAGACTCCTCACCCCCTCTTCCGCATAGGCTACCGTTCTCAAATCTGAAGGGGAGATGACACCCGAACATGCCGAGCTGGCCGTGCCCCGGTTGCCCCACGGGCCAGTGCTCGCACTGCTTACGGGTAGGCAACGCAAGCAAAATAACACTCCCATTCTCTAACCCGCGGCCCCCGTCGCGCTGTGTCTCGGCCGTGTGGGAGGATGACGCTCCGCCACTAGAGAGAAGTACGAGATCGAGGAGGGCTTCAAGGTGGTCAGCCACGTGGTGTTCGTTTCAAGAACTAAAGAGTCATGATCGGGAATCCTGGCCTCGTCCTATTCTATGCTACACGCGCAAAATACGTTCACGTTGCGCAACGAATGATTTCCTAAAAGCGTTCTTAGCTCAAAAAAGAGCAAAATTATTTCTGCAGACAAAAGGAAACAAGTTACCGGCCAAACGAGCTGACGCATTGAAAAGCACGGTGAGGTGGGCGTAACTGGCTCAGCATCAACGTTTATATGGAAAGAGCAAGGAAAGCATACGCTTTGATGCAAGCCGGTGTACGTATGATACCAACCTTTGAGGTGGAGTGGAAGCGAACATCGCTACGCCGCCTCGCGGGTGGCCAGACCCTTACTTGCTCGGCCGCGAAAAGGCTCGAGTGTCCGCTCTTTACGCAAGTATGTTTCTCTATGCTCGTCCACGCTCAATTTAAAGGCTGCTCAGAACAATCTAGATAACGTCGCAAACTGCTACTAGCACAACCTGGAACATTGTAGAAACTATGTTTCTTCGAGACAGATCTTCGACCTCGGCGCATCTTGCGCGGCAACGAAACTGATAAAGGTGCGTCTCGCGACATGGGGCGTTAACAAAGAATGCAGAATTGATACGCAATTTAGAATCAAAGTGATAAGGCCGCATGCTGGCGGCTGCCAAAAAACAACAAATACAGTCTTGTAGCTTTCGCGGCAATATATACCGCGCTTGTTGCAGCATATTTATTTATTTATTCAAATACTCTAAAGCCATCTGGGAAGGGTATTACATATTAATAGCAATAGACTGTTCTTCATCTCTTCTAACCGGCTTCCTAGTAAATACCCTATCAGACAACAGGCAACGGGCACTAGCAAGGAACTGCCGCAATCGTCCAGCAAGCCAGCGCCATCCAGCGAGCAGCGGTGAGAATATTGCAGGATCGCTCCGGCGCCGCCGGCGTAGGATGCTGGTTAGCATAGCGGGAAACCGAAGGCATCGCAAAAGAAGGCTATTCCGTAGATGGTTTAATTATTAGTTCTTTTATTTTGCACAAGCAATTTAAAAGTGGGGCGTGTAGAAGAAAGAAGGCACTCCAGTCGCTGATAGCCGTTCTTTACTGCCGTCCTAACATGGCGCTCAAAACTTGTTTCAAGCACATTCAGAAAGACAATTTTCTTACGAAGCTTCACAAGGGGAAAATGTCTAGACCCATCGTCGAAAATAAGAGATCTTTACCCTTTCATCGATGACGACGGTGTGCTCAGAATCTGGACCCGGCTTCAAAATGCTACAGCAACATCCAGCCAAATAGCGCCTGTGTTACTTCCTGGCGACAACCCGTCAACATGCCTTGTGGTGTTTCATGCACATCGCAATTTTCTCCATGGCGGTGTAAACGACACTCTGAGCGAGCTGCGAGGAAAGTTCTGGGTGACATGAGCCCGTCAGTGTGTCAAAGGTGTGTTGGCAAAATGTGTTGTGTGTGTGCGCGCTTTCAGCTAAAAGCAGCTACTGCTGCGACCGCACCTCTTCCATGTGAAAGGCTACAGAACGCTCGACCTTTCGAAGTGACAGGTGTTGACTTTACCGGACCAATTTTCGTTAGAGACAGTCACACGGGGAAAGTGTACATCGCATTGTTTACTTGTGCCGCAGTGAGGGCAATTCATCTTGAGCTTGGCCTCGACCTTACCGCAGAGTCCTTCCTCATGACTTTCAGGAGATTTTGTGCTAGACGAGGAACCCCACAGGTCGCCTATTCCGATAATGCGGTGACGTTGAAAAGGGCAGGTAGGGATTTAGCAAAACCTCACATTTCTGTTAGACAGCCACATGTCAAAGACTACTGCTCTAGTCATAGCATAACGTGGAAATTTATTGCCGAGAGATCTCCCCGGTGGAGAGGGTTTTGGGAAAGATTGATAATAATCGTAAAGATGCGCCCGCGAAAAACGCTTGGAAAATGATATTTTGATACGCAGCAGCTGGGCACAATAATATTGAAACTGAGGCTGTTGTTAATTCAAGGCCGATTACATTAATTTACAACAGTCCTAATGAGCCAGGTGTGTTAACTCAGTCACATTTCTTGCTAGGATGCCGTCATTTGTCTACGCCAGAAAGTAGTGATGAATCACAGCAAACGGATGTTCTGAATCTGTGGGTTCACAGTCAGCGAGTGCATAACATGCACAACCTCAATGCTGGCGATGTAATTGCTCAAGAGGACAATGCGCCAAAATTGTTTTGGAAGACAGATATTATTGTAGAATGTGCGTACATGTCGAGTTCGAGGGCTGGAACTGGTTAGGCCAGTTCAACGTCTGTATCCATTAGAGGCTGTAACCTCGGGGCCCGGAGTGTGTTGAAGAGCGGGGCCTGAGGCCTCAGAAGACGAAAAGGAAGAAGAAGCGCGAGGGCATGGGGCGCGAGGAACAGTTTTGAGTGTCATGTTGAGACGGCAGTAAAGAACGGCTATTAGCGACTGGTGTGCCTTCCTTCTATAACCCCGCTGGGGTGGCGCAGTGGTCATGGCGCTCGACTACTGTTCCCAAGGACGCGGGATCGAATCCCGGCCTCTGCGTCAGCTTTTCGATGGAGGCGAAAAGCAAGGCGCCGTGTGCTGTGCGATGTCAGTGCACGTTAAAGAACCCCAGGTGGTCGAAATTTCCGGAGTCCTCCACTACGGCTTCTCTCATAGCCTGAGTTGATTTGGGACGTTAAATCCGACAAACCAAACCAAACCTTCTTCTATAGGGCGCACTTATTCGAAGCAGGACAAGTATATTACGTGAAAGAGGTGAATCTCGGCTCCTCTGGAGACGATGAACACGCAGCCTTATTTCCTCGTAATAAACACCTGTATTAAACGGGCTGGCTGCTTTTAGAGAGTGCTTAGGCATGACGGCCAGTGCCGTGTAGCACTTATGAGATAAGGCGACGTGGCATAATTTGGATGTCTCAATAGGCCATGATATTGACACGTGCATTAGAGGTGAAAACGAAGAAGGAGCGCAATCGGTAGAAGTAGAGGACGTTGATGTGTCGGCCTGTTCCCGTTGACCGCGTTCCTGATTCAGCTCTCTCGGTGCCCTGGTTGCAGTGTATTATTTAGTGTAACAACTGTTACACATCTGGTTGAGTCTAAAAACTTCTATAAAAATATTGTAGAAGAAGGGCATACACCAAGACGCCTCTCACTGCATATAATATATACTCGACTGTCTCTGACTGTCAATGTCCCAACATGGCGCTCAGTCTCCGCGCGCTCCCAGTCCAAAACCTTTTCTTCCTCCTTCACGTACTATTTGCAGATTCCTGCGTTAATCTGCAATATAGTCGTGCTGGGTACGCTTCTCGAGCTGCGTACACCTACAAGATAAAAACACGGATCTCACACCGGTCCATAAAGCGCCCAAGCCGCCGCCTCCGTGGCCAGACACCTGAATTCGGGCCTCTTGCCATCTCGACGAAGACGACGCCGGTTCCACCAGAAATGGCCACAGATAGCAGGTCTCCGGCGCCCATCCTCTACCATGCGCCGCGAACACCGCCATCTTTTCACGGCTACGTGTACGAGGATGCGGAAGACTGGCTGGGCACCTTTGAGAGGGGAGCGACTACCATACGCTCCATAACGTGTATTTTGCACTCGAGGACTCCACAAGGACATGGTACCAGAACCACGAGAACAACCTGTCAACCTGGGAGACATTTCGCCAAAGTCTCCTAGCTACAATCCCAACGCAGACCGCCGGGAGAAAGCTGAAGCTGCGCTTCAGTCTCGTAACTAGCGGACTAACGAAAACGTCCGCATGTATGTGGAGGACATGACACGCCTCTTCAAGCGTGCTGACCCCTCCGTGGCCGAGGAGACGAAGCTTCGCCACCTCATGCGCGGGGTCAAGCAGGAGCTTTTCGCCGGTCTTGTACGCAGTCCACCGCGTACTGTTACCGAATTCCTCACTGAAGCGACCACCATGGAGACGACGCTCCTGCAACGAGCCCCGCAGTACAATCGAGATGTAAGCACGCTTGGGCCCAATATTTCTTCGATGCCACTAGGAAGTTATGTAATCGCTTTACGATCACCTAGTCAGGTCAATCGTCAGGGAGGAATTACAAGCCCTCCAGCTGCCTTCCAGCGCGGCGTCTGTTACATCACTGTCGGATGTCGTCAGGGACGAGGTGCGCCTAGCAGCGCAGCAGCAACAACTCTCGGAGATTCCTAGACAGGCTGAGGTCAGACCTACCTATGCACCTGCCCGATGTCGGGCGCCATCACCAGGCTACGACGTGAATACCGCTACTCAAGCAGTGCAGCAGTCTGGTCCTTCCCGTGTTCGTGATCGACCAGTCTATCAGCGGCCACGGAAATGTGATGTGTGGCGTGCACCGGACCGGCGGCCACTCTGCTATCACTGTGGTGAGGCGGGTCATCTTTACAGGGACTGCCCGTACCGCCGAGTCGGTCTGCGTGGTTTCTCGCCCGACGAGCCTTGCCCACAGAACGGCGAACGACCACTCAAAATTGAAGCTCATCTGTCGGCCCGCCAGAGGTCTGTGACAAGGCCTGGATACGGCCGCTATGACTCTAGATCGTCATCTCCGCTGCGGTACCGTACTCCAAGTCCTCGCCGAGACGCCAGCTATCCTGAGCGGCGTTCTCCAATTCCACGCCGGGAAAACTAATTCCATAGGTCTCCGGGAGGAAGGCCGCTGCTGTCGGGAAAACTGAAGATCCTCCGCTGTCGATACACCGAGACGCTGATTTCTCACTGGGGCACGGTAGCGACAGTATCCGGCGAGCTACTTCTGATTTGTGCGTGACAATTGACGGAACTGACACGATCGCTTTACTTGATCTGGTGCTGACTATTCAGTGATTAGCCACGCCCTCGCTCAGGAATTGAGCAAAGTTTTGACGCCGTGGTTGGGCCCTAGAATTCGCACGGCTGGAGGTCACCTCATTAGCCCGGCAGGAAGGCGCACAGCCCGAATCGGCATCCGCGGTTTCATCTAGGTAGGGGAATTCGTCGTCTTGCTCGAGCGTTCGAGAAATTTGGTCCTGGGCCTCGAGTTTCTGCAGGCAAACGGTGCTCTGATTGACCTACACGAGGCGCAAGTCACATTTTTGACGAAGCAAGCTGTGGCGCACAGTGCCACAGAAGACCCAGGAGTCAACGCTCTGCGTATTGCTGAAGACGACGTAATGCTGCCGCCACGGTCCAGTGTGCTGGTGTTGGTGAGGAACGACTCGTTTCACGACTACGAAGGTATTTCGGACAGTCACCCTTCGCTGTTACTCGGGAAGGGAGTGGCTATCGGGCGAGGTCTTGTCGAACTGAATTACGGCTGTTTGAAAGTTTTGCTGACGAATTTCACCAATCAAATTCAGCAGCTCACCAAAGGAAATTCCGTCGCCTTCCTCCACGACGTGCATGGGTTGCCGAATCTATGCCCTGTAGAGATGAATCTTCGCGACCATGCTGCATCAAGTAACGCCCTTCAGAAGGCTAAAATCAACCCGGAGTTGTCACCTCAGCAGTAGAACATTCACTCGTCTCTGCTACTTGATTTTAAACATTGCTTCACGACGAACTCCAAGGTCGGACATACGCCGGTAGCCAAGCATCGCATCATCACAGATTCGGCCACGCCAAGTATGTCAGCGACCATACCGTGTTTCGCCTAAAGAGCGGGAGGCTATTAGAACGAAAGTCGATGAAATGCTTGCAGACGATGTTATACAGCCGTCAAAAAGTCCGTGGGCATTGCCGGTGGTCCTGGTGAAAAAGAGGGACAACACGTTGCGATTCTGCATTGATTACAAGAAACTGAATAATGTTACCAAAAGGAACATATACCCACTCCCCAGGATCGATGATGCGCTTGACCGACTCCGAAACGCCAGGTTCTTCTCTTCCTTAGATCAGAAAAGCAGATATTGGCAGATAGAGATAGACGAGCGAGACCGCGAGAAAACGGCTTTCGTGACACCCGACGGTCTGTACGAATTTAAGGTGCTCCTGTTTGGACTTTGCTCCGATCCGGCCACGTTTCAACGCATGATCGACGCTGTTTTAGCTGTTCTGAAGTGGCAGTCGGGCTTTGTGTACCAGGACGATGTGGTCATATTTTCGTCTAGCTATGCTGGCTAGCCGGAATTAAAGACCTTTCTGGCCGGTTGGCCAGATGGAGCCTCCGGTTGCAGGAGTACGATGTGACGGTCGTCTATATATAGGGGCGGCAGTACCAAGACGCGGGCTGTGTATCGCGAGCGCCCGTGGAAACGGCTACTCAAGACGTCACCAAAGATTGCCCTATTCTTCGCGCCATTAGCGTCTCCCGTATGGCGCAGCTTCAACGGACTGACTCTGAGTTGGCCCACTCATTAAGTGTCTGGAGGGATTTAATGCTAGTGTACCTCGTGTGTTTCGCCGTGGACTACAGTCCTTTATTCTGCGGCGTGGGATCCTCTACAAGCGCAAATTCGACAGCAACAAGGAGACGTTTCTGCTTGTTGTTCCATCCCAGTTATGCTCCGAAATCTTGAGCGCTTGTCACGATGAACCATCCGCCGGCCACGTGGGGGTCAGTCGCATACTGGCAAAGATTCGGCTTAAGTACTACTGACCCAATTTACTACCATCAGTGAGTAAATACGTAGTAACATGCCGCGATTGCCAAAGGCGCAAATCTCCTCTTCTGAAACCAGCCGGCTTTCTGTAGCCCATAGCACCCCCAAAACCTCTTTTCAGCAAATTGGCATAGACTTCCTCGGCCCTTTTCCGAAGTCGTCCACAGGGAAACGGTGGATTGTGGTCGCGCCAGATTATTCGACACGCTACGCTGAGACCACGTCACTTGCAAACGGTACTGCTGCTGAAGACGCCGAATTCTTTGTCCACAACATCGTCCTGCGTCATGGCGCTCCTGCAGGTATCATTACTGACCGTGGAGCTGCATTTACGGCCCGCTTCACTCAGGCTGTGCTCAAGCTCACGCATACCAGCCATAGACGTACAACGGCCTACCGCCTGCAGACAAATGGCTTGGTGGAACGCCTCAACAGGACCTTGACTGACATGCTTTCCATATATGTGGATATCGAGCACAAAACATGGGATCAAACTCTTCCATACGTAACATTCGCGTACAAAACCGCGCAGCAAGAAACAACGCGGTTCACTCCGTTTGGTTTAGCCTTCGGTCGACCGGTTACCACACTCCTGAATGCTATGCTACCCGTGGACACCCCTTGACAGTGAGAGTGAACTTGACATCGACGTCGCCACTTATGTTCAGCGCGTGGAAGAAGCGCGACAACTGGCCAGACACCGCATTCACCGTCAGCAGCAGATCGATGCTAACCGCTCTTGGACGCCGCTACGTGCTTACAGCCCGGGCGATTATGTATGTGTCTGGACGCCCGTTCGTCGCCGCGGGCTGTCCGAAACGTTACTGCGCCGCTACTTCGGCCTTGCTGTCCGCCCCCTCAGCGACGTAACGTATGAAGTTGTACCAACCACACCAGCCTCGCTCGTTGTGCATGTGGTGCAAATGAAGCCTTACTACGAGCGACTGACTTTCAGGCTGCATGTAGTCTATTCTGTGACGTCAGACGGTGGTGTAACTCTTGGACGCTTTTCCTCCCCTGCTGTTCTGTCTGATGGTAACACCGCATCGGGGCGATGCTCCAGAGGAGGGGGCAGTGACACGTGCATTAGAGATGAAGAAGCGCAATCGGTAGAAGTAGAGGTCGTTCAAGTGTCGGCCCGTTCCCGTTGCTCGCGTTCTTGATTGAGCTCTCTCGGTGCCCTGGTTTAGTGGTTGCAGCAATTATTTAGTATAACAACTGCTACAAGCGTTGAAGCGTATTTAGCATACAGAATTACAGGACTTTGTCACGATACTCCCGATGTCCTGAGGCTGAGTGCAGGACATTAAGAACAACAAAAATGGGACAATTTCAACGCAGTTAAACGGATCGAGCAGATCGGACGGAAGCTTTTCCGCACAGATGGAAGTTGATGTATACGATGACGTGCAGTGAACAGAGTGAGAGTGTGTAGCATTCTGCACGCGGGGTGGATCGGCTGAGGCGATAGCTATGGAAGTCCGTACCCGCTGGCAACGAGAAGTTCCTGAGTTCAGGACAGCAATGGGGACTTCCATTTCCGTGGTTGGTGCCAACCTGGCCCTAGAAATGGTTGAAAACCGCGCGTTCATGTCAACCGCTTAGTTTCGACTTTGGTTTGGTCTATGGGGTTTAACATCCCGAAACGACTCAGGCTATGGAAGACGTCGTAGTGGAGGGCTCCGGAACTTTTAACCACCTGGTGTGCATCATCGATGACCACGGCAGCCACTGACACATATGCAACCTTTTCCGACGCTAAAAATGAAATGAGGCATGATAACAGTGTGTGCTCAGAAGAGGCTTCACGTATGAAAATTCGTGATTAGATTTGACCGTGTTAAGCATAGCACGCTAAAAAATGTGAACCTGGCGCGGCTATTGTACTACTCATTCAAGACGCGAAATTACGGTTGCGAACCAGCTAATTTATACAGGTGTAGAAAATGTTCACCGGCGGAACTGTTGGACGTAAAGAGCAAAGCATGCCAATGGAGGATGCAGTCAATTAGTAACATCTGGCTCAGGTGAAATGAAATGTCCCAAGTTGGCGCACAGCTCATTCCAGCTGAAGCTGTATTAAGTTTCCTTCACATACTTCCACCATTGAATATATATTTTCACCTTAAAGTAGACGTGTGATAACCCTTTGGGACGATTTGTACACTCATCCGTTTGTAAATGAAATAGCTATGCGCCTTCAAGCAAGGTGAAATAAACATGCATATTAGAAAAACCTTGGTAAACTATTTAATTTTTCGCAATATCCCGGCGTGCTTCGAAGTATACCGGCTGTTAATTTAGTGTGCGTGCGAATGGCTTAATAGCATGCTTCAGGTAAAATCTGGTTCTGCAGCAGTCTTCCCCGTGTGCCGTTTTCTGGAATCAGCATATACTATCTATCGAATTGGAACGAATTGCGGCAGGTACAACCGACATATTTTTTAGAGTAGGCGTAGAGCGAGGCAGAAGTTGTAAAAGATTTTTTTCTTCTAGAAAGCTTGTAATATTATAGCAATCGTCTATATAGATAAAATACTTAGATTATTAAAAACTGCTAGCTAGCAATTAATTTGTCGATTTTATAGCACGTACGATGGGCATCTTCATTTGCCTTCGTAACGGGAACACAATGCTGCCTCCCTATTCTTGACTGACGTTTGGGGAGAAATTTAGTTGGATGTTCCACACAGATGCATTCATCACCCGGTAACCGACAAGAGCTACCTGAGCGTGCAGTGAGAGAGCCGCAATCAAATTACTAGTAGAGGATTCAAACAGGATTCACAGAGATGTTCATGCCCGCGGAATTGGCTGCCGTTGCTAACGGAAGACGTCCTCGCCACAGTCGGATGTTTCCGCACGCGCGGCGGCGGCCTGCAGCGCGCGCTCTCCAGTCGGCGCTCGTTTTTTATACAGAAAAATTGTCTCTAAAACGAATACTTGATTCCAGCTTTTTTCTGTGTTTCATATCTAAAAGCAAATTTAATAAAAAGGCAACTGCCCTAAATTAATTAGCATGGGTTTATTGAATGAAAAGGCTGGGAGGTTGGCCGGAATGACGTAAAGAAAGAGGATCATGATGGGTGAAGAAGGTATATGAAGCATATATGCAGGCACTGCAGTTTGCTTCAAGGGCGAGTCAAGTCCGGTGGCGCGCAAAAAACTGCAAAGAGCCCCCACTACCTGGACACCCTTCCTCTTGTCCTGCCAAGTGCCCAGCAGCAACTCCTTTGACAGGGACCTCTCACCTAAACGCTTCAAGGAAACGGCTAGCATTTTTCGTTCACGCGCCTACACTGGGCACACCAATAATATATGGTCCACAGTCTCGGGAATGCCACAATCTGTACATTCCGGGAGTCCACGTGTCCAATTAAATTCACGTACCTGCGCGTGAAAGCCACGTTTAAACGATGTTTATGTAGCAAGCATGCATGATGGCTCAGAATTTCACGCGGAACATAAAATGCCAGTTTTCGATCGAGTCTTCTTAGACGGATGTGTCGGGCGTCTGGCTAGGCTTAGTAAGCTGGAGTAGCATTCTTCATGCAGAGGACACGTGGTATTTGCTCTTTAAAACGTACAGCTGTTTGGAGGCCATTATTGCCATGGAGCCCGCAGTGGGCAGGGATCCATTGAAACATTATCATGTCGCCTGTAAGGAGCTCTATGACGTTGAACGCCAGAGACTGGTAAGTGATGTGGCGTAAGAAATTTCCCAAAATGTGCAATTGTATACATTCACGGATGTACAGGCAGCTGTGGTTATACACTCTAAGAAAACGACTTCTACGTCAACCCTTCGTGAATCTATTCACTACACATCTGGGGAGCCACCTCAAATGGTGTATATTCACGGTCTGGGTTGTAAATTATTTAGAATTTCGTTTATGTCTGTAGCGAATTAAAATTATTATCATGTCATATCAAACTATACGAATTTTTTTATTTCTTTTTAAGTCATGTAATTTATCCCCTGTTATGTTGTAATTATGAGTTTTGCAGTAATGCAGCATTTTTTTTCTGTCTACGTTGTCTAGGGAACTGTGACCTCGTCAGGCCTTTTGTCACAGTTTATTCTTTTATTTCTGAAATATTGAAGCTGTGCGTGAGGCAACGTGTAGTTAGTTTGTAAACTGTAACCACAGAGAAGGACATGGCGCTAAAGACAAATATGCCCACAAGACACGTTTTGGTCGCTTAAGTCGTTGGGATGACGGAAAGTGACATTCTATAGTTAATTTTATTAACGCCTCGTCTTTCAATCAATGTTCATTTCATTTCAGTTTATTTCAGGCATTTACAATGGTTGAGGAAAAAAAGCCACGCACGCGGCTTGACGAAGCTCCCACCGTTCACACGAGTTTTGCCGCCGTCTCTGCCACTGAAAGTCGCCCAGCGGTCGTTTAGGGATCGCCGCCACTCGTGCTGACTTTTTCTGCGCTGTCCTGATATTAAGGTGCCTCTAGTGTCGAAGCCAACGCATTGGTAATGCTGCAGCCATCACAGAGAAACTAATACATACGCCGAGTGCCTCCAACAAACAAACGACCCACTGCAATGCCGGGTTATGCGGCATCGACTGATCAATTGCTTCAACAGAATATTTCCTGCTTTCTTTTTCATTGACCCTGTGCTCATGGTGAAGCGCCGTTACATCGTGCCAGCTCTTACATCTGGTCATCGGCTGAATGTCTCTGAGGGTCCCGTGTTGCAGAAAATCCGGAGTCACCTTTGTTGTCGTGAACGATAAATCAAGATGGAAAATTCAGGAGCGGTTTGAAATGTTTGAGTCAACTTTGAGTAGGGGTACAAGTCGAACCCAGGACTTTCGCCATGATGCACCACGCAGCAGAGTAGGCGACGAAAAACAGGAGAGGCGCACAATACACACATGCACATAAACAAGGACTTTCAACGGTAGGACTTTCGTGTTGTGCGACAAGCACACGTTAATAGCGTCACGTAGTGGTGACAAGGCCGTACACGCCAAAAGAAGACACAGGCTTGATGGTACGGAAATTAACTCTTTATTGGGCTGACTTGCGCCCGCAAAAGAACTAAGCAACTCGGCGGCGGCGATAGCAACAAACGTGCTCGTCGATCATTGAACGAAGAATGCTCGTCACACTCGGCAACGCGCAATTTAAATGCTGCAGAGAACAATCTAGATAACGTCGCAAACAGCTACCAGCACGGGCTGGAACATTGTGGAAAGACACCCGAGTGGCCGGAACCTTCGAGACAGATCTCGGTGCATCTTGCGCTACAACAAAACTGATAAAGGTGTGACTCGCGACATCGAGCATTAACAAACAAAGATCACGGAACTGATACGCGGTCCAGAATCAGAGTGATAAGCCTGTATGCCGGCGGCTGTTAAAAAACAACAAATACTGGTTTGAAGGTTTCGCGGCATTACTTCCCCCTTAAAAAAACATCGCCTCGATGTTCCAAAACAAAGAAACCTAAACATAAACACTGCAAAGTTTAAACACCACAGATTCTTTAACGCGCGTAATATGGCTTCAGTCGTACAACGTGTACAATTTCTGGGCGAGCGCGTCGCCATTGTGATGCTGACGTTCCGTCGGGAATAACTTCATAGTCCAGTGGTCCGACGCGGCGAAGGATTTTGTATGGCCCAAAGTATCGACGCAACAACTTTTAACTTAATCCGCGACGGCGAACTGGTGTCCAAACCCACACTTGGTCTCCTGGATTGTACTCTGCGTGGCGTCGTCGTAAGTTGTATCGTCGAGTGTCGGTGCGCTGTTGGTATTTAATACGCAGCCATGCGAGTCGTCGGGCTTCCTCTGCACGCTGCAGGTAGGCGGCGACGTCAAGTTGGTCCTCGTTGGTTACGTGCGGCAGCATTGCGTCGAGCGTCGTCGTGGGCTCCCTGGCGTACAAAAGCTTAAACGGCGTCGCTCTGGTCGTCTCCTGGACTGCCGTGTTATACGCGAAGATCACGTACGGCACAATGGCGTCTCAGGTCTTGTGTTCAGCGTCGACGTACATAGCGATCATGTCCGCGATCGTTTTGTTCAGGCGCTCCGTAAGGCCATTGGTCTGGGGATGGTACGCAGTTGTTCGTCGATGGCTTGTGTGACTGTATTCCAGGATGGCTTGCGTCAACTCTGCCGTAAACGCCGTTCCCCTGTCCGTGATGAGCACTTCTGGGGCGCCCTGTCGCAAGAGAATTTGTTCGACAAAAAATTTGGCCACTTCTGCCGCGGTACCATTGGGTAGTGCTTTTGCTTCGGCGTAACGGGTAAGGTAGTCAGTGGCCACGATGATCCACTTGTTAACTATAGACGAAGATGCAAAGTGGCAGAGGAGATCCCTCCCAATTTGTTGAAAGGGCATGATTGGGGGCGGAATCGGGTCTAGTAGTCCTGCTGGTCTGATCGGCGGCGTCTTGCGTCGTTGGCACTCACGACACGTCTTCACGTAGTGGGCAACTTCGGCAGGCAGTCGCGGCCTGTAGTACTTCTCCTGGATTCGATGCAACGTGCGTGCAAATCCGAGGGCGCCTGCTGTGGGCTCATCGTGCAACGCCTGCAGAATTTCTTGCCGAAGGGTTTTAGGCACTACGAGAAGCTGCGCGGTCTTGTTGGGTGCGAAGTTCTTCTTCACGAGGAGGCCATTGCTTAACGTGAAGGATGATAAATGTCGCCTGAACACACCAGGAGGGGAAGCGGTCTTTTCTTCCAAGTAATCGGCTAGCGCTTTCAGCTCAAGGTCTGATCGCGGTTGTTCTGCGAAACTGCTGGCGCTTACCGGTCCCAAAAAGGCGTCGTCGTCATCGTCCTTCGGGGGAGCGTCGACGGGAGCGCGGGATAAGCAGTGTGCGTCGGAGTGCTTCCGGCCCGACTTATAGAGTCATGTCAAATTCTTGAAGTCGTAGGCTCCATCTGGCAAGGTGGTCGGAAGGATCTTTCAAATTAGCCAGCCAGCAGAGCGCGTGATGGTCACTGTTAAGTTGCTGGGCTGTTGTGGAGGAGGGGAACACTCCAAGACAGCCGGCTCACTTCTTCTGTTTGTCTTTTCTTTCTGATTGTTAACTTTGTTGTCAGGGTTTTTTTATGAGTACGCGTCCGGGCGCCCGTTGAACTTGAAATACGCGAGGAAAGGTTATTTGACCGGGAGTTCGGGGCTGAGACCTTGGAAGGTTTTGGTCGGACCGTGAGACAGAATAGGCATCTCGGCGCCAGACGCGAGAATTATGACTGTCGAGGAAAACAACCTGTGCCGCATCTGCCGCTCGTACCACTTAAGGGGCCTGCAAATGTGCACGCTACAGTGACCTTTGGCCTGTGCGACCGGAAGAGTGTGCTGGTTGCTGTTGCAGCCGCGTGGGAAACCCAGGGTCGTCTTACGGGTAGCACACGTTGTTTCAGTTTCAAAAACAGATCCGTACAAGTCAGGCGTGCCGGCGACGAGGAGACTGCGGAGAGCGAACCGCGTCGTCGTTTAACCTGTCAGCTCAGACCAATAACGGGCGAAGGTTTATGACTTTGTGGAAAACCAGGTTCCTCCCCCTTCGCCTCGACCGACCACCACCACCCCAACGAGCTTCATGGCAGCGCCGGCTGGGAGAGGAGGTAAATACCTCCCCTTGGGGGAAGGAGACCAGCGATGGGAGCGCCACCAAGACGTCTACGCGGGTTGCCGCGAGAAGACGAGGAGAGACTCTGGATCCAGCCGGCAGCGAGAGCGGTCGTCTCCCGCCGCCTCTCCCGGCAAATGCCGGGGGATAGCGTGCACGGAGTACGCAGCGCACACGGGAGGACCCGTCGTACACGACCGCCCATCTTCTGGTTCCCAACGGCGAAGCGACCGGTAAATACCGCACGCTCTCGCCGCCTCCCGCGGCAAACGCCGTGGTACGGCTTTGTCCGAAGAATGCGGCGCGCACGGGAGATCCCGGCCGCCATATTCACGGCGCGTGCAAATGTCCGCCGCCGAAGTTGCACCCCCATTCCCCAGCCGGTGAGTCAAAAGTCCTTCTTCCGTAGCCTTGCCCTTCCAAGGAAAACCTTGTTGATGTATAGCTAGCCGGCATGCTCTGTATTATTTGCAAGTGCAATAAATAGCATTCGAGTAGTAACGATGTGTCGTCCCCGTCCTTTGTCCCCTTTGTTCCCTCCGCGGGTCGCTAGCGAGGACGTTGCACCTGCGGAGTAGGAGCGGGGCGGAAGACCGTTCCCCCTTTTTAAACCCCACAACTTCCCTGCTCAGCGCATTACCGTTGGGACGGCACCGACGCAACCGTAAGCTGTGAAAACAAAACACGAAAACGGACGGTCGCTCGAGAGGCAAGCGCGCCGTTTAAGGCCGCTGTACGGTCACTATTTGGGCGCTGCGCCCGTCCGCTCGAGGACGGATCCGCCAGGTCCTAACAATGGGGCGGACGGAGGCATGCGTCCTCCGCCCGGCTGCCGCACAGAGTTCGTCAACTTCAACTTTTGTCGCATGCGTTCTGGAGGCGCATCGCAAGCTCCACCTACTTTTTCAATGATGGCCGCCGACCGAGCGTAGACGAAGCAAGGCCTAGGCGGACGGTGCCTGTCGATTAAAGATAGACTTCATGTCGCTATTGCTCGTTTATTACGATTATTCAAAGCGACTTGGAAGTTTGCCTTGCCATGTGCACAAGCATCGAGTGACAGTTCCCTCAGTTGAGTTGGCCTGCACCGAGCTGACGAGTGGCCGACAAACCTACGGAAGATTTACTACTGCTACACAGTTGCGGTGCCTCGACGTGTTTATTTGGAGCCGTTTGTGATTGCTGCAGGATTTTCACGGACAACATCAAGAAGCAGCTCCCCGCAGTGAATTAATTCCCTGTGCGCGTATACAGTTTCATAGCAGCGACAATTAGTGCGAGTGTAGCGAAAGTGATACGTTCGGACACGGCCGGTCTCGAGGGAAAGGCCGGTCTCGAGGGAGAGCGCGTTTCTCTCCCTCGAGACCGGCCGTGGTTCGGAACGACTGCTGTTTTGCCAAGTTGGTGAAATCGCCTGCAAGTATATCTGTTACGAGTGAAAAGCTCACTCCGCACGCTTTGTTTTCCGAATGTTGATATGAATTTTGAGCTGTGCTATAGTCGCATTCATTCGTCTGCGTGCAGCGATCGCAAGCAATCACTGATATCAATCGTGTTTCGTGTATGTGCTGTGCTTCAGAACTGCCGTGGGTGTGAAGTGCCCTTTCTGAAAACTGTGTTTTACGTGCGCGAAACGATTTTGGCTGCACGGAGAAGCGTCGGGAAGCCGGCACCAATCTGCTGCTTGATGCTTCGTGAAGTATGTTTGCGATGGTTGCTTGTTATCGTTGCTTCGTGTGATGTCTTGACAGATGTGTTTATTGGGATTAATCGTTGTACTCCGAATGCTGTAATTACAACCGTGCGCGGACGGCATTGTTGTTAGTGTTCTTGGCCTCTTTATATGTAGGTATCAGTTGTGGGCACACAACCACGGCGGGCTTGTAACCAAGTTTTAGTGCCGAGAAAAAAAAAACACAACGCATTCTTGTTCTGTGAATGGAATGATTACCGTAGGAATGGCCGAGAAAGCTAAGAAGGTGTGTAAGATTTTTTAGGACAAGTGTAATAGATTGGGCAGTGTTATATGGTACAGGAAGAAAAGTACAGACACAATCTGAAATGAAATGCCATCTTATGTGTTATTCAGTTTCCCCATTGGAGCAGTATAAGGTTAGAAGGATGGAAGTTTTCTGCAGATTGTGCAGGACAGTCCTCATGATATTCTCACAAAAAAAAAACGCACTGTGAGCCATAATAATAAATAGTAAGAGTACCTGCAAGCAAGATCTCAGTAGAAAACCACCTGCACGAAAGTGTATAAGGCTCCATGGATTCAGCTTTATCATGCGGCTCATAGAGCATAGTGTGAACCTTGGGGTGCAAATACATGGCACAAGGCAAATGTTTACATCTGGCATGGCTGCATGCAGTAACACTTCATGAGAGGGATGAATACTGGTACTCAAGTATGAATCAAGAAGCAAAGATTTTAGGGATATTCATAGCAGTAATTAATGAGTAGAAGGTATGTAACACGGTCACACAAACACTTTCGATCCTCATTGAACTCGATCTGCATTCAACTCGTGCAATCGTGCCCGAGCCTGCTTGGATCGAAGCTGTTTCTTAGCGCTCTTGAGTTTGAAGCACATCCCAGAGCGGGCGTCGCCACCCTCGATGTCACCTAACGCACACGAAGGAAGCTTCTCAGTGGTCATCCAAAACGGCCGTGCAGCACCGGATGCTTCAATGCTTCCTGAAAACCTCAATGAGGATCACAAGTGTTCGCGTCGCAGAGGTATAAGAAGGAGCAGGTAATTTCAGACTGAGTTTGCTAAGAAATGGGCTGCTACCACAGTTCTTTGAAGTGCATTACAATGAAAAACCAAAGGTATATGCAGAAAACAGCATCTCATAAGCTTTTGTATTCTCAAGACAGGCAGTTTGCACATGTAAGCACTTCAGACGTCACGTGAAATCCTGTGAACAGCTGACCAGCGGCATTGTTTTGCAATATACATTTCCCTCATTGTCTTATGAACAGCCAAAAAAAAAATGCTTTTCATAATGGCAATAACATGCACCTATTATTTACTGCAGATTTCCTGCTCTCATTGATTCATTTTTTTTTAATTTTTACTTTTTAATTATTTGGTGGTTGAAATTGCCTGCAAGTATTTGATTCGTTTGAAAAGCTCACTACACATATCTTGCATTCTGAATACTGAAATAAAGTTCAATCTGTGCAGGTAGTCGCGTTTGTTCTTCCCCCTGTAGTGACCATGCATGCACGGCTTTTTCCCTGCAACGTGTCCATCATAAATATTGATTGTGGGTCGTGTGTACTGTGCCTGAAAACAGACTTGGGTGCGATGTGACCTTTCTGGAAGCTATTTTGTATTAATGAAATGATCTCCACTGTCTGCTTTCTGATGTGACTACAGAAGCATCGGCACCACTCAGTGGCTTGATTCTTCATGAAGTATAATTCTTGCAATTATAGCTAGATTATAGCAAGCCTGTCTTGTCTGTGCCACGTCTTGTTCTGATTAATCGTTATGTTGTGGGTGCTGGGTATCATGATGGTGTGCCGACAAAACTGTTAATTTCCTTGCCTCTCTGAAAAGGGTACATATCTATGATGGGTACCGAGGGTTTGGTGCTGAGCCAAAAACAAGAGGAGAGATTCATGTCCCAATAGAGCACATGTCGTGTAATCAACTTCTGTCATTCTATCCTTAGCTCAACAGATCAAGATGCCACCAAATGAATGGCTAAGAAAGATGGTAAGGCCCATTATAAGACTGTAATGAATTGGGCAATATTATGGTGCAGAATGAAAAAAAAATGTACAATCTGAAAGGAATTTTCAACTTGGCTAAACATTCTTCCAGTTGCAATGATACAACAATATACAGGTACTTGCACACTTTTACCAGGGCAAGGCCCTTGATCACACTGAGGGGAAGACGAATTCAAATAACGAGTTGCAACTGAGCAAGATGAATTTTCAAACAAGTTTCCTTGAGACTAAACCGTGAAGGTTCGATAGTGTCCACCCTCTACAGCATGATAATTCGGATAGAATCCCGTCGCACAACCACATTACCTTGCATTGCCTTGAGATGCATAAAGTGATGCTTCTTGAGAATGTTAAATGCTGCTGCTTAGTGTAGCAAGAAAATGGAAATTACTTGGCAAGAACCAAATGTTGAGGAGAACCAGAATGGGGAGGATAAACATTTATTTTCTGGCTTCAAAGACCACTATACTGGTAACAGATGCGTGATGCTACAACTGGGGATATGCATATAACAGCTTAAGTTTGCTGCTACAGACAGGCAACATTCATTTTTTGTTCATGGTATAGCATGCAGAAATCTGGATAAAATATCCTTTGCTTTGTTGAATTTCCTGGCTTCAACCAGAGCAGTGCAGCATTACTATCAGGCAACACAAACAGCTTGAAATCTCAAAAAAGCCATGTTACACACACCTAAAATCACTGGAGTGCTTCTAAGTACTCCACAGATATGGTTGTCAAGTGAAAATTCATGCAGTTGCGTCAGCATGTACCTAGTTAGCAATCTCGGACTGACTGAAGGCTTAGTGCGCTTCACGACTCTGGAACACAGCACCTTACAGCATGTTATGTGTCCTCTCAGAGCAATGTACTTCTCTTTCCCTGTTGAGCTCAGTGGCAAATTTTATAATGCCCCCCTAAATGAAGCTGTCACTGTATACACCCATTGCAAGGACCCCTTTGTATGGAAAATTCCACAGAGCCTGTCTCCACATGCAACACTGCACAAGTGTGAAGAAGTGAGACTACAGTACAAGGCTGCATGCTTGAAGAAAACAATTTTAATGAATGAGCAAGAGTAGTGCTTTGCCAACTTATCTATTTATTCAATTTGTCGGGGTGGCGCAGTGGTTACGGCGCTCGACTACTGTTCCCAAAGACGCGGGATTGAATCCTGGCCTCGGCGGCAGCTTTTCGGTGGAGACGAAAAGCAAGGCGCCTGTGTGCTGTGCGATGTCAGTGCACGTTAAAGAACCCCAAGTGGTCAAAATTTCCGGAGTCCTCCACTACGGCGTCTCTCATAGCCCGAGTTGCTTTGAGACGTTAAACCCCACAAACCAACCAACCAACCAACCAACCAATTTGTGATCGAAAAGAACCCAGCAATATAGTCATCCACACTGCTCAAAGGCAAAACAGCATTGTCTGCTAGTCTACAAGGTGCGATCATCACTATTATATGTTGTGCATACCACTGTGTATCACTGCTGCATTACAACAGCACCCCCCCCCCCCCCCTCTCGTCTACTTGGGGACTACGCATTTCCCAAGTGTGAAACTGCATGGACTAGTTTCTATCCAGCTTTAAGGGGAACAAAGTGGAAACGAAAAGCACAAAAACAAGGCGCACAAGAAGCAGTAGTGCTAGCCAATGTTATTCGATGCAGCCCAAAGGCATGGAGAGTGAATGAAGGGAAATGACAATAGCTGAGAAGGAAATGAACACACTACAGCGCAGGTAGGAACGCATCCACTAAGCTTCACAGGAATTTATGCATGGTCCTGGAAACATCTAAAAAGTAACATTGAAACACAGACAAAAAAAAATAAAATCAGGAATGCATATAGAAACCTACACGCATCTAACACTGGACAGGATGACGTATCATGCAGCATGAGCTCTTCAGGCGAGCAGAATCTGGTGGGGCAATCTAAACTAAGGGCTATTGAACCAGGCACAAACTGGAACCTTCCAGTGGCAGTGAAGCGAGGGCGCCATTACGCACTCAAGAAATAGTAACCCAGCATAACATGATCAATAAAACGGTACAAGAACACGATCACAGGAAAAGAAGAGGGATTGAAAGGCGCTCTTTCTTTCCATCTTCTTTTCCTGTGGTCATGTCCTTGCGCCGCTCAAATGGTCAGTGTGAACCAACTAGCATTACAGCAAGTACTACAAGCATAAAATGGTCAGCACATGTAGCATCCTAGTGGCATGTTTCCATTGCAAGGCAGATGCTGTTTGAGTTACTAAATGGCACATATGGATGAGTTGCGAATGACTATTACATATGCATGCATCCTCTGGTAGGTATGTAAAGCCTCACTGGTCCATACATTTACATTCAATGCTTTTTGTAGAGACAGACTCCCTGACGAAGGATCCTGCAGCGGTTGACCAAAGCATGAAATGTGTTTTTTACGGTACACCTGCTGCTTGGTGATATTGTAAAATGACCCAGAAGCCTCCATATGTGCCTGTAAATACACAAAATTCACTGAGATGAGCAATCCAAAACACAAAGCTACATTAGATGGGTTTTTAAGCATAAGTAGCATTGAGGAAAAAAAACACTGCCAGTTTCAGTTGATTAAGGAAATAAGTAAGTATACAAAATGCAACCATAATTTCAAACGGTTCGATGGTGGGCATAGCCAGCATTTTTTTAATCAGTCTCAAACAGGCCAGGTGATTGTAAACAGTCAATAAAAGCATTTTTCTTGGATTGACAAGATTATCCAGCAGCTTTCTCACTATATGCAATTATAATATTGACCTAGTAAACATCTTGCAGTTCAGTGCTGCTTTCCTTGCCTCTCTGTCTTAGCATTCGTTACTTGTTACACGAGCCACCGAGTATAAAACATCTGGGTTTGCAAGGCATTTAGCCTCCCGTGGCAAGGACTCCTAACATCCACACACACTCGCTTTCTTCCATTTTTCTTTTATTTGACAGTTCAGAATTACAAGCACAGTTTTCTTTCTCAGAAGAGTATTGAATTCTCAGAGGGGATATTTTATTCGATATCACAAGGTACAGTTTTGTCGTGACTCTTTTGGAGAACTGCACTGTGTTTACATGCCACTACAATTGGTTTCTGTTCCTTGAATTGTATTGAGGATCTGTGTATTCACTCCACGATGAACTTGATGTATGGGCTTGCAGGATAGTTATGTAAACAAAGCAAAGGACTCGGGTAGGTAAGTACACTAGTCATAGAAGTATAGTATTTCGTGTTCACAGACAAGTCAAAATTCCATCAAGTCTGCATGCTGTCCTGGCAACTAAGTGACATGCCATTACACTTGGTCACTGTTTTACAATTGGCCCCTAGACAGTTTTTCTCTGCAAGTGGGGACCCTTAGCTGATGCAAGGCAGTGGGCGCTAAGTATTTCTTGATCCCAACTGACCGCTCCGGCCATGCACTATTACTCTGTCGTGCAGTGACGCGACTTTTCAGTGCTTACTCTTAGCTGTATTGTTTTTAAGTATGAGAAACAGTGAAATAAAACTACAACAGAAGAATAAAACACTCATTCCACACAAAACATCCAATATATACATATTTGTACTTAGAATAGTCATTTCATATCATGCAATGTTTCGAAAACTTTATGGACTCTTCCTCAGCAGCAGCACAATTGTGCCATAATTCTTGTTTATTTGTGCTCAGCACTAACTGTACAAATATTTCACTTGAAATTTGACTGGTAGAGGCTGTCTCAATCGGTAACAATTCTTTTCAGTACATGCCGCAGCTGAGTAGCTTGAGCTGTGTTGCATGTTAACACTCAATCGCCAGATTTCATTTGCTACTTTCTGTGTCTGAAATGACAAAAGCAGTGCACACACATGAAACCTAGGAAGACCAAATGGCATAGGTCAAGAAAAGGAAGTGTATGCTGCACTTGACATGAAGGCACTTATTAATATAGGCAGCACTGAGCACAGAGATGGAGAAACTAGTATTACGTACTGGGGGGCATGCAAATTGTAGTTTTGCCAACCAAACTGATTATGAATAGCATAGTCTTGCTGCTGAATCAAATATGAATAGTGCTGAAAACCAAACTGAATACAAATAAACTAGTTGAGCAGCTATTTTAAATGTCTTTGAAGAAGTAAACACATTGAATTTTAGAGATAATTTGAACATGCACTGTTTGAATCATTTGCTATGGCATGGATACCATAACATGATTCCAAGCACTTTTAAAGATTTGTTACTGTCATGAACCTCGACACATTTTCTGCGTGCAAATGCATCTCATATGCAACACCACAGCTGTACATTGCAGCCAGAAATGAGGATTACGTGGCGAAATGATACGCCACTAAGAGATTGCTACCACCGGGGAGAACCGCACGGAAAACAGTGCTTCTGTACATGTTACAAATGATGTGCATGTTTGTTTATGCTTTGCAGTCTATTTTCTCACAGTAAAACTGGCGTGGTGTAAAATGTGCTTAGGCTGTAATTTCGGATGAAAACATTAAATGACCAGCTCCTGCATCTTTGCCGCAAGTGCTATACCGAAGTGAACGCGCGAACACAGGCAGGAGAGATATGAATATATACACTTTACCTTTCGATGTATACTTCCGGGAGTACCTAAAAAATTCGTGCCGTTTTCTCCTCATACTAACATATAAACACACCAAGTAGACGGCGAAAGCAGGTGCCGCTGGGGCATGCGTGCGTCTACGCTGTTGCTGGATGATTGCATCGCCGGCTACTTAATCGCTCTAATAATGGTCAGTTTATACTGTTTGTGCTGTATATTCGGGGGCTCAATAACTCTACAGCTAGGGTGCAAATTAATTTGATAGCCGACGATCGAGAGCCACCGTGAAGAGGAAAAGTTTCCCCAAACCAGCGCCGCAGCCGTCATATGCAGCGTTTCGACGTTTCAAGCAGCGCGCGCCGGGCGCGCCAATCAGAGCGCTGGAGAAATCCGCCACCTAAAAGATGCCCCAAAGTGACCGTATAGCACCCTATGCGCCACCCGTGCCGAACGCGTCCGCCAGCTAGCGGAAGGCGGACGAGCGCAGCGCCTCTAAAAACGACCGTACGGGGGCCTTTACACACAAGCGGTCTCGTGTTTCTGGCTGCGCGGCGCGAGCCGGGGGTGCCGTTTCCAATGCGATGCCTTCGTAGAATTCGAGCGGAAAGGCGCGCACCGCGCCGTCGAACTGTCAACTCTCGCGTGAACATAAATATCCCCGCGGCGCTCTCGCCCAGCCGGCCAAGACGCGGGAGAACAGGAGGGCACATCCGGTGCTGTCGGTGGACGGAACATCGCCGCAGCAAACGGTGCCCGTGTTGATGAGGTGGTAGCAATAAATTCTCTTTTTTCCCGCTCTTCTCACGGCCAGCTGCTGCCCTGTGTGTCCTTGCACGGGTATGCATGGCTGGTGAAAGTGGCGTTCACGTGTCTTTGCTAATTTGTTTTGCCTCGCCCCTGATTTTGAGAACCAGTGTATCGTCTCCACAGGGGGAAAGGGCGAAGCCCTGTGTGCCCTCTCACGTGTATGCATTGCTGGTGAAAGTGAAAGTGGACGCATCTTTGCTAATTTGTTTGGTCCCGCCCCTGATTTTGAGAGTATCTGTGCGTCGTCTCCACAGGGGGAAAGGGCGAAGCCCTGTGTGCCCTCTCACGTGTATGCATTGTTGGTGAAAGTGAAAGGGTGTTCATGTGTCTTTGCTAATGTGTTTTGTCTCGCCCCTGATTTTGAGAGAGTATCTGTGCGTCGTCTCCACAGGGGGAAAGGGCGAACGATTAGTGGGAGGCACGCGGGGCTCGCGAAGGACCAATCTCGGAGGTGCCGATGTTGCATTGGCTATTTGAAATGTGGCTTTGTCATTCTGATTGGCTCGAAGAAGCTCTTTTCCTCCGATTGGCCACGAAGTCGGTAACCAGGACGTTGAAAATGTATACTTAATACGGGTGTGTGGGGAGAAAAAGGAGAAGACGGAGACAGACGGAGAGGACGGGTAGACAGACTGACTGCCGACTTACGACTGGTGGCAGGAGGTCGCGAACTGTGTTCGCAAAAGCAAAATGTGTTTTTGACCCGTTCAATAAAGTGCCCGTAGCGTCCGCAAAAGTTGTCCCGTCCGTTTCCTGCAACGTGTCCCCGGATCAACGGACCATCTGGAACACCACATCATCTATACATATATAAGAGAAAGTTAACTGGCGCTGATTGCAAGGCACTCCTTCTCGGTCGTCGAGTAATTGACTTCGGCTTTTGTGAGGGACCTGCTAGCGTAGGCGATTACTTTCTCTTGTCCGGCACTCTTCTGGACGAGAACGGTTCCTAGGCCCACACTGCTCGCGTCGGTGTGAATTTCAGTCTCGGCGTTTTCATCAAAGTGGCCAAGTACAGGAGGGCATTGCAGGCGGCGGTTAAGTTCGTCGAAGGCTTCTCCTTGCGGCGCTTCCCATTTAAAAGGTACGTCAGCCTTTGTAAGCTGCGTCAACGGTTCGGCGATCCGCGAAAAGTTTCTGACAAATCGTCGATAATAAGCGCACAGCCCAAGGAATCGGCGCACAGCTTTCTTGTCGGCAGGCGATGGAAATTGTGCGATTGCAGCTGTTTTCTCCGGGTCTGGGCGAATACCGTCCTTGCTAACGATGTGACCTAGGAACCGGAGTTCTTCGTAGGCGAAGTGACACTTCTCTGCTTTTAGCGTTAGTCCCGATGACTTGATGGCTTCCAGCACTGTCTGCAGTCGTTTTAGGTGGTCTTCAAAGTTTGACAAGAAGACAACGTCGTCCAAATATACCAAAAAAATTTGCCACTTCAAGCCTGCCAGGACTGTGTCCATTACTCGTTGAAACGTGGCTGGTGCGGAGCAGAGGCCAAATGGCATCACCTTCCGGTGTGATGAATGCGGTCTTCTCGCGATCTCTTTCGTCGACCTCAATTTGCCAATATCCGCTCTTCAGGTCCATCGATGAGAAGTACCTTGCGTTGCAGAGCCGGTCGAGAGTGTCGTCGATGCGGGGAAGCGGGTAGACATCCTTCTTCGTTATGCTGTTCAAGCGGCGGTAATCAACGCAGAAGCGAAGTGTGCTGTCTTTCTTCTTGACCAAAACGACTGGTGCCGCCCAGGGGCTGTTCGATGGCTGGATTACGTCATCTCGCAGCATTTCCTCAACTTGATCGCGAATGGCCTGCCGTTCTCGCAGGCGATACACGATAAGGGCTTTGGCGCAGAGGTCGGTCGTGTTCGTCCGTTATAATGCGGTGCTTGGCCAGTGGTGTTTGTCGTACCTTCGATGATGACGAGAAGCACTCCCTGTAGTTTCGAAGAAGACTGCGAATCTGGTTTTTCCTGCTGTGGGTCAATACTGGGCTGATGTCAAATGTTGGCTGACGCAATTGGTCCGGTGCGTCTTCCAGTGGTTGGTCCTGGAGGGCGAATACGTCTTTGAGGTCTGCTAATTCGTCGAGAAAAGCGATGGTCGTGCCCTTGTTGAGATGCCGGTATTCTTCAGTGAAGTTTGTTACCAGCACCTGAGCTTGTCCTCTCCGGAATTTCGCGATGCCGATACCTCGTTCCAAGAGCAATTGGAGATTTCCTTCGACGATGCCTTCAGCGGTTTCAATGTCTGTGCTACCTACGCTGACGGCGACGCTTGATCGGGGCGGCACGGTCAATTCTCCATCGAAGACGTTTAGAGTGACGTGTTGCGTCGAAGTCGTCGTAGCAGGTATGGCTTTGTCTGCAGAGAGCTTCATGAGCATGGGTCGGAGGTCGATGATAGCCCTATTTTCATTTAGGAAGTCCATGCCTAAAATCACGTCGCGGGAACACGGCTGCAAGACCACAAAGCTGGTGGGGTAAGTACGTCCATTTACGGTTATTCTTGCAGTGCATCGTCCCGATGGAGTAATCAGGTTGCCACATGCGGTGCGAATCAGCGGGCCATCCCAAGCGGTTGTAACTTTCCTGAGATGGAAGGCTAACGGTCCACTGATGACTGAATTGTCAGCTCCGGTGTCTACAAGGGCAGTGACTCTGCGACCGTCGATATCAACTTCAAGGTCACTTGTTCGCGTCCTCGCTTTGCACGTGGGCCTTAGTGTCCGATCTCGGCTTCGTCGTTTCTTCAGGTCATGGCCGGGGCATACCGTTGTTACTTCGCTGGGCGGCGGTGTCTGCTTGCACTCTGGTCGTGTTGTCGTCGATGTCGTCGTGTGGAGCGGCGAAGAAATGGTTGCGTCGTCGTTAGTGGTCGTCGGCGGCGGAGGATCTTCGTCTTTTCGCCGTTGAGCAACCTCACCTCCAAAGGTTGCTGTCCTTAGTTTCCCCAACGGGGGCTAGGAGACCGTCCTTGCATGTAACCGCAGCCCGGCGACGCAAATCGGGCATTGTACGGTAATGGGGAGCGTGACAGACGCTTTGGCGACGAGTGCTCTCCGCTGCGCAGGAAGTCGTTGATTTCCTGTGGTCGCTCGCCAGGACGGGGTCGTGGGGCGTCGACAGCGAAACCACGGAGGCCGATCCGCCTATACGGGCAGTGACGGAGGATGTGTCCTGCCTCACCACAATGGAAGCAGAGCGGTCGGTTGTTCGCTGTCCTCCAGGCGTCGCACTTTCTGGGGCTTGGGGGTCGTTGGTAGGCTTGGCGGGCGGGTACCAAGGGGCGGCTTTCGGAAGCAGGATGGTAGCGACGAGGGCTTGGGAGGTCGCGTCCGGGTGCAGGACGACATAATGCAGCTGATAGTCCATCGCTGCTGATTCATGCTCTGGAGCCGTCGGAGTCGTCGCTTTAGGAACGCCCAGCGCCTGCTGAACTTCTTCACGGACGACGTCTGCGAGCGTCGCCACCTGGGGTTGTTGCGATGATGGTAGCATTCGGCGGAGCTCCTCTCGCACGATCTCCCAGATGGGGTCCCGAAGGTTCTCTCCGCTTGCAGATGCGTTGGGGTATTGGGTTGAGCAGTCCGGCTGAAGTGGTCGCTCGTAGTGGAGCATTCGGCGGAGCTCCTCTCGCACGATCTCCCAGATGAGGTCCCGAAGGTTCTCTCCGCTTGCAGATGCGTTGGGGTATTGGGTTGAGCAGTCCGGCTGAAGTGGTCGCTCGTAGTGGCGCATCCGGGTGGCCAACGTCTTCTCGATAGTAGACGCCTCCGTTTCAAATTCCGCCACGGTTTTTGGCGGATTTCGGACGGCTTGCAAAAAGCGATTCTTTGACGCCTCGCATTAAAAATTTGACTCCCTCACCTTCGGTCATGTTAGGGTCGGCGCGGCGAAAGAGGCGCTTCATCTCCTCAACGTATGCCAGGACAGGCTCGTCAGTAAGTTGACGTCTTGACTGAAGGAGGGCCTGGGCTTTTTCCTTTCGAACAATGGTTGAAAAGGCAGTCAAAAACGCTTCCTTAAAAATCTCCCAATCATTCATAGCTGCCTCATGATTTTCGAACCAAACTCGGGCATGTCCTTGAAGAGCAAAGTAGACCTGCCTGAGTTTCGCAGCGTCGTTCCAGCCGTTGAATTCTGCCTCACGGTCGAAAAGGTCCATCCAGTCTCCAGCATCTTGATCCGGTCGTCCGTGGAAGCAAGGGGGCCCACGGGGTTGGACGAAAACAACCGGTGATGTGGCCATTGTCAGC
Organism: Amblyomma maculatum; assembly: GCF_055883805.1. NCBI lineage: Eukaryota > Metazoa > Arthropoda > Arachnida > Ixodida > Ixodidae > Amblyomma > Amblyomma maculatum. The sequence goes on from NC_139345.1 coordinate 222,812,372, forward strand.
GTCGATGCCTTCTGAGATCGAATGGGGTCAGGCAGCAGACCGTGTTCGGGTTGTAGGCCTTGAAGTCGGCGGCTGGCTCGGTGACCTGTAGGCTAGTCTTCCAGGGCGACAGGAACACGGCTTGGGCCTTCGCTTGAAGGATCAAAGGCAGCACCTCCACCAGATGTCACGTAGTGGTGACAAGGCCGTACACGCCAAAAGAAGACACAGGCTTGATGGTACGGAAATTAACTCTTTATTGGGCTGACTTGCGCCCGCAAAAGAACTAAGCAACTCGGCGGCGGCGATAGCAACAAACGTGCTCGTCGATCGTTGAACAAAGACTGCTCGTCACACTCGGCAACGCGCAATTTAAAGGCTGCAGAGAACAATCTAGATAACGTCGCAAACAGCTACCTGCACGGGCTGGAACATTGTGGAAAGACACCCGAGTGGCCGGAACCTTCGAGACAGATCTCGGTGCATCTTGCGCTACAACAAAACTGATAAAGGTGTGACTCGCGACATCGAGCATTAACAAACAAAGATCATGGAACTGATACGCGGTCCAGAATCAGAGTGATAAGCCTGTATGCCGGCGGCTTTTAAAAAACAACAAATACTGTTTTGAAGGTTTCGCGGCAATAGGCCGCGAAGGCTCACTGGTTCAAGCTGAAAATAAAAGGTATACCTACTGAATTCGTGACAACTCAATCACGGTCTGATGTTAATAGGTGACCGTAAATTAAGCATCCCCCACGGGTTTAGCCGTCACGATCGAATTTGGATCTTGGCCTTGACACGTTTAATAGCGTGTACAGTCGGAAACAGGGATAACGAGATAAAGCGAACGCTTACAACCTTCGACAAATTCTAAGCTTCGTAAATGTCATGCGCTTAGGTAAAAGGACAAAGTATTTAGACATACCATTACTATACCATTATTCCACGATGCACCCTACAACGCATTTAATGACCGCATTTCATCTCCCCCTTCATTTTCTTTAATCATCCCACCGTTCGTTTTCAATATTTCCCTCCCCAATTCCTCTTCCTATACGGAGTAGCATGCCAGCGAAATCTAAACGATGGCTAAATCCTCTGTTTTTCATCAAAGAGCATTTCTCTCTCTCTCTCTCTCTAGACATGCGGCTCTTAACCTCATACAGGTCATCAAATGTACCACGCGCTTGGGGGTTTAATTCATTCAATCTCGTACCTGACGCTCATCTTCACTTTGCACTCGAGGGCCTATGAAACAATTTATAAAATTATGCGCCACAAAAATATGCAGCACTGCATTGAACAAATTATACATTACAGACATGTTCCCGAAATCAAATGGTAGCGATCGTCAGAAATTTCATGATGACGCGTTGTTTCATGGTTTGTGAATGGAATCGAACAGTACGCTCTTGGTCGTATGCTTGCCGAGCTGGGATGAGCGTGTTTATAGCTTTCGAAAGTTTAGCCAAGAATATCTACTGCTGGAGATGTCTGTAGATTATGTCACAGTGCATTGGCAGCGGATTTTGTTTTTGTAGTGATGCAAATGGGGAAACGATGACTGCATAAAAACATAGGGCTACTAGACGCTCCCAAGTTTACTTATCGAATCCGCCACCAGCGGCGTGGCTGTCGTTTTGCACGGCGAAGAAGATACTCGGAGAACTTCAGAACGGCTTTAGAAATGGTAGGCGCTTAGATGATAGCCGGTATGTGCTTACCCAATGCATCGAAATATCTGGACTGGAAAATAGACCTTTGTATTTGGCTTTCCTCGACATAAACAGGGCTTAAGACAACGTAAACAGGGGACTCTATGGAACATATTAAAAGAAGGTATCGGTTTTGAGATCAAAGAGTTCCTACAGGAAATATACCGGGATAACAAAGTAGAAATTACGTGGGAAGGGATAAGAAGTACGGAAGCTGTCAAGGTATACAAAAGGTATACAAGCTTGTCCTCTATCACCGCTGATCTTCATGCTTTGCATGATAATTATGGAACGGAGGATACAAGAAAGTAACCTAGGTTTTGACCCGTCATATACGTTAGGGGGAAAGGTGGTAGAGCAGCGCCTCCCCAGTTTAATGTATTGTGCATTATTGTGCTATTAGCAGATAGCCAGGAAGACTTGCAACCTCTAGTTAAGTATTGCGGAGACGAAGGGGACGCTCTAGGCTTCAGTTTTAGTGCAGTCAATTCGGGTCTGATGATTTTCAACGGCTCAACTGATCAGGGTCTTAAAATACAAGGTCATAAAATACGCAAAGTTGCAGAATATAAATTTCTCGGGGTATGGGTAAACGAAGGATTGGCGTACATTGAAGCATGAGCAATTACTTAGGGCAAAAGGGCGGAGAAAGGCCGGGTTAATGAAGCATAGGGCATTGTGGGGATACAACAGGTATCAGGTGTTGAGGGGTATTTGGAAAGGAATTTTGGTGCCCGAACTTACTTTCGGAAATGCGGTTTTGTGCCTAAAATCAGAGGTACAGTCGACATTAGAACTAAATCAGACAGCCGTCGGGCGATTAGCACTAGGTGCCCACGGCAAAACCACAAATGAGGCGGTACAGGGAAATATGGACTGGGCATTTTTCGAAGTACAGGAAGCTCAGAGTAAAATATTGTATGAGGAACGCCTGACGTAATTGGACAGTAACAGATGGGCAGCTAAAGTATTCAAATACCTATACTTTAAAAACGTTGACTCGCAATGGAAGAAAAGGACTAGGAAACTAATCATTAAGTATGCTGGCCACAAGGACGAAGAAATAAGAGCGTTAAGCAACAGGTGAAAAACACAGAAGTGAGAAATTGGATAAATTCTATAGAAAAGAAACAGAGAGCGGAGCTGTACTGAAAGTGGAAAAGGCAAATGAGGAAGGAAGCTTAAAGAAATTTGCCCATGAAGATGACACATGTACAGTACGTGGTAAATCCACAGAAACGATTAACCATCTTATACTCGAATGTGACGGTATCCATCCGGAAGTCGATGCAAGCACAGCCACTTTTCCTGAGGCCTTGGGGTGGCCGAGTGAATGAACCTGCGGTGGAAGCTAGCAAAAAACGATTAAAAGTTTGGTGCCTTAAAAGCATAAAAGTGACATATTAGCAATGTAGAAACAAAAATTCAATAGAATCATGGTATAGTCAACTGATCTAAAACAGTAATTAAGATATAGGTAGAAGAATGAGCATGATAGCAACTGCTTCCATCCATCGATCCAACGAGGCGAATCCTTTTGTCAACCGCGAGGCATGCGCGCATATATATTGCCCCAAATATCAAGCTATCAGACAACCGGGAAATCAGAAGAGGCTATTGAGGAAAAAGCAACAATTGATGCAATAAATACATGGGCAAAAGCAAATTGTCTGAAGATTAATCCTAAAAAGACTAAATTATAAAAAATACTAAAAAATCCTAATCCTAAAAAATACTACAAATCCTAAAAATACTAGAATGGTGCCAGGAGTGGGGCATGCTCCTAAACTCAGAAAAATCGGTCTTGCTTCGCATAACCAGGAAAGAATACCCGCTTCAGTACACTTACATCTGTCGAGGACCACAGTTTAACCGAAGTGAAGGAATATAAATATCTCGGCGTTACACTAAATAACCGCCTCAGGTGGAACACACATATTCTTAACATCTCCTCATCAGCCGTTCACAAAATATGCCTGCTCAGACACAAGCTTAAGGATGCTCCCGCTCATGTTAAACTTCTCGCATACACAACACTTATAAGTGCTAGGCTTGAATATGCTTGCATAGTGTGGGACCCCCCTACGATGTGCTATATAAATGCCCTTGAAAAAATTCAGAGACGGGCGTTTTATTTGTTCCAAATACGGTCGCACCGATTAGATATCTGAATTAATGGCAGAAAATGGTATTGTCACTCTCCAAGCAGGAAGAAAATTCCTCCATCTGAAATTTTGATTTCTCTTACTTGATAACAAACTCGCAACGTTTGCCTTCTTACCACGAGGCAGACACGCCACTCTCATGCCCTCTCTTTAGCACCTCACTTTGCAAGGACTAACTTAAACAAATTCTCCTTTTTCCCTAATACAATTCAAGATTGGAATAGTTTGCCTGCTTCTTCCCCCAGTCTTTAGATATGCTGGAATTAAGTATGAAATTATTTATGAAATCTTGCCTTCTGTCAGTTCTAGGGTGTCGGTTTCTATTGTGTCAGTTTTTTTTTCTTGCTGTTGTGCTTATATTTTATGTACAGTAGTAACTACTTCAAATGGTATACTCAATGTGTTTTGTACATTGTGCTTTCATGCTTTTTTTTAATTTTAGGTAAATGTATGCCACTCCGGCTTGGGCGCTCAGCCTGAGTTGTTCAAAATAAATAAACAGAGTGTACTGTGGGGCCAGTTTGTCAGACATAGTTCAGCAAAAAACTTAGCGTTAAGACAGGACTAGAGAGACGAGGACAGGACAGAGCTGCAATTTACAACTGAATGGAATCGTACGACGAAAAAAAAAACGTCCCTTAATAGAGCAACAATACGCCTGCGCATACCTATAGAAATTGATAACACTCTTCATTGTTAATCTAAAACCCACACAAAAAAACGAAAAAAGAGTGTTCGTGTTTTAGATTGCCAATGAAGACTGTTATCAATTTTTCTAGGTAATGACCGGCTTATTGTTGCTTAATGAAGGGACGTTTTTTTTTTTTTTTTTCGTCGTACGCTTCTATTCAGTTGTATGTTGTAGCTCTGTCCCGTCCTCGTCTCTCTAGTCCTGTCTTAACGCTACGTTTTTCGCTGGACTAAAATAGTGTTGTACACGCCGAAAGGGAAGGTAATGTTTAGACCACTCAATGTATGTTTAAACCATCATCCTGTGGAGGTAGTGGAGTCTGTCAAAATCCTTCGTGTCATATTTTCAAAGAACTTGGCTTGGAATGATCATGTTGATTATATCTGATCTAAAATATTCTCACCTGTCGGAGTTATATCGCGAAATGCGCACCATTCTAACTGTTAAAACTAGGCTGTTGGTGTATAACGCTTTAGTTGTATCTCTCTTACAATACTGCATTATCGTTTGGGGTTCCACTGGTAACACGAACTTAACCAAGTTGCATCTTTTCCAAAAAAGAGCTGTGTTCCTTATTGTTTCCCTACTAGTGACCTCTTTTTGGCAAGTTAAACAAAGAAATGTTTGACCATTTCCAGCATTCAAATATTGCTATTAAGAATTTTTTTTCTGAACAGGTTTGTGTGATGACGCTGCATGTATTTTTGTGGTGGTACTTTCTGCTTCTTTTTCTACGGTGTGTTATCTTCTTTTGTGCCCTAATGTATAGCGCAGAATTTATTGCCGCTTGTCTGATGCAATGCCAATGTGGAAGAGGGGGGCAGGACCTCTGTCAAGCTCGCGAGCCTTTAGCCCTGTCTCCTTCTATAATTTAGAGAAAAATAAAGGCTAATTGATTTGAGTTCATCACAATAGTTTTGCGGAGGTGGAATCCTCGCTTTTGTAGATGCCACATCAGCGATACTAAAGGGCCCGTAGATACCAATTCTCGCGTGCAGATAGCAATGCGCCTGACAATAAGCTGCCCCGCACTCAACAGACAAATGTATGTTCATGCTAGCTTACCGCAGTTGGTAGTCGAATTTCTCTCGCTGTCACTGCTGCCTTGAGTGCCTTGTGTGTTCTTTCTAGCCTGCTGTTATTTGCATTTTTTTTTTTTCACATGGCTAAAGAAGTTGCGAAGTTATTCCAGGATTTTAGAGAGGAAGTGAAGGCAGAATTGAAAAGCTTGAAGGATGCTCTTGAACGCAGTTTTAGGTCCGAACTGAGGAATGTGAAAACTTCTGTTGATGAAATGAAAGAAAGCATGGACTTCATGAGCAGGTCGCTTGATGAGACAAATCAGCGACTTGATGTAAGCTTGAGCGAAAACAAAGAACTGAAAAAGGAGAACCAAATGCTTCAGCAGAGGCTTTTGAAGGCCGAGAAGGACCTGGCTGAAACTCAAGCACAGCTCATTAAGTCTGAACAATATTCGCGTAACAGAAACCTAGAAATCAAAGGAGTAGTGGAGGAGCCAAATGAAGATCTTGCACAGGTGCTTGAGGAAATTGGTGAGGCAATTGGCGAACCTATTACGCGGAATGACATTGATGTGTGTCACAGGGTGCCGACCAAAGATGCAAACAAGAAAAATATTATCATTCAATTTCAACGCCGTGAAAAACGTGACAAAGTTCTTCAACTTGCTAAAAAGAAACGAGTAACAAACACTACCCTAGGCCTGACTTCAGATGAGCCCATTTTCATAAATGAGCACCTATGTCCAGCTATGAAAAAACTGTTAGGCATGGCTTCTACCCGTAAGCACGAGCATGGCTGGAAGTTCGTATGGACACGAAATGGTTCCATCTTTGCGCGGCGCACTACGTCATCCCCAATCATTCCGATCACTCGAGAAGCCGATCTAGACAAGATCAGTAGCGACGCGCATGATACTGTGTCACCTGCAGTCGTCCCGAACAGCGATGTTTCTGCTTAAGAGGGTCCCCTGATGATTATCGATGTACATATCAGAAATGGCCAGTGCTTTCACTTCTCCCGAAGACGTCGCTAAACTTATCAGACAAAATAACATATCGAAGTGTCTTAAACTGCTCCATTTAAATGCAAGATCAATCGAGTCAAAAAAGGATGACATATCTGCATTGCTAAAATCTTGTCATTGCAACTTCGATGTCCTTTTTTTTACGGAGACGTGGTACAACCAAAACTCTGACTATTTTGTGCTGCCTGAATATCACCATTTCTGTTTAAATCGCAAATATAGGAGAGGAGGCGGCGTGTCGATACTGACGTTGTTATCGCATTGTGAAATTCTAAATGAATATAGTCTTGTCACAGAAGACTATGAAATACTTAGCGTGAAAAAGGATTAAAATTTGTTTGCAGTATATAGTTTACCGCCCTCCTACTGGTAATATTCGCTCATTCTTCGAGTTCTTTGAACGTTTTCTTTCTTACGCAAATGACTGTGCATATACATTAACAATTGGAGGGGATTTTAACATAGATCTATCCAAAACGTCTACACATGGAAATGAATTTCAATCGCTACTGGAGTGCAATGGCTTTTATAATGTCATTTCCGTACCAACACGAGTCACTTCATCATCGTCATCGTTGCTGGACTTATTCATTACAAACTCATCTGATATGATTGTGAAGTCAGGAGCTGTAACCTGCGACATTAGCGACCACCTCCCCATATTTTTGTTCGTACAGCGCAAAGAGCCCCCGTGCAAACAGACACAAGTGTGCATGTATCGCTCCATATCACCTAAAGCTTTAGAATATTTCAAGGAAATGATTAGACAGACTGACTGGACAGATATTTTTGACATTTCAGACACGAACAAGGCATATGAAGTATTTTTAGCCAGATTCCAAGCAATATATGCTGGTTGTTTCCCACTCAAACCTTATTGTCAGCCTAGAAATGCTAGGAACCCATGGATTACAGGGGAGTTGATGCAGAAAATAAACCAGAAGAACAAACTTTATAAGCGGTTGTTACAAACACGCGATCCGGTAAAGTGGCTGGAATACAAAGCGTTTCGTAATAAACTAAACACCGAAAAAGAAAAATCAAAGAAGTACTACTACCATCGTATTTTTGACGATGACTGTCTACGGAAGAGCGACAAAGTATGGAAGAAACTAAACAAATTACTAAACCCAGCGAGCACCACGCGCATTGATAGCCTCGTCATAAACGACAAAGACATACATGGAACCGAACTTGCTGACTGTTTTAACGATTTCTTTGTCAAAATAGGTGGAAACATCGGGCATAGCGGATCAACAACGCAAATACCGATAAATCATAACAGCATATTTCTTGAGCCAACCTGCGCTAGCGAAGTCAGTACTGTGTTCCAAAGCCTTAACAATAGTCATAGCACAGACGCAGATGGTTTAGAGATAAGGCCTATTAAATATGTAATTGATCACATAGCACCTGTGTTAGCCCATATATTTAATTCAGCACTCTCAGCAGGTGTTTTCCCAAAGGACATGCAACTGGCGCGCGTTATCGTAATTCATAAGGGAGGTGACAGAAATAATATAAATAACTACCGTCCAATATCCATTTTACCAATATTTTCTAAAGGGCTAGAAAAAACAATTAGTATTCGAATGGATAATTTTTCTCGAAAACACAGTCTGTTGACTGATTGTCAGTTTGGATTCAGGAAAAAGCGTTCCACAGAAAATGCTTTGCTCACCCAAAAAGAGATCATCTTGGAAAACATAGAAAAGAAACTAATGACTTTGGGAATCTATATTGATTTCAGCAAAGCCTTTGATCGTGTTAATCACAATCTGTTAATAGATAAGATAGAAAAATATGGTTTCCGTGGTAAGTGCACTCGACTAATTCGTTCATACTTATCCTCACGCTCACAGTTCGTTGAAATTAATGACCATAAGTCACAAATACGATCCATACAAAGCGGTGTGCCTCAAGGAAGCATTCTTGGTCCGGTCCTTTTTCTATTTTATATAAATGATATAGTGCTAATAGATAATGTGTCCAAATTTGTCATCTACGCTGATGATTGTAACATATTTTTTAGTGGAAAAATGTGACGGATATTCTACCTCTCGCAAGCTCAGTTTGTTTTCGGCTTCAGGATTGGACTGAGAAAAACAACCTCTTATTAAATGAATCGAAAACAAAATGTGTTTTGTTCCGCGCACCCAGTACATGTCTAGAAATGCCTGAAACCATCATCATTGGTCCATATATAATTAATAGAGAGACATCTGTGAAAACACTTGGCGTTATTTTCTCTGAACACATGCTTTGGAACGACCATGTCGATCATCTTTGCTCAAAAGCGCGAAAGGTAGTTGGCATTCTCAATAGAAATCGACATTTATTTCCTGCCAAAATTAAACAGCTTTTGTATAATTCCTTATTCCATTCCGTGCTCAGTTACTGCGCACTGGTGTGGGGAAACACTAGTGCGCATAATTTAAACAAACTAGTCTTACTACAAAAAAAAGCTGTTAGGGCAATAGAAAGTGTTCCATTCAACGAGCATACTAAACCTCTATTCTACAAGTACAAAATAATGAAAGCCGATAGCATATACAAGTACAAACTAATAAAAAGTTACAATGCAGCAATGCAGGGCAATTTGGACACATTCCTCTCACTCGCCAATCTCCATAAGCAAGAATACATATACCCTCATCGCCATAAACTACCATGGAAAGTTCCCGTCACGCGCACAGGTTATGGCCGCCAACGCGTTGAATACACACTCCCCCACACACTCAATGACTTTGCGAAGCAAGACATATTCACTACGAAACTTAACAAAAGGGACATAGAGCAGTTATTTATAAACTAGCATTAGTGTAACTAGATGTTTCTTTTTACTTTCGTTTTGTACAATTCCTAGTACACTGAACAAAAATCTGAAATGTTGCAGTGCTGTCATTGTTGTCAGGGTGGTTGGAGCTTTGTCAAGCTGCTATTGTGCAGCTTTTTCTCCCACCTCCTTTTTTCGCCATGTGTTTTTTGTTTCGGTGAAAATAAAAATTGATTGATTGATTGATTGAATGATGCTCAGGTGTTACTGTCAACAGGGACATGCCGCATATTGCCAACCAATACCAATGCGCTCCGGCCTTTGTTGTTCAAAGTGTACACGTCCCCATTTCCTGAGCGGGTGATAGTTGCCTGCTCCATTTGCTTAAGGAAAAGGGGAGAAAGCGGGATCTCTTTTATTGACTGGCAGTGGAGACACGCGCTTTTCCGCTTAAAACTCGCAGCAGACGGCGATCCGTGAAGACCGTTATTGGGCTCGTTTGTTGATTGCTCGCCTAGGGACAATGGCGGGTGAAAGGTGTGCGAGGAGGTAAACCGGTTTCTTGTCATTCCTTTTCGGGGTGTCGTGCTCTCTGAGGGGCGCGCACGGATCCGGCATGCCGGCGAGTGGCCCCCATTAACATACGCTAGATTCGGCAGCGGGACCGGGTCCCCCAGTTCAGTCGCGATCCGGTCGTCATGCGGTCAGGCGACGCCCTGCTCGCTGCCCTGCTCGTCGTCGCGGCCTCCGGTGAGTTTCTGCTGGCTATGCTAACTATACTGCAGATGCGCACCCTAATAGAGCATCACCGTTCGTGCCTGGTATAAGAGGACGCCCGATATCGATCCCAACAAGACTATTTTTTCCAGGAAGGGTACTCCAAAATTCAGAGGTCAGGAGGATATTTGAAGCCGGTCAGCTCTACAAACTCGCGTAGTGATAAACAATGTTTTTCATCAGAATGTTTTTTCTCACGCTGGCGCGTGCCAGTGCTGTGTTCACAGCTTGTCCAGTCTGGTTCTCTGCATATTTTTATTATTGTTAAAGAGGACAGCAGTACATACCACAGCTGATTTGTCACTGTTTGTGAGCTAGAAAAGCTGTCACTACGCAAAGGTACCAGATGGGGCCCATGCGCTAGAATGTCCGAAATGGAGTGTGCGCTGAACCGGAGCATAATCTATTTCTCTGTCGTGTTATTTGCTGTTTTCTGGTGGATCAGTGCAATATGCGGAATTTGTTGAACGACCCCCCTCTCGATTGACCTTTCCATGCAACCGAAAAGTGCGCTGTGAGAGCTATTAAGGGAAGCTAACAGTGCATTCTCGCAACAAATACGATCACCGAAGGCACATAGATCGCGGGAAATGCACAAAGCAAGAATGAAAATGAGTGCAGCACAATAAGCGTGTCAAAGCTGGCATAACTGTGTAAACGCAACTTTCGAGGATTCGTTCAAGAGTTACTTTGTATCATGTTGGACCACACTACACATCCTTGTGACCAACACATCCCTAGAATAACTGAGCAAAGCTGAAATTCTCATGGAAAGAAAGGAACGAACTCTATTTCTTACCACCATGCCAAGCTGATTATTGGAAGATGAGGTATGCAGCCTTTGTCATTATCGACAACAAGTGGTGTGCACCTGCACTTCCACGCTTGGGATACAACACTCCTGCACTTGGAATGTACCGGTAGAGATAACTGCGACGAAGTATCGCTTGACACCTTTTGTCGATTTCACGAGTGGTGGTGAAAGTTTATTCCCAGTGGATACAGAGGAGCGACCCGAATGGCCGCTGTCCCTTAGGCAGCAACAGCGTTTTCAGCCAGCTGAAGGAGCTTGATCTGTGTCACCGGGTGTGGGCTGAACCAGTGATCAGTGTCGCGTATGAAGTGGCTCGCAGATACGGACTGCAGGCATTCCCAGGTCATATGATTAACATTGGCGTTGGTATGACAATTTTTGCATTTGTCTCAAGAGATTCCTTCTGAGTTGGCTCACATTTTGTGTCTTCTTATGCAACAAGGATCCCGACTGCGAATGCATTGTCACTCCCATTAACCAGAGTTTTCTTCTTTCGCTCGTGCAGATAATAGTTGCGCCCGTCGAAAGCGTGAATAGGCGTCAAAATTGCAAAACGAAATACTTCAAAACGGAATTTGTTTCTCGAAGTTTAGAGGGTTATTATAATAGTCATAATGAAGTGAATTCAGAGGCTTCAAAACCCGGGAAACACTTTGAACGAGAATATTATGGAACAGAGTGCGAAAATGCCAGACAGTTTTTCTGCTAACACAGCTACGTGAATCGCTAGCATACTTGAATAGCCTTTATGCGAGCAAGCTATGTATCCCTACGTTCTTGCCCAAGTTTCTGCGTTTAGCGCTGCCAGAGGTGACTCAGCGGCACAACAAGGAGGAATAAAAGAGCGCATGGCTTTGGCACAGCTGGTTAATTAAGTGCTCGTTCTTGGTGCCTCGCAATCAAAGCCGGTAATAATTGCTATGTTACACTTGCAAAAAGCAAACCTCAACTGCACACCATGTTGAAATCTGTGGAGCTGCATTCATAGATGATGCAGCAGGTTTGAATTCTGCGCATAATTTTTTGCAGGTACCTGCGGAATAACGCGCAGTTTTGTAGCCGCTAATTATTCTAAATCAATTAAAATTAAATCATACCATTTACGAAACAGTTAAGTTTCCTTCAATAACTCTCAGTTCTTAAACACTTCTGGGATCAAGGGGCAGTTAGTAATGTATAATACAGGCTATTGTTTCGTCTATCGAAAGTTTTCAATATCTAGGAATCCAAAATTTGGTTTGAGAGCAAAGCACTCAAAATTCGCAAGCCACGCATTCATCGAAACGGAGCTTGCTCCGTCGACATGTTTCGTTTCACTCTCTCATGTGGTCGGCCCAAAAGTTGCAGATAAAATTGTAGACCTTGCCTCTTCCTTAAATAGAGTGCACTCTAAAAACCGTGAGCCGTTCTTCTTTCGTCAGAGCTTTCTATATCAACCAGAGAAAGGAAATTGAAACCAATTTCCAAGCTAACCACCTCGAACCATGATAGACGCGGCAGTGGAGAGCTCTTCCCGAACCGTTGCGCGCTATGTCGAACAGCGCTAGGGCGTTTTGCCTCCGCTCTGAGAGAGATCTCTTTCCCGGTGGGGTGTGACTTCATGCCGGTTGTCATTCGCTGCATTTCAGAAAAATAAATGAGGGTCATTGCAGTGGGTGTCGCACGGGGATGTCGCCGTTCTTTCCGCATTCGCAAAGCGGGCCACGAAGGTCGACGTCTTCGGTTGTGGGTCAAAGCACGCACGAGAAACACAGTCGCAGCCAACCCGAAAGCCGCCATCCGAAATTATCTCACGATGAATGTTTGCATACAATTTGATAATATGAGAAATCTATACAGTACCCAGAAATGCGTCTCATTTCTGGGAACTATACTGCACCAACTCGCCCCTCAAGCTGTTATTCTGAGAAAGCTGTCTTAGGTCCCCTCGCTTTGTATAGTTGCCTCGAACGATGCCACCAATTAAATCTCTAGTTTTATTGACTGGCCTCACACAGCGCCATATTTCTGCCGGACTTGCCGCAATTGCTTCGTCGTCAAATGTCATCTTGAAAGGGATCTAGGTCACATATCCTCACTGGCCACAGCTGCCATGTATAAGCGTTTTATCGCGGGCGCTGCCATTTTGTGCAAGGGGCGCCATGTAACCGCAAAATTAAGAACAATCGCCATGCTGGTATGTGTGGTCGCATACGCTGAACAGTTGCTTACATCGGCATTTCACAGTTTTTGCATTCAAATTTCTAAGTACCTGACAACAGTTAAGACAAATCGGTTAGAAAAGATGGGAAATTATACAGGGCCGGTTACATTTTGTGGTACAGAGAGGCGGGGAAACAATGAGCAGCTTTCGATTACCATCGAATGATTTCTAGAGGCGGGCAAGGGAATGACATGCCTACATTTATTTGGCCCGCTGATCATGCACGCATGTTTACAGCTTAAGTGGCTACTGTGCGGAGTTCTCGCAACTCTATTGAGGTTCTGTTGAATAGGGATCCGCTATTCAGCTCGGTTTCATTCAGTCTTCCCTAGGCTATTTGATGATTGGATGCATGACTATATATGCCACCGGTTTGCCTACTATCCCGGAATTTCTGTGACTGGGCTCCGTTCGTCTGACGCTGCCATCGTGCTGCCAGATGACCTCAGCGAAAGCTGGATAAATTATTTTAGCCAAGAAATTTGCTTATTTTAAAGAATGGCTGCTGTTTCTACATTCATATTTATTGTGGGCAGAAAAAACTTCCGGAATGCGCATTTAAAAAAAAAATCATATTGTAACACCGTCTCACTAAATAAGTTGACAAAATTTTTTTTGCGCCTCGTTGTGTTGCATGTTCGGTCATAGATTCATTTTTGGACGATTGTGCCGCTTTTTTCTTCTTCGCCAGACAGCATATCGTAAATTCGTGCCCAAATAATATAATCCCCTTTTCTACCAGCAAAGCGCTCGGAGAGGGAACCGCCACACTCACACCGCTGGTTATTTTTTTTTTATCTTGTGTTAGTTGCCTGTCTTCGGTTGTTTTTTTGTCTCGTCAATCCGAACAAAAAAGATTTTCGTAGCCACGGCACTATTAGCACCTGCTGCGGCTGGAGGAAACGAAAGGGAGGAGACACAGAGGGGAAGAACGAGGCGAAATGACATGGGTGGGGTATTTAAATATAAAGAACTTAATATAGTGCACCGCCCAATAGTCGCAACAGCTACGATTTCTTCCCCACATACCAGAGAGGCCGTTTTCCTCCCCGCCGCGAAGCTATTTCTGGCTGACGTTGCTTTGGCAAGACAAGGGCCTTATTGTTATTGTTAGGTGCAGCGGTGGCGTAGTGGTAGAACATCCGCCTCGCATGCAAGAGGACCGGGGTTCAAATCCCGGTGCCGCGCAATTCTCCACCGGATGAAAAAAAAAAAAAAAGAAAAAAAAAACAAATCCGCGTGTCGATGGAATTGCATAAACAGGTTTGGGGTGCGACCTGATGCCGGTGGACACCTCCGGCAACGCACTCCCTCACCAGAACAGGAGTTGGCCACCCTGGTGCAGTAATTGGCCGCAACCTCCTATGATAAGCTCCATACAACCCCGGCCCTCAGTCACCAGCGGCTGCGGTACAACTGACCACGGCGGCGGTCAGACCTGTGACGCAGCAGGGGGTGCTAAGAAAGCCTGGCTCCGCTGGACAGGCCGCCATTGGAAACTGACCCTGGCAACGTTTAATGCTAGAACCCTAGCTAGTGAAGCTAGCTTAGCAGTGCTGTTAGAGGAACTAGAGGGGATGAAATGGGATGTCATAGGGCTTAGTGAGGTTAGGAGGCCGAATGAGGCATATAATGTACTGAAGGATGGGCATGTACTGTGTTATCGAGGATTACCAGAGAGGCGACAACTAGGAGTAGGTTTCCTTGTCAATAAGTATATAGCGGGCAATATAGATGAATTCTATAGTATTAATGAGAGGGTTGCAGGCATCGTAATTAGGCTTAATAAGCGGTATAAACTGAAGGTTGTACAGGCCTACGCACCTACATGTAGTTATGATGGGGGATATCGTGTTAGAAAAACTGGCCACCTTGTATACGCAGTGCCTGGTGTCATCGACGGTACCGGAACCATGGAAGAATGCAAACATTATCCTCATTCATAGAAAGGGGACTCTAAGGACCTTAAAAATTACAGACCAATCAGCTTACTGTCTGTTACGTATAAGGTATTTACTAAGGTAATCGCTAATAGAATCAGGACAACCTTAGACTGCAATCAAGCAAAGGATCAAGCAGGGTTTCGGAAACAGTACTCTACTATCGATCATATCCATACCATCAATCAGGTGATAGAAAAATGCTCGGAATATAACCAGCCCTTATACATAGCATTCATTGATTACGAAAAAGCATTTGACTCAGTTGAAACCTCGGCGGTGATGAAGGCATTGCGAAATCAAGGGGTAGACGAGCCGTACGTGAAAGTGCTGGAAGATATATATAGTGGCTGCACAGCAACCATAGTTCTGCATAAAGAGAGTAACAAAATTCCCATAAAGAAAGGTGTTAGGCAAGGAGACACAATCTCCCCAGTACTATTCACAGCTTGTTTAGAGGAAGTATTCAGAGACTTGGAATGGGAGCAGTTAGGGATAAGGGTAGATGGAGAATACCTCAGTAATCTGCGATTTGCTGATGACATTGCCTTGCTAAGCAACTCGGGGGATGAACTGCAAATAATGATCGATGACCTAGACAGGAAAAGTAGAAAGGTAGGCTTGAAAATCAATATGCAGAAGACTAAGGTAATGTTCAACAGCCTCGGAAAGGAACAGCAGTTTACATTAGGTAGCGAAATACTGGAAGTAGTAGGCGAATATGTCTACTTAGGACAGGTAGTAACCGCAGATCCGGACCACGAAAAGGAAATAACAAGAAGAATACGATTGGGATGGAGCGCATTTGGCAAGCACTCGCAGATTATGACTAGCAGCTTACCGGTATCGCTCAAGAGGAAAGTATACAACAGTTGCATCTTGCCTGTACTCACCTATGGGGCTGAAACGTGGAGGCTAACCAAGAGAGTTCTACTTAAGTTGAGGACAACCCAGAGGGCTATGGAACGAAAAATGGTAGGGGTAACATTAAGAGATAGGAAGCGTGCAGAGTGGGTGAGAGAAATAACTCAAGTTACCGACATTCTAGTAGAAATTAAGAAGAAGAAATGGACATGGGCAGGACATGTAGTGCGAAGAGAGGATAACCGATGGTCGCTGAGGGTAACAAACTGGATTCCAAGGGAAGGAAAGCGTAGCAGGGGGCGGCAGAAAGTTAGGTGGGCGGATGAGATTAAGAAGTTCGCAGGGATCAAGTGGATGCAGGTAGCACAGAACCGGGTTAAGTGGAGAAATATGGGAGAGGCCTTCGCCCTGCAGTGGGTATAATCAGGCTGATGATGATGATGATGATAGTGCACCGCCCAATAGTCGCAACAGCTACGATTTCTTCCCCACATACCAGAGAGGCCGTTTTCCTCCCCGCCGCGAAGCTATTTCTGGCTGACGTTGCTTTGGCAAGACAAGGGCCTTATTGTTATTGCGCTAAGGTGTCAATTTGGAATATACTTTATCTTGAATATATACAGAAGCGCGCTGCACGCTTCATCGCTTGCGATAATAACCGCCATTCCAGATTGACTGATATCAAGTTATCACTATTTAATTAATCTTTAGAATCATGTCAAACAGCTCAACATTTCTGTTTGTGTTCAGTCCTGAAGGAAATACGTTGCCTTTGTCAAACTCCAGGCGAATTTTCGGTCGCACCAAACCGTTTAACTTGTCTGCGCTCCAAACATTCCTGATGTCGTTATCAGTGGCACTGCAGCGCGCAGAGATATACATCTTTGATATATACGCGCTTTTTTAGCTTCAACTGATTCCGTTTCACCTAGCCTAATTTTATATTTTGTATAGCTGCTTCCTTGCTTCAGTGCTTTGTGCTCAATAATTCCTAGTGTGCAACGTTTCCCTTTATTTGTTGTATTTACATTCTGATACCTCATTTGTATGTCCCTGCTATGTAGAAAGAGAGTTACTTGAATAAATAAATATATAATTTGGAAGCATGAGAGCAAAAGACACGGCAGAGAAGACGTCACGAGCGCGGTTACTGCATTTATGTTCGTCGGCAAATCAAGTGCTTGAAACCACCCTGGTCAAGAAGCACTTTGGTTTGGACTAGTTGGTTCATAGCTGATATTGATTCTGAGGACGGCGTGAAAGGAACGAAGACAAAGAAAGGAACACGAAAACAACGGACCGGCACTAACTTTCAACTGTGGATTTTTTTGCGAAAACCGTCGCATTTTTATCAAGTACCCAAGCCGTATCACAAATGCCTATCACATAGTCATCCACATGCAGCGTTCAGATAACAGGCGCTACTGGTCACAGGCCAGATAAAATTCATCGCAGTACAGCACGCCAGTAAAACATAAAAGGAATTCATCACAGTAGAGCATGCCAGCCCTAAAAGCAACTTGTTGGAACGAGACCCAAGACTATCGATTGCACACAAAAAAAGCGCCAAAAACAATCAGGTGCTAAAATTCAACCACACGCCACAGGTGCGCTCGTGCCCAAGACAAACACGGTGCGAGCTTTTTATTTTTCTCGCCCGCAATGACAAAAACAGGTGATAATTATTAAGAAGGAGATCAACAGAAACTCCGAAAAAAAAAAAAACGATGCCCATGAAAGCCTAAAAAGGTGACAAATAAAGAAAAATGACCAATAGAAACTCGGAAAAAAAATGCACATGAATGTTTAAAATCTAAGAGAATCATCTCTGCTTCAAAAGCATCAAAAACTTCAAAACCCTTTTCAAGTTTTTGAAGTTTTGAAGTTCCTCAATTTACCAGAATGCTCTGAAGGGAAACAGTCAAGTTTCATTCCTTTTAGAATTCAGTGTACAGTTGACCAAATGGAGCCACTTTGCTATATTGCATTCACAGGGGCTCTGTTGCGAATGAAACGGCAAAAGTGACTTTCTGGACCTCGGCATGTATCCCCAGAATCGTCGTGGCTAAAAACAATTTGTAAGTCTAACAATTGAAGTGATTTGTTTTTAGGAATTTCCACAGTAACGCGCAACTGCTCAGAAGAATTGCTAAAACAATTGCTGGGGATACATGCCGAGGTACAGAAAATCACTTTTGCCATTTAATTCGCAACACTCCAAGACGATAAAGCGAAGTCTGGGGGCTTCTTGCTTAGGTCAGCATTCCTGTGAACACATGATAGCTGTTTTTTTTTGTTTTTTTTTGCACACAGGTCCAGAAACTGAGCAAATCTGGCTATCCGAAGGATTTAGTGCAGGCGGTAGCAGAATCGCTTTTAAAGAGCACCGACTGCACTCATTCATATTCTGGCGCGTCAGACCACCATCACAAAAAACAAAAACAATACGAGGTTATGCTCTACCAGCACGAAGTATCGCATAATCTAAAGAGAATTGCCTCGAAGTACGGCGTGCAGTTGGTATTTTCCGCGCCGTGCAAGCTCTCACAGCTGTGCAGGCTTGTAGGAGGACCAGGTGGCTGAGATGATTGCGAAATGAGGCACCAAAAAAAGATTACGAGGTACGTACTTTAGTGAATAAAGTAGTGAAAGACGAAAGCCTGAGTGCCGCATTCTGGTACGCAACTGGCATCAATTAATTATTATTTAATTAATGAATAGCAATTCGACAGTTCAATAATTATTTAATAATTAATCATTATTCGGTAAATAAGGAATTACTTTTACAGTTAGTTATCAATGAATTAGTCATTAATTATTAATTGCTCCTTGTTTGACATATAGCTATATAATGCACGCATTCGCGCATACTGTGGTGGTGCTCTGTGATTAGTTGAGACCTCTATGACGTCATCCCGCCTCGGCCAATCATAGCCGCCCCAAAAACGGGACACATTTTGTTCACGACAGCATGAGTCCTTAAAGGCTTTCGCCTTAACCCCTGCCGCACAGGTGTTGTCTACCAGATACCACTTAGCTGAGGGCAAGTTTACATCGACGGCTGATGTACTAATGAACGCCTCAGGGAGCATGAACGTTCTTTGGGAGCAGGCAGCGGTTTGAACCTGTCACTACACTGTAAAAAGTGCTCAGGCTGCTCCCGTGCACTGCACAAAACTGCTGTAGTGGGACGAGGCGAAAAACGGCTCGAAAGAGAGATATTGAAAGCCTTGCTTATTCACGGCTTGGATGAAAACTGCGTCAGCGATACGTCCGTGACATTGCTGCAGAAAGAGTTGCTGTTTACGTGCAAAAGAGGTCAACGGTTAGGGCACGCTCCTCATTGTATATTTAGCGGCACGCACGCGTAGCATGTAGGCCTTGATTAGATTATGGTTCTTTTATCTTTGTTGATTACGTTGCGCTAGTCGAAGCTGTTGCGTCTGCGCAGGAAGACTGGTCACCGGCGGGTTCCAATATACACAAGTAGCGTTTGTCCTGTCCACTTCTGTCGTGTATGTCAGCGCTTCCAAAAGTTATAATGCCCAACAAACAACATTGTTAAGCTCAAGTGCGACGGCCAAAACAATTCCCCGTTCTCTCTTATTACGAGTGAGATTATGATATCATAATATAAATACTGCGCCTCAGATACAACCTACGATCGCAATTTGGCGAAATTCGCTTCTACATTTGAAACTTAGCCCAATGATAACCCAAAGCTACAAAAGAGTCAGTTTTAAAACCGCTAGGAAAAAGTGCATCTGCTGGTAGGTGTCGAGTCCAAGTAGAAACGGGGATGAGAAAGCTAGGGGCAGCTCTGAAATCGAAATTACTGCGCGTGGTCGGTGATCAGCACGTGCTAGGGATTTCAGAACTTTGAATGCTGGTCACGTGGCACATTTTGCTGGTCTAGCCTGCTACATGACGTACACGCTGACAGTGCATGTTTCCGGGCGATTTGGTGCGATTCGGTTTGCGTGTGCCCGCAAGAACTTTCTAGCAATACCCTTCTTGTTCGCGGACCAAAACTGCTTGCTGTCTCAACGTTCAAAGTGGGGCACACAAACGCACAGAGTGAAATCAATTGCAGACCGATCCTAACAGCCAATTTCACGACGCCACCGCTATAGCGGTGCATGCATCTCAAACGACCGCACCAGCCGCCAGCGCGCCGTGCTTCCGAACGATTTTTAGCTCGTGTGTATGCCGGAGTGAATGCACCTGTCTCACGATATAACAGCACACGGTACATATATTGCCCTAGTTTTATGTATTTAGGCAATAGCTTATACAGCTCGTTCGGCTGAAAAGCCGTCGACATTGCTGTAGTAGTACAAGTAATAGTCTGCACCGCATGTCGGAAATAAAAAGGGCTGCGCAAAAAACCGTTTCATGCTTATTTGTCCTTGTACTGATTGATAATTTATTGGTGTTTGATTGGCGACGACGAGCTAATAGAATCAATGTCATTAATGAATTAAACAAGGTAATAAAAAATGGGCAAATCGGTTGTCCAATATCTCAAAACGCTCCAAAATAAAAAGCCACTTCGACGATGCTAAATTAGATAATTTATTGTTATTTGGCACTTAGTTGAAATAATTGAAAAATGAAAACTTGTGTGACTTAATATCTGAATGAAAAGTCAGTGCTAGATGGTGCAGTTTATGAAATTTAGAATGTGTAATTAAGTTTAAAAAACTTAAAATGAGAAAAATGGGAAATAAAAGGTTTCAAAATTGTCACAATGAAAATCCATTGCTTGTTTGTGCAAATTAACAAAATTTAGTTTGTAGTTGATCAAATAATTTTTCAACAATTGAAAAAGTGAAAAATTGGAGAAAACCAACCGGGGTTCCAAGGTGCTAAAATTCTGAGACCAAAAAGCCAATGCTTGAGACTGTAAGGAAGAAAATTTAGAGTCTGTAATTGATCAATTAAGTAATTGAAACATTTTTAAAATGAAGAATTAAAAAAGGAGGTTGAACGGTGTCAAAATGCTCGGAATGAAAAGCTAACGCGTGATGATACTAAGAAACCAATAAAGTTTACCAGGATGAAAGCTTGGGCGAGTTGGTGACGGTTTTCTTGCAACTTAGCGCTAAACAGACAGAGACACAGCGAGACACACGGGATATAGCGCCCGTCCCGTGTGTCTCGCTGTGTTCCTGTCTGTTTAGCGCTAAGTCGCAAGAAAAGATACTAAGAAAATTGAAGAATTGTGTAATCGCTTAATTTGAAATAATTTAAAAAAAGTAAAAATTAAAAAAGGGGGCTCAAAGGTGTCAATATGCCCGGGATGAAAAGTCAATGCAAGACGGTGCTAAAATAGAACATTTAGAGTGTGTAATTGATCAAATAATTATTTGAAATAATTGCAGATCTTGTTTTATTAGAAAAGGTGGTCTAAAAATGTTTAGATCAGTTTAACACTGTTTCATTTCATACAATGACTGAAATTTTTAGTTTGTCCCTTATACAGTAATTTTTTCATTATCATTATCAAGCATTTACCTTTCATTATGTGTGTTCGACCCCTCTTCATAATTTTTCTGTTTTTCCTTAGTTTCGAGTAAATGGTTTCACACTGTAAATTTTCTTGATTAGTATATCAAGCATTAACTTTTCATTCTATGCAATTTAGCACCTTTGAACCCCAATTATATTTTTTGTTGTTTCAATTATTTGGTCAATAATTATTAATCATATTACTTAAAATTTTCTTTATTAGATCATCAAGCATTGGCTTTCCATTGTGAGCAATTTGATCCTTTGAGATCACTTTTTCCAATTTCTTATTTTTTTCAATTAGTTCACCTAATTAATTGATCAATTACATAATCTAAATTTCATATTAGCATCATCATGCATCGCCATCATTCTGAGCATTTTGACACCGTTGACCCCATTTATGCAATTCATTCATTTTTCTTTTCTTTAATTCATTAATTAATTACAATGATTACTTTATCTCGCCTACGCCTATCACGCACTAATCAACCATCCATCTCTAGAAGCAAGAATTACCCTGATAGGATTTTTTGTACGCAGCCCTTGATTATTTCCGAGGAGCTCTTCACAACTGAACGAGACCACTGGTTAAAAAAAAATTAAGGTCCTTAGAACGCTTACCTTGCATGTAACAGTCAGTGTAAATTTATGAAATAATGACAGCGAATTTTTCTAGGCAGTAAGGCAGGAAATGTGCTTTGAGTTCCCGTGTCGCCTGTGCGCGCGCTGACCAACCGACAGCCGACTACAACAAACATGGCTGTGGCCATTAAGCGCGCACGTGCGTTTCGCCGCATTATCCCCATGTGCTAACAACGTGGGGTAGGACAGAAAAAGCGGAGCCAGTTGCTGTGAATGCTCATTTTACACTTAGTAAAAAGCGTCTCGACGAGCCCCACTTGTCCCGGAAGATTAAGCCGTACGCAGAACGCAATGAAGAAAACGAGAGTTTCATAGGGTAAACCAGCCAAAAAAAGACGCAAACACGAGATAAAACAAGAGACGGGCTGGTGTCCATTGAAATCCATTGCCCTATCAAAAAAGTCCAGCCCGTGTCCTGTGAAGTTCTATCTCGTGTTTGCGTCTTTTTTGGCTGGTTTACCCTATGAATATGAGTTACCACCATTTAGCCTTACCTGCGTGATGTTTCCTAGAGCCTTGGGATACAACGTATGAGCATAGCTGCATACCTGTGTTCTGTTCGTCGTGATCAGCTATTTGCAACAGCATTGTTCTGTAGCACGCTTTGTCTTTTCTAAGCCTTTGTTTTGTTTCACTGCCCCCACCAACTCTGCCGAGGGTAAATTAAATAAGATGAAAAGTGATCTCCACGACCGTCAAATTCGTTTTATGTCGGCTCGGATGCACATTGAAAATAGTGGTTATGGATGTATTTGGGTACAGTTCTCTTTTGCAGTCGGAGAACTTTGCGCCATGCGTTTTGTTAGCCGCCTACAACCGCGATAATATTTCCTTTCGTCCAGCAAGGTGAAACTGTAGGCAGCTTAGTGGAGTATTTGTAGACAGAATTGACTCATATCTTTGTTGGCAGTTCTGTACAATTGTCATATTAACAACGACATTTTGTATTGGAAAACAGAGCTACCGAGGAATGACATACGCAAATATCAGCATGACACGAAGGGAATAATTCGGTAACAGTGTTGGTAGGAATACTTGGTAACAATATAGAACCTCTCCTGTGTCTACGTGTTCCTCTATTCTTGCTCTGAGAGACTACAGTGCAAACACCGGAAAAGCCTACAAAAATGAGGGAAATGAGAGCTCCTAAAGGACGTCACTAGGAACACAACTTGAGGGACTACATAATCAACTCTTCGTGATTCACTGAGAACAACAGCAGAGAAGACGATGCCAAGCGCACAGGCAACTCACCTCAACTGACCTCATATTACTGCACCTTCTTCTTTTGTCTGCTGGAGAAGTTCCCTTCATCCATTCTCCTATCACTGACTTGTTACTGTACGTAATGCTTCGTACGGGACGGCGAAATGCGATGACTTGAATGCATTCGGAGAGAAATATCGAGGAAGTCTGGCACCGACCTTGCGATGCTCTGTAAAGACTGCGATAAATAGAAAGAAGAAACCTACCTTCATAGCATGCAGGTACTTGAAGAGACTCGAGAAATATTGGCCACTAGCGTTTAACCTGAGTAATGCGTCAATCGAAGAAGGAATTAAGTGAACTCCCTTGGCAGGGTGGAGTTAAGAAATAAGGAAGTGCCTGATTTCAGGGTAATAATAGTTTTGACCGATATTCCTCTTCTGCGTGCTTCTTCGGTGTCTCTGTTTTCTCTGCTGAAGTCTATAATGACGCATAACCAACTCTCTCTCCCGCTCTAACAGAATTCGTTGAGTCGAATATCCGAGTTTGGCTATCTACACTACCATATACGTTTCATACCTTACTAAGATCTCGAAGAACAACTGTCGCCTCCCACAATTACAGTCTCCGAATAATTGAGCTTTCACAGAGCAGACATTTTAGAGTAGTCTTCGCAGCATATAGCTAATCAGAAATTAACTGCCCCGTTTGTGGTGCGCTGTTTTCATTATACCAACCTTTACCTAATGCACTGCTCACAGTAAAGACAATTCGTGGAAGAGAAAGTAGCTAACTCATCTTATTGGTTTTCGGCGCTGCAACATTTTGTTTGAATTACTTTTCATAAATTTTACATGAGGAGATAGCAAGAAGAGCAGAGCAGCTTCACTCGGCTCCCAACCCCTATACAAGTATCAACTTACAAATAAGCACAAATAAAAAAACAACAGACACATGTTGGACTGCAATCGACAAAAGAAAAGTCTACAGAGAATCCAACACTCAGTCAATAACGCTTGTGAAAAGTACCACAATAAAGGAAAAAATAATGGACTAGCACTTTTGTTATGTTGAAACGTAAATAAATGTACCTATGTGAAGAAAACATTACTAAAAGAACCAACTCCAGTGCTTTCAGTGACACTTTCCGGTATTTAGGCTAAAAAACGGTACTTCTCAAAAGCACAAGATGGTGTACTCGACCCCCCCCCCCCCCCCAAAAAAAAAAAAAGAAGAAAAAAAAAACACCCATCTTATTAAATGCAGAGTACCTCTTAATTGCAACAGGGGAAAATAAGTGTGGACGTAAAAAGCAACATTACTAAATCGTGCTCATCGTCGCGGTGCAGCTCCACAAAGGAAAAGCTTCTTTCATGTTCTGCCTGTGACACTAGCGACTGTGCTCATGGTCTTGGTATCTCAAATATTTCGGTAATCACACTTGCTGTCTCAAGGTCAAAGGAGATTTATGTGCCGCCCATTACGACATTCGTCATGAAAAGGACGGCAAAAGCTGACTCCTCGGGGAGAACAAAACGAATTAATCGTGGCGCAAAGTGAGTCTCAAATTCAAGCCAAAATGTTCCGCCTCAAAAGACGCTCGTAACTAGCAATCCCGCTGTTGTTGCATGATATAGAAAAATTGAGGCGGAATTGTCCTTCTAAATTCTGTCGTAAAGGCTTCAAACTGTTCTATTACAGAATTAATTCAATGTAGCGCTGCGCAGAATGCGTTTTTTACTGCCTTGTATAAAGAAGGTTAAAACAAAAACAAGAAAAGAACGGACGAATGGCTTTCCGTATAATTGCCAATTACTTACGACATTCTTTTCTTTAACTCCAAGCACCTGATTTTCTATTTTAAATTCAAATGCAGCCAAATTTCGGTTATATGAAATTCACCCAGAAAGAAAGGCGAACAGAAGGAGGTGCTATAAATGGGAATTTTATCCCAACACGTTGAGGTATCACAGAAGAACAGTCGCAAAGTGAGGATTTGGACAATTGGAAATTCGCAGTGGTTAAACGCTGTTAAACTAGGTCTGACGAGCGATAGCTCTGTTGTGATTGGATTTGCTAAAATAAATCACTTTTCGAGTAGCCAGGCTGAAAGTTAGGCGAGTTGAATCTTATTCATATTGAAGGTATCGCGAAAAGCTAGGTCAGAGGAGTATAAGGTCCCAAACTTTTCGAGATCAAGGCCAAGGGGTCAGTCATAGGCCGTGCACCTTCTTGCCAAAGCATAACACAACGGACGTCCCAGTTTGACTTCGGGTGAGCTTTGCAAAGAATGATAGATGACCTAGACAGGAAAAAGTAAAAAAGCAGGCTTGAAAATCAATATGCACAAGACTAAGGTAATGTTCAATAGCCTAGGGAAGGAACAGCAGTTTACGTTAGGTAGCGAAACACTGGAATAATAGGCTAATATATCTATTTAGGGCAGGTAGTAACCACAGATCCGGACCATGAAAGGGAAATAACAAGAAGAATAAGACTGGGATGGAGCGCATTTGGCAAGCACTCACAGATTATGACTACCAGCTTACCGGTATCGTTCAAGAGGAAAGTATATAACAGTTGCATCTTACCTGTACTCACCTATGGGGCTGAAACGTGGAGGCTAACCAAGAGAGTTCTACTTAAGTTGAGGACAACCCAGAGGGCTATGGAACGAAAAATGGTAGGGGTAACATTAAGAGACAGAAAGCGTGCGGAGTGGGTCAGAGAAATAACTCAAGTTACCGACATTCTAGTAGAAATTAAGAAGAAGAAATGGACAAGGGCAGGACATGTAGTGCGAAGAGAGGATAAGCGATGATCGCTTAGGGCAACAAACTGAATTCCAAGGGAAGGAAAGAACATTAGGTGGCGCATGAGGTTAAGAAGGTCGCAGGGGTCACCTGGAGGCAGCTCGCACAGGACCGGGTTATTTGGAGGAATATGGGAGAGGCCTTCGCCCTGCAGTGGGTATATTCAGGCAGAGGATGATGATGATGATGATCAGCTTTGAGTTAGGAATTTAGCGCAAGAATAAACAACAATGGACAAACAAGGACACATAACTCGACTGACTTTGTTAATGCTACGTTTAAGGTCACCCTTGTTTCCGGCTTGTACTTGGAGGAATCGGCTATCACTCTAAAATTACCTTAGGAATAACGGCGACGAGAGGACACGCAACTTGTACCACTGGTAGGAGAACCCTACCAGGAGGGCCCTGGTAGGAGAGCCTACCAGAGGTAGGAGAGTTTCAAAAATTTCATTTCCGATATCCACCTATTCAATTCTGTTAGCTATAAATTACGGCTTCCTCATATTATTGGAAACGAATCGATTGCTGCCTCAAGTTTAGAAATAATCTTTCGAACTTTTTGTGCAAATGCTGAGGAGGGCCCGTCACAGAGTCGACGATCTAGAACCTCAATTTCATTTTGATGAAGAGATTTCTCATTCCGCTGACCTACACTTCATATTGCACTGATTATTCACGTAAAGTATTTGTTCCCCTTTGACACACTGCCCCTATCCTAAATTCTCATGCACTCAGTGACAATTTCCAGC